>NW_006399806.1:428259-436198 GCF_000299155.1 Elephantulus edwardii
CATAGGGTCGCTATGAGTCGTAAACTACTCGATGGCACATAACAACAACAGATCTATCTCAAAATTATGAAAACTCAAATTATATATGTAAAAACTTCCCCTCCTGCCTAATGTAAAATATACTTAGTGAAGACGTTTCTGTTGCCAGTATAGAATGTAGTAGTGTATGTGCGTAGCTACAATAAGCATCTCTATACTCAAGCCTGGCCATGGACTGCCCTAGGGCAAAAGTACAGTTTCAGTTGATTGTACTCTAATTATGAAATACTACCAAACTAGATCCGTGACTTCTCCATGAAAACTTTTACCCTTATTATGGGAATATGATCTAAAGAAATATTTATAGACTGAGGGTGAATGAGACTGAAATTAACTTCTGAATATGTCACCAAACGAATGCAGTGTGTCAACTGTCTAAACATACCTTTGTGTTGTATACATGGGCACAACATATATTATAAAAATAAATGAGTTTTGATGGCATAACCTCTAGCCAACCAAACTGTTACCCTAAAGACCTCTCTCCCCTCCCCTCCCATTTATTTTCCTCCCCTCTCTTTTTCTTCCCCTTCTCTCTCCCTCCCCTTTCACTTGTTTCCCTTTCCCAATGCCATTTCAGTTTACAGCCTCAGAAATGCAGTAGAGGGTTGCTGTGAGTCAGACCAACTGGACAACAGTGAGTAAGTGATATGAGTGTTAACGAGTCTTGGTGGGATGGCTGCTAGCCAAAAGGCTGGTAGTTTTAATCCACAAGCCACTATATGTGGGAGAAAGATGAGGCAATCTTCGTCTGTGAAAGTTTCAGAGCTATGGAGGAACAGTTGTGTTCTTTCCTGTACTGTTGCTCTGAATTGGTTGCTATAAATATAGTTTGTTTTTTTTTTTATTTGAGATATGAGTATTTACATGGGAAATTCAAGATGTTGTTGTTATTGTTATGTACCATCAAGTTGCCTGTAACCCATAGCAACCATATAAACAACAACTCTGAACCCTGCCTTATCCTGAGCCTGATTTCCATTACCCCAGTTACTGTGTCAATCCATATCATCTCGCCTTCCTCTCCTGCACTGTCCCTCCACCCTTCCAAGCTTGATGTCTTTCTCTAAGAACTAGTCCCTCCTGGCCACATGCCCAAAGTATGTCAGATGGAGCTTCAAATCCTTGCCTCCAAGACGCAACTTGGTTTCACCCTTTCTGGGACAAACCTTTTTATTCTCTTGGCAGTCCATGGTATATTCAATACTCCTCTCCAGCACCACAACACAAAAAGGCATCAATTCTCCTTCTGTCATCCTTAGTAATTGTCCAGCTTCTCCAATTGAGAAGATTGTGGCCTGAATTAGGCACACCTTAGTCTCTAGACTGATGATTGCTCTTTAGCTCTCTGGAGAGATCTTTGACAGAAGATTTTCCTTATGCCATTTGTCTTTTGATTTCCCATCTGCTGGTGCCAAAAGTGTTAATTGTGTAACCAAGCGATTTGAAATTGTGGACAATCTCAATTCCTTCTCCATCTATCATAATGCTGTCAGTTGGCCCAGAGGTGAAAACAATCTTTATTTACTTGATGTTGAACTTCAATCCTCCTCAGTGTGGCTAGCAAGAAGGTTGTGTCATCTGAATAATGCAGGGTGGTGATGAGTCTTCCTCCAATCCTGATGTCACATCAGCCTCCTAAATGATCTGTTCCACATACACATGTATATTTTTTAGAAATAATAAGACAGTACAACAAAATTACTTAATAAAATATTCTTTTAAAAATTATTGCCTTTTATGCATAAAAATGAAAGTTATTAATAAAAGAACCCCCCCACAATACACTTGAATAAAATATTTACTGTTCTTTTGATATAAGAACATAAAGAACATCACATAAAATAAATTTAGAACCAGGCCTATATGTATGATGGAACTTGGTTTATGAAAACTGATAAAAAATATCAGAAGAAAACAATAGACTACTGAAATATTAATGTAAACAACTAGCTATATTTTATGGAAAAATAAGTATGATCCCTAACTTAGATCACATTAAAAAAGAAAAGACAAAATTGTGAATGGCAAAACATTGAAATATTTAGAAGAAACATGATAAACAATGTTTATGGGATTGTAATATAAATAAAAATTAAAAATCATAACTAAAAAACCTGACTGTATTAAAAAATTTTAAAAGGATACCTTGTACAGTACAGCCAGTTGACCAAGCATCTGTCTTCCAGGCACAGCTTTATGACCATGTCCATTGCTGAATTTGTTGATTAAAACATCAATTGGTAACCCATTAATTCCTGGGACCTTATTTTTTTTTTGTCAATGTGTTCAGTGCATCTTGAATTTCATCCTTCTTTCCTATTGTTACTTGATTATATTCTTCTTCCCAAAGTAGATTCTTCTATTTTTGGTACAGTAATTCTGCATCACTACCATCTTCTTTTGATGCATTTTAGATCAGTAAAGAATTTGCCATAGCATTTCTCACTATTGTAACTTGAGGCTTGAATTCATTTTGTTGTTATTGTTGTTGTTCTTTCTGCTTGAGAAATGCTGAGCTAGTTTTTAATTTTTTATTTCCAATTCTGTCTCTTTGTAATCCATGTGTGTTTCCCTTCCTAATAAAAGTGATCCAACAAATTGTGGAAATTAGGAACAGTATCATTAATATCACATGCAAACAAAATACTGCTTAAGATTGTCCAAAAACAGCTAGAAAAAGACACTGACATAGAACCTCCAAAAGTTCAAGCTGAGTTTAAAAGAGGCTGTGGCACCAGGGATATCATTGTTGATATCAGATAGAACTTGCCTAAAGCAGAGAATGTCAGAAGAATGTCTATTTATGCTTTATTGACTATGTAAAGTCATTTGACTCTGTGGATCATAACAAATTATAGCTAACATTGAGAGAAGCAGGCATCCCAGAACATACAAATGTGCTCATGCAAAACCCATACCTAGATCAATAAACTGTTATATAAACAGAGCAAAGGAACACTGAATTGGTTTAAAATTAAGAAAAGCATGTGTCAAGGTAAGTACCCTTTCTCCATACCTATTAAATCTGTATACTGTGAAAAATCATTCAAGAAGCTGGATGTTATGAAGAATGTGGCATCAGAATTAGAGGAAGACTCATCAACAACCTGTCTTATGCAGATGATGCAGTTTTTTGCTTGAAAGCAAGAAGGGCTTGAAGTGCTTGGCGTAGAAGATCACAGACTACAACCTTGAGAATGGATTGCATCTAAACAGCAAGAAAACAAAAATCCTTTATTCTCTCTCCTCATAGATTGACAGCTAGTCCTCTCTTCTTGTGCACCCTCAGCCACTTCCCTGAGACACAAGAGTGAAGGTTGGAATAAATGGATTTGCCACCTTGGATGTCACCAGGGCTGCTTTTAACTTTGGCAAAGTAGTTGTTGTTGCCATCAGTGACCCCTTCATTGACTTCAACTACATTGTCTATATGTTCCTGTATGATTACACCTATGGCAAGTTCAGTGGCACTATCAAGACTGAGAGTGGGAAACTTGTAATCAATGAGAAAGTCATCACTATCTGTCAGCAGTGAGAACCCCCAGCAATCAAGCTGGGTGATGCTGGTGTTGAGGATGTTGTGGAATCCACCAGTGTCTTCACAATCTTGGAGAAGACTGTGGCTCACCTGAAGGGTGGTGCCAAATGGGTAATCATCTCTGCTCCTCCTGTCGATTTCCCCATGTTTGTGATGAACATGAACCATGAGGACTATGACAACCCTCCCAAGATTGTCAGAAATGCCTCCTACATCACCAACTGCTTGGCCCCTTCGCCAAGGTCATCCATGACAACTTTGACATCGTGGAGGGACTCATGACCACAGTACATGACATCACTACCACCCAGAAGACAGCGAATGGCCCCTCTGGAAAGCTGGATTGTCTGTGGAGCTGTCCATAACATCATTGCTGCCTCTACTAGAGCTTCTAACACCATGGGCAGGGTCATCCTTGAGCTAAATGGGAAACTTACTGGCATGGCTTTCTCTGTCTTCACGCCTAAGATGTAGGTCATGGATCTCACCTGCTCTTTCGAGAAAGCTTCCAAATATGATGATATCAAGAAAGTAGTAAGCAGGCATCAGAAGGGCCCCTAAAGAACATCCTGAGACATACTGATACAACCTAGCATCAGAGGTAGAAGAATGGGTGTCACTGTTAAAATCACTGGAGATAACCTAATATCAGTACTTTGTCAAACTCATTTCCTGATACGACAATAAATTTAGTTACAGTAATAGGGTGGGTTGACTTAATGGTTCACATGACCTCCAAAGAATAAAAGCCCCTTGGACTACCAGCCCCAGCAATTGCACTAGAAGAGAGAGAGATACTCTCAGTTATTGCGGAGTCCTTGCCCCAGTTTCTCTCTCTCTCTCTCTCTCTCTCTCTCTCTCTCTCTCTCTCTCTCACACACACACACTCACATCCTTGACAGTTTCCATTCAGTCTCCCTGGGAATGAGGAGAGCTTAGAGAGGCCATCTTGTCATGTAACATCAATAAAGTACATTGTTGTTGTGTGCCATCGAATTGGATCCAAGCCATAGCTTCAGTGTGTTTTCAGAAGCTTAAGTCACAGGGGATGAGATTGCTCATCCTTCTTCTGTGGACTACCTGGTGGATTTGAACCATGTCTCTCTAGAATTGAGGCACAGATTTTTACCACTTGGCCACCAGAACTCCCATACTCTTTTTTGGCTAATACAGTATACTGAGTACACTGTATTCAGATATCCCTACACCGACTCCCACCCCCCCAAAAAAAGGAAAGAAAGAAAACAAAAGCATCACCACTGGATCAACAGCCAACATCATGATAGATAAAGATTGAACTTGTTAAAATTTTCATCTTATTTGGATCTATCATCCACACCCTTGGTACCAGTAGTCAAGAAATCAGAAGACATATTGTATTGACAAAGTGTGATATCAAGGATCTTTCCAAAGTACTAAGGAATTGTGATGCTGGTTTAGACTAGGGTGTGCTTGATTCAAGTCCTAGTCTTTTGAATAACTTTCTGTGCATCAGAGAATTGAACAATGAATAAAGATGGTATGATACTAAATGATGTCTTTGAGTTATGGTAATGGAGAAGAATATAGAATATTCTTTGAAATACCAAAAGAACAAACAAACATATCTTGGACAAAATGCTCCCAGAGGCAGGATGGTGAATGTTACTCTCACATTCTTTGGGCATATTGTTAGGGGGTACCAGTCCTTGGAAAGGGACATCATGCTTTGAAAAGTGGAGGGTGAGTGAAAGAGAAGCAGACCCTCAATGAGATAGATTTGCACAATGCCTGTAGCAATGGGCATAAATAGGTTTGAGATTATGAGAATGAGGATGGTGTAGGATAGGGTTCAGATCTATTGTTCATAGATCACTATGAGTTGTACTTGATAGCACTTAATGAAAACAATGGACAGTGCAGATTGACAAATCATATCATAAACTGGAAAATGACAGGCTATGGTCCTTGCAATCACTTGTTATGCATCAGAGAGTTGGACAATGACTAGGGAGGATAGAAGGAGAATTGACGCCTTTGAGATATGCCAAGAAAACAAACAGATCCACCTTAGAGAGGGTTAAAACAGGCTACTCCTTGGAGGCAAGGATTCTGGGGCTTTGTCTGACATACTTTGGACATGTTGTAAGGAGAGAGAGAGACAGGTCCTTGGAGAGGGACAGAGACAGGTCCTTGGAGAGGGACATCATGCTTGGTAGGGTAGAGGGACAGCGCAGGAGGGGAAGACCCTCTATGAGGTGCATTGATTCAGTGACTGGGGTAATCAGGATGGATGTGTCAGGGGCAATGCGATTGGCACAGGATAGAGCACGGTTTAGGGCTGTTTTACATAGGGTCACTATGAGTCACAAATGACTCGATGGCACATAACAACAACAACAATAACATTTATATCAGCAGAAAATATTATTAATTAGATAAACACTTTCCATTTGAAATGTAATCTCAGATAATTGATTCAATTTATAGTTTTTGTGACCATGTTAAAAATGTAAAAAGCAACATATACAGTAAATTTTAGTCACATATTTTCAAACTTAACATTTGAAAAGTTTAAATACATGAAATTAATTCTATAAATAAAAATAAAATTGAAAAATTTAAACATGTGATAAATTGAAAAATATTGCATATTTTATGTTTATACTGTTGTTGTTAAGTGTTGTTGAGTTGTAGACTCATAGCAACCCTGTGAATGAAACACTTGAACCCTGTTGTATAACTATCATCATTTCTCTAAGTTCATTAAGTTTCTAGGGGCAAGAATTTTGGAAGTGGATGCCACTCCTGCTTCCAAGCCTGTTTTAATAGGGGCGCTCCACCAAACACTGTCCACCATGGGTAAACATTATCGCATTTGACACATCAGTGTCACAGTATTTAACATCACAGTAACCATGAGTTACCTCTGTACAGCAAATTGGCATACCAGTGCTAATGTTAGACTGAAAACAATTAACACCAGGGCAGAGGGCTCTACTGTCTTTTTAAGTACAAGGCTGAATCCAGTCAGCTCACACCCAATTGTGAAAAAAAACACACAACAAAACAAGCAAAACAGTCCACACCCAAGCCTCAACCAAAACAAGAAAACACACCTTTGTATAATCGAACTGCTCCACACATCTTCCCAAACTGGATACCAACTCCTCATGTTTATACTAAAACTATAAAATTCAATGTGTATTTGGCACTGATACCAATGTGAAGAGATGTGGCAAGGTGCAGCCAGAAGAATCCTGGAGAAAAAGGCCCCAGTTTCTTCACAAGCGTGCCATAGTCTTGTCACAATTTTCCCACCATCTGTTATCACCATTTTTTTACAGCTTGAAAAGCACTCTCTTACATTGATTACACAGCTGTTGATGATTTGCAAGACCATGTGTCCACAGTTAAAGTAGCTGGAGACTAACACAATGGATAGAAAAGCCAATTTTCAAAGGTTCTGACACCCTAACAACAAGAAATTATATAAATTCAGTTTCATTAAACTTTAAAGGTATAGTATATTTTGGTTTAGTTTTGTTTAGTACATATCTAGTTTGGTTCAGAGATATAGATAAAGTGGGCTATAGAGGCATTACTAGAGTTAATGTCACTCAGCAGTAAATTCATAATTCTCCCACCTTCTATAGAGCTAATATTATGAGATCACCTCCATCCAGCTAATCCCCCACTGCTCCCATAACCCCTTCCTTCTCCCACTGACTGAGACTGAGACTTTCTAGGCCATGGCCACCCTGACTTGTGTATGATGGGAGAAGGAGTATGTGATGAGTTACTGCACTGGGTGATAGGTGACATCAACTTGGTGACATTTCTTGCTGTGATGCTGACCTGCCCACCACTGCCTTAGCCATTATTGTTAGACTTTGGGTCATTCTGATGTCACTTCCTCTGACAATTTCATACCAATATGACACCAATGTGGAGGTTACTTAAAAAACTACACAGAGAAGCTTTGTTTCTAGAAAATAGTTTGGTTTTTACTCTGTAGTATTGTTGTTTGTGTTGTTTGGTGCTGTTGAGTCATAGACACTCATAGCGACCCTATGAACGAAAGGCCTGAGCACTCACTGTTCATAGGGTTTCTGGAGGCAAGCCATTTCAGAAGTGGATGCCGCTCCTGCTTCCAGGCTTGTTTTAGTCGGGAGGCTCCAGCAAACACTGTCCACCATGGGTGATCATTACCACATTTGGCACAACAGTGTCACAGTGGTCAGCATCACAGCAACCATGAGTTACCTCTGTTCAGCAATGCACAGACCAGTGCTATACCACCTAGAAGAAAGAATGTTTGCCGGCGCTGGCTGAAAATCGCCTGTGACTTCATCCATAGCCACTGGTGAGAGTCAGCGC
>NW_006399806.1:437367-449287 GCF_000299155.1 Elephantulus edwardii
GTGCAGCTCTGCAACTGTATCCTGGCCCATCCTCACCCTTCTGCCCCCAACCCTCACCTCCTTGTACCCCCAATATGTTTTTCCCAATAAAAAAAATATTTGAAAAATAATAATAAAAAAAAGAAAGAATGTTTGACAGGAAAACAATTTGAACCTGGCCCAAGGGCTGCAGATTAAAATCACCCACCTTCGGGTTGGTAGCATAGCTTTCTGTCCACTGTGCCAAAATATAGCTCTCTCTTTGTTGCCGTTTTTATTGTTGTTAGGTGCAGTCAAGTCGTAGACGACTCATAGCAACCCTATGAACGAAAGGCCTAAGCAGTGTTTGTACATAGAGTTTCCAGAGGCAAGCCATTTCTGAAGTGGATGCAGTCCTACTTCCAGGCTTGATTTAGTCGGGAAGGTCCAGCAAACACTGTCCACCAGGGGTGACCATTACTATGTTTGGCACATCAGTGTCACAGCGGTCAGCATCACAGCAACCATGGGTTACCTCTACAGCAATGCTATGTTTCTGGAAAATAGTTTGGTTTTTACTCTGTAGTATTAATGTTCATATTTATTAGATCTTGGAAGCATCTGCTATGTTATTTTTATATTACTCTATATGTTTAAAATGTCAAAGCAGAAAAGAATCCTACATTAATAATAAGAATTATACTTGGATAGAAAGCCAAATTGAGCTGCTGGCAAAATTCCTATATTGGCAGAAATGTGGAAGAGTTGTAACTACTGTGTTTGCTATCTAGCATACATTTAAATTAAAACTTTACTAAAATCCACGGGACTCAGCTCATGTGGGTACATGAACCCAATCCAAACCCACTGCCTACACATTAATTACAATTTGTCCTCTCTCTATTGAGCATGCAAGACTGGATCTTTTTTTCCAGGGATCACCTGAGGGATTTGACCAGTCGATGTGAACAGCCAGACTTTCAGTTAGCAGACCAGCAGTATCACACTATCCAACAGCCCTCCCTCTCTGGGTACACTGTTGTTGTGTGCTGTCGAGTCAGAACTGACCCATAGCTGATCCTCAGCATATTAGCAAAGGAAGTAAGTAGCATGAGAGATTGCCCATCTATCTCCTGTGAAACAGCTGCTGGATTTGAACTGCGTATCTTTAGGTTGGCAGCACAATTCCTTACTAGTAGGCTACATTTTATGGGGTTCATGTTGTTGTTACCTACTATTGAGTTAGAACCAACTCATAGCTGATCCTCCAGAGAAGGTTTATAGAGGCAGTTTAATCACACAGAAGGAAATTGCCCTTTATTCTCCCACAGAGCAGCTAGGACATTTGAAATGTTTGTCTTTGCTATCACAGCACAGGGCTTATCACTAGGCCACCAGAGTTCCCTAAAGGGGTTCATAGAGGGTGCTTATATAGTAGGGAGTGGTCCATGACTTTTAGGTGATGTTTTATTAATAGGTTTAAACTTGTGCTACAGAAGAAGAGATTTTTTTTATTGGAACAAATAAGGTTTTGGTTGTGTTTTTTTTTTGTAATTAAGACAAAAGAAGCAAGATGGAATTTGCTACACAAGTAAAAGGTTCTACATATATATGCCTACAAACAGTTTTATGCACAGATAATAATTTGTGTCTGCAGAGTGCCTCTAACTATCGGCTCTGTATTAAAGGTAATTGTAAATATGGCCACATGTCAGCTACTGAGCATGAGACCAGGTCCCTCAAATTGTATAAATGTCATTCCTCAAATAGTTGGGCCTGAGTTTTTTGAGGGAAAGATGTAAAATTGCAAATAAGGAATTAAAGTGACTATTTTGTTTTATTTTCATTATTCATCTATTTTAAATTTTGTTATTATTTCTCAAGCTTCATGCATTTTATCATCAGAGGTTTTGAGTTTTATTTTAATTCATTGAAAGAGTTATTGACATTTTTTAAATTTCTGCCAGGCTGCTGTTAGACACTGATAATATAAGATTGAGCATGTTTTAAAATAAAACTATGACATTCCTTCATGAACTGAATGCAACTGAAGGAAGCTGTTACTGCCCGTTTCTTTGTTGTAACATTCAGCCTCTGGTATATGAGTATAATATATTTTTTTAATCTATTTAGCATTTTCTGGACTGCTCTAAATTGTTAGCAGTTAGAAAGTTATCAATAGTTTCTGAGAGAATAGTTTCTCTCTCTTATTCCAGCTGGAACCAACTCACAGCTCACCCTGCTGTAGGTTTCAGAGGCTATAAATCATAGGGGAGGAGAACGTTCATCTTTCTCCTGGAGAGCAGTCAGTGGATTCAAAGACATCAGTTCTTTGGTTTGTCACACATAGACATTATTCCATGTGGACACACCTAGGGTCACTGTAAGTTGGAGCTGATTCGATGACACCTAAACAACAGCAACAACAAGACGGCCTGACGCATGTTGTGCCACAGTATCTCTTAGGAAGAAATGGAAGTGAATTCCACACAGAGGAGAAGCAGTAGGAAGAGTGAGATACTAAAATGCAACATCATAGAACTCATTCACCCTGCACCTTTGCCTCAGAACCAACCCACTCAAAGCTGACACACCCATTGTTGCTGAGAGTGTAAATTACACAAGAGAGTGCCCATCTTTCTCCCAAGAAGCCACTTGCCGTTTTGAGCCACCAAGAAAGTATTAAAAGTGGAAGCATGCAGAGGTAAAGAAAAACTAAGGCACAGCAAAGGCATTAGAGTGAGGAATAGTGACAGAACTTGTTCTGTAAAATGAAGTGGTTATTTAACATAGAATAACATTAGTGATTAAAGCAGTCCCTCACAGGACCATCACATTGTCGTATTTGCAGCTTTTGTTTCCTTTTCAGTATTTAGTTTTCTCATTTCAGTTAAGAATTTTGCTTTTATTTGCTGGACTATGTCATTAAGTTGTTACCCTGAGTAACGGATGGATTTGAACTGTGTACTTTCAGGGTGGCAGTGCGACTCCTTCTCACTAGGCCACCGGAGCTCGCATGATGAGTAGAGGAAGGTTAATGTTATTTAAGATTATACATTAAGGCTTAAACTGAAGGCTAAGGAATCCAAAGACGTTTTTGTGTGTAAACTCACTTACTCACTCACTCACTCATTCATGTATTGCCTTTGGGTCAGAATAAACTCATACTTGTCTTTCGAGTGGATTATTGAGGTTGTAAATTTGATAATAGAGATTTCACACGTGATAAGAATTTACTGATCTTCAAGAAACTGTTTTCTATGTAAAATAGCCAAGGACAGAAGAATGGAAGCCTTACAATATTGTGAGATGTTAAAATACAGCCATTATGACAATAAATGAAGATATGTCCAGTTTTGTTTTGTTGTTGGTTTTTTTTTTATGTAGAAGGAATTTCAAATAGAACAAGAATTGGTGGTCAAAATTTGCTTTCGCAAAAAGTGCTTATTAAAAACCACATATTTCATCTCTTTCCTTAGTGAACTCAGATTGGAGATACCAGCAGACATGTTACAATGTAAACAAGATAAGAAAGGTCTCATTCCATGGTGATTTAGTTTCAGAGGAGAAATGCCTTCTCTTTTTTTCCCCAAGAAGATTGCCAGAAATACTTGAAGGACAACAAAGCAAACCACTAACCTTTGATGCTCTCAACAGATTGGGTTGTTTTGGAAAAGAGTCAAATTCTGTCTTCTCATAGAAGCCAGAAGTCAACATTGCTTACACATTTTCACATGGTCACTTCCTGGTCTCCTCATCAGAAAAAAACAACCAAAAAACCCCACCCCCCAAATAAAACAACAACTTAGGGAAATCCTAGTTGTAAAGATAGGTCAACAAGTACTCCAAAGGTCAGTGTACAGAGAGAACTTAGAGAACACGGGGTCAGAGGAGTCTTATTTCATATGAAACATAGAGAGAGTGAAAGAAACTGTGCTTATTCATGCCATGGGAAATATGTCATAGGTTCACAAAAATCTCTGGCCAGAAGGGAAGGGAGGGACTAACATTTATTAGAGACTTGCTATGCATTATACATTTTATATACTATATTATGTCTTATAGGAAGCTCCAGAAGCATTGTAGATTGCACTGAACAGCTAAACAAAAGGTTAGTTTGAATCCACCAGATCTTCAGGAAGATAAGGAATACATAACCTAGAGTTGTAGTCTGTCCTTACAGGATCACTGTGAGTTGTGGGTGTGGCTTTCCAAATTGCAATTGGCACACAGATAATTTGTTTTCCATGTGGTAAAGGGTGACAACTTGTTTAGGTGCTTGGATGAAATCTCATTTTCCTAAGGCATCAGAGACATGCTAGAAAACAATGTCCATTTGTTTGTCTTTGCCACTGTTAGCTCCTTGAAGGGTGGACCTGCTTACAGTAGTTTTCTGGACCAGCTGGCATGTAATATTAACGTAACGACTGCATTTGAATTATTAAAACATACATGGAAGCAGTCAGGCTGCCTGAAGACTGGTCAGTGCTAAGGAGCCCTGGTATTTACTGACCTATGGTGGAATCTGCTCAGGGATTCCTTGTCTAGGAGATGAGATCCCTGTTTCTGTCAAGGCCCCTCCAGCACCTGGCGGTGGCAGTGTGTTCCAGCAGCAACTCCTGATTCCAGGCTGCAAACTTTCTAGCACTCACAGAGCCCCAGCCTTGTTGCTCCTTCTGGGAGAGCTGCACACACTTTTGGAGTTGGAGCTCCAAGCAGCCCTTTCACCAAAGTTTTAATGATTCTGATCTCTTCTGTTTGTTCCCAAGCATTACGACAGCTGCTGGTATACTTGCTACCTGTGTGACACACTAATTTTTATAAATTTTATTATAATGTTTGTTTTCAAATACCTATGGCGGGTATCATGAAGATGGTGCAGGATAGGGCAAGATCTCTGTCTGAGGTTCATAGAGTTTCTCTGAGTTATAATCAGCTTGACAGCACATAATGGCAAAGAACAACTTCTTATATCAAATTATGTCTGTTTAAATAACTGGTGTGGATTCTACCTCATCACTGATACAGGGAGTCAGCAGCAAGGAAGTTTTTATTTAGGGCACAGACATCAGAACCTTGCCCGCTATCTGAGCTTTTACCTTGTCTCCAGTGTGCAGGACAGACTGAGTGGTTAGCTCACAATGCATCAAAGGCTACTTTTGGATCAATCTGTTTTTGTTAAAGGAGCTCCAGTTTAGACACAGTATTATGATAGCTTGTCTCAGCAAAGGAAAAATTGTCATGAAAAGGACATATACTGTACAATCTTATGGTGATGGTGTTGTTGTTGTTATGTGCTATTACCATTAGGCCAGTTGTCAGCATCATGATAGATGGAAAAGAGATTGAGATTGTTTAGAATTTTAGCTTGCGTGGTTCCAAAATCAACACTCTTGGCACAAGCAGTTAGGAAAACAAAAGATGAATTTTGTAAGGAAAATCTGCTACCAGGGTCCTCTCCAGAGTGCTAGAGAGCAATGATGTCAGTCTAGAGACTAAGGTGTGGCTGTTCAAGGCAATTGTCTTCATAATTACTTGCTATGCATCAGAGAACTGGACAATGACTGAGGATGACAGAAGAATAATGCCTTTGAGTTATGGTACTAAAGAAGAGTATTGAACACATCATGGACTGCCAAAAGAACAAACAGGTCTTACTGCACATGGGCACAACAGAGATTGTGAGGATGATACAGGATTGGGCAGTGTTTTGTTCCATTGTAAATAGAGTCACCATGAATCAGAGTTGACTTGATAGCATCTAACAAGAGCCACGCTGCCCAGGTGCAATGTTATAGTCACTGTGTCAATTCATCTCATTTTTCTCTCATCCTCAACTTTATCAAGCAGCATGTCTTTCTTCAAAAATTGGCTTGGTAGTGTCTTATGTATGTGTGGGTCTGTCTTCTTAATTAGAATATGTGTTTCTAAAATAAAAAAAATTATCTTCTTACTGTCTTTGTATTCTAGAGCCAGCAATAGCAGTATGTGCTTAGTAACTATTTGTTAAGAGAATAAAATAGGGCTTTTTTTTTCTTTAAAGAAGAGAATTCTTTGTAACTGAATACAATTAATAAAAAAGGCAGAGAACTGTGATTTGAAAAAAAATTACAAAAGGGATTTTATGTAGGATACCTTTTCTTTCCTATACATGCTGTACATGGAAAGGCAGAAGGTCAGCAAAAGAGAGGAAGACCCTCAATGAGATGGATTGACACAGTGACCGTGGCAATGGACTCAAGTGTGTCTGAGATGAGAATGACACAGGACAGGACAGTGGTCAGATCTGTTGTTCTTAGGGTTACTATGAGTTGTCCTCAACTCTCGATGGTACCTAAAAAAGAAATTAAAAAACTAAAAGAAGTTGATAATAATAGATCTGTCCACAACTTTATATTTTGGTTAAATTTTGAGAACAGACCTGAATTCACACATAACTAAGTGACATGTGTATTCCTTGGCTTTTGTACATTATACTGAAATGCCAGAAGTTGAAACCCACAAGCTGCTCCATGGGAGAGAGTTGAGGAAGTCTCTTTCTTTAAAGATTTATAGCCTTTGAAACACAATAGAGAGGGAGCTCTTGGTGGCCTAGAGAAGCAGGAATCATGCTGCTAATCCAAAGGCATGTGGTTTGGATCCAAGACCTGCTTCATTGGACAAAGATACATAATCTCCTCCCATGTAATTTATCGCCTCTGAAAACCTGCTGGAGAGTCAGCTATGAGTTGGTTCTCACCCAATGGAAATGAACTGAGTTTGAGTTTTGATGCACTGGAGTCAATTCAAAGGCAGTGGGTTTGGTTTTTAACAATCTACAGGCATAGGATTTGCTTTAAATTTATTTAGAAAATGCCAAAGTATATAATGGTGCTCTATACATGTTAGGGATCTCTGGTGATTTAATCTGTAGTATGTGACACTTCCAATCAAAATGATGTGTATCCCTGGAGGTTAGAATCTACCAGTGTCTCTGCAGAAGAAAGATGGGAGGTCTCCTCTCCTTAAGATTTACATCTTCAAAACCTGATGAAGGGTAACTATACGTTGATCTGACTCAATGGCGCAGAGTAGTATACACATCCTTAATAATAACGTTTGTTTGATGAATGAATCAATGAGGTATATTGCATTTTGCTTCCACTTGGTGATGATAATGATAGTGATAAGTAGTTAAAATTATGGAATATTAGTATCAGTAGAGCTTGTGGTTGTTGTTGTTAGATGCCGTGGTGTATGACTCATAGCGACCCTGTGAACAACAGACCCAAATCCTGCCCTATCCAGTGTCATCCTAACTTTCTCTGGTAAACTTCAGCCCATTCCTGTAGTCACTGTGTCACTGTGTCAATACATATCATGGGATTGGCTTCCTCTCTTTTGTTGACACTTCACCTTTGAAAGTCTGATATCTCATTCTAGGGAATAGCCTTTCCTAGTAACATATCTGAGCTCTGATGGTCTAGTGGCAAGAAGCTGTGCTGCAATATTGTAGGCATAGGTGAAGGATGGGCAGACTCCTCCTGTGTGATTAACTACCTCTGAAAGCCTACATGAGGGTCTGCTATGGGTTAGTTCCCACTTGATGGTACACAGCAACAACAGCAACATATAAAAAATATGAGAGGTGATGCTCTTCCATCCTTGCTGTCAAGGAGCACACTGACTGCACCTTTTCTACGGCTTACTTATTCGTTCCTTTGACAGTCCATGGAATATCCAGTACTCTTTTCCAATACTACAATTCAAAGTGAGCAATCCTTCTGTCATCCATATTCATTTTCCAGTTCTCAAGTGCATAGCAGGTGATTGAAAAGAGCATAACATGAATCAGGAACACCTTACTCTTCAAATTGACTTCATTGCTCATGAATATTTTGGAGAGATCCCTGACATTAGACTTTCTCAGACTTATCCTTCTCACCTGACTACTGGTACCAAGGGTGCTGAGCGTGGATCCAAGGAAGAGGAAATTATGGACAGTTTCACTCTTTTCTCCATCTATTATGATAATACCTGGTCCAGTGATGAGGACCTTTTTTTTCCCTTGACATGCAATCCATATTGAGGTCTTTGGCCTTCTGCAGCAAGAGCTTCAAGTCTTCCTCTCTTTCCACAAACAAGGTTGTGTCATCTGTAAAACATAGATTGCTGATGAATCTTCCTCCAATCTTGATGCCACCTTCTTCTATATAAAGTCCAGCTTCATGAATTGTTTGCTCAGCATATAGATTGAATAGGTATGGAGAAAGATGCACACTTTTCCGGATTTTTTTTTTACTTTTCCTGATTTTAAACCAGGCAGTGTTCCCTTGTTCTGTTTGGATGACAGCTTCTTAGCCTAGGTGTTGATTTTGTATGAACACAAGTAAGTGTTCTGAAATTTCCATTCTTCTCAATGTTAGCTATGGCTTATTGTAATCCACACAAATACCTTTGCATAGTCAGTAAAATGCAGATGGACATTATCCTGGTATTCTCTGCTTTTAGCCAGGATCCATCTGACATCAGCAATAATATCCCTGGTGCCACAGCTTCTTCTAAATCCAGTTTGAATTTCTGGCAGTTCCCTGCCAATGTATTGTTCCAGCTGGTTTTGGAGAACTTTCAGCAATATTTTGCTTACTTATGATATTAATGATATTCTTCAATAATATTTCACATCCTGTTCGATCATCTTTCTTGGGAATGGTTATAAATTTAGATCTCTTCCAGCCAGTTGGCTAGCTAGTTGTCCTCCAGATTTCTTGGCACAATTTGGAAGGTCAGAAGAGACTCTGAATATTGCAGTTGAGTGCTGAGAAGTCAAAGCTGAGCATAGTATAATGTAATTTTTCAAGTTAATTCTATAAAGATATAAATAAGAAAATGAAAACACTATAGTTGTTTTTATAAAATGGAAAATCTCAGTTGAGTTGAAGACAGGGAGCAACGATTCTTGAGTTTTCTCCTGAATTGGGACAATAATAAGTAATTAGTAGAGATACACTCATTCACATTTATCACATGTATATCCCTCTATTAAGACTGCTGGTATTACGGCCAAGTAGAAATTAAAATAGCTTAAAAATTATACTGTGAGAGAAAATGGAACAAACATTAAAGGGATGATATAACTCAGATTACTCACTTGGAGGAAACTTGTTCTAGTCAGTGGATTTCCAAAGCTTTCCTCACTTTTATAACCAAAATGCAGTGCTACAGTCCAACATATGGCCAGTAATGAAGTGAACAGATTGAGATAACAATAATGATACAAAAAAGCCCCATACTTACTGCTTAGGAATGAAAAGAAGTTGCATTTCTATTTTTGTTTTTGCTCTTTAAATCTGGATGTTCTCTTTACATTTTTAGCAGAATTCTGAAATCAAAATGAAGGGGGAAAATGTAAAACAGGAAAATTAAAACAATAAGTTGCTGTTGTAATTTAGAATACAATCAGACTTCCAATGTCACTGTTAATGCCATTTTACAACCTGATACTTTTCATTTTCTTCTTATCCATTCTTTTGTTTTGCTCTTTAATAGTCTGACTGACTATTTTTAAATACTTTTAATTTTATCTTCATTTAGTTACAGAATTTATAGACACTGTTTTTTGACACCAGATCTCTCTGCTTCCCTCCATCCATCAAATTATGTGACTCTAATGATTATCGCCACTCCTACCCAACCCATCTTCAGACTTCTGCTCCCACCCTTTCTCCTTGGATCCTCATACTCATTCTACAATAATGGTATTATACAGTATTTGTCCTTAAGGGACTGAGTTATTTCTCTTAGCATTATGCTCTCCAGTCTCTCCCAAGTTAGGTAGTGATTTACAAAAATCATTGCTCCTGCATGCTGTATATTACTCTATTGTGTGAATGTGCCATAATTTCTAATCCATTTGATTGTAGTTGGACATTTGGGCTGTTTCCATTTTCTTGTGATGGTGAATAACACTGCTATGAACATTGGTTTACAAATCTCCATTTGTGCCTCAGTTCTCATTTTCTCAGGGTATATTCCAAGCAGTGAAATAGCTGAGTAATATTGAATTTCTATGTTAAGCCTTTTGAGAAAACATCAAATTACCTTCCAGAGTGGTTGTACAATTCCACCAATAATGTGTAAGAGTTCCTATCCCTCCGCATACTCTCCAACATTTATTTGCTGACCTGTTAAACTTTGCCACTGCTACTGGAGTGAGATGGTGACTTATTGTGGTTTTGATTTGCATCTCTCTTATTGCCAATGCTTTTGAGCAGTTCTTCATGTGTCTGTTGGCCATCTGAATATCTTCTTCTGTGAAAAGTCTTTCCATCTCTTTTTTTTACTAGGTTGTTGTTGTTAGTTGCCATCACATCGTGTATGACTCATAGAGACCCTATGAAGAGCCAACCTGAACCCTGACCTATCTTGTGCCATCTTTATCAATCTCCAAAACACTCAAGTCCATTGCTGAGGTCACTGTGCCAATTCATCTCATTGGGGCTTTTCTGTTTCTTTACTGAGCCCCCATCTTTCGAAGCATGATGCCCCTCTTCAGTGAAAAACTGCACTTAGTTATATGTCTGAAGTATTAAAGACCTGTAACTTCACCATCTTTGCCTCCAAGGAGCAATCCAGCTGTACTTTCTCTAAGACATATATGTTTGTTCTTAGGCAGTCCATGACATAAAATATTCTAACTTGTAATACTGAACAAAACTAATAAAACAAAAAAGTTCCCCCTGCCATTGAGTTGGAACTAGCTCCTAATTGACTCATTGTGGATTTCTGAGACTGTATATTGCTCCAGAGGAAATTGTCCATATTTCTCCTTTGGAGCTGCTGGTGGATTTGAGGCACCAGAGAAGTGTGACCTTTTGGTTAGCAGTGCAGCTTCTCATGTATCACACCACCTGAACTCCCTAAAGTCACACACACACACACACACACACACACACACACACACACACTAAATATTTTCTTATCAACATATGAAAATATAGAAATCTCATATGCTAGTAAGAAAATATTTACTCTGTGTATATGTTTAACTTGAAGAAATGTATATACAGGATTTGATGTTCTTATTTCTTTGATACAATCATTTGTTCTTTTAAAACTTATTAGCTGCATACTTAAAAAGATCAGTTGTGTTATTTCTGATATCAGAGTAACATTTCCAAGTAGCTTAGACACTAACTCTAAATTCTTTTATAAATTGGATACAGCCCATACCCGTTAGAATAAACTCTGTTTAAAAACATTTTAAAATCCACTGCTCTTTTGAGATAAACCCTGGTGAATCTTATTGTGAAGATGCATCGCTTATCATTTTTTATTATTGTTCTTGGATTCACAGTCTTTAGATATCTAAGGAAATAAATGTCAGGGCTTTTCAAATTATCCTATACAGTCTTCCATTTCTCCAGGATTTCCTTGTAAATTCACAATCAGGTTCCAGTTTGCCCAACCTGAAATCACAGCTCTAGACAGCGTCAATGTTGCCAACACTTGGCAATTGCTGTGGTAGGGCGTGGGCAAGGAGGGTTAGGAAGAGGTTTGGGTCACTCGGGTGAGCTTTTAGTTACACTGAATGGCTCTCACATCGTGGGAATAGAGATTTTTCAGGAACGTTTGGGCAAAATGTTGACTGCTAATGATGGTATTTTAAACAGAACTTCAAAAGGGATCAACCTCTGTAATTGCTGCTAGGTTTTGGAATGGTGAGAAGATGCAGTAGTTTTTTTGAGTGGAGGATATTTTAGTGCATTAATGGCATTGGATAATTTTAAGAGTTCTAAAATGAGTAGGTTCTTCTGCAATTTGAGGGAGAAATAGTTCAAAGGAGTACTCATCATTTTGAAAGTAGATCCACTAACCTCCCATTTTGAAAGAATTCTAGGCAAATTTAAAATTCTAAAATGTCAATTCATGGCCTTCCATATGACCAGTCAGGCTTTATATTTGATTTATTAGTCTTTATGTA
>NW_006399806.1:452503-462977 GCF_000299155.1 Elephantulus edwardii
AACAACAACAACAACAACATTCCATAAGCACATGTAAGAACATAATTCTAGAGCTCAACCACAATTTTTTGTCTTCTGATTTTTTCCAGAACTCTTCCCCCATTTTATCTGATAGGTATTGGAAGGACAGCAATAAAAAATTAAGTATTTCATAGTTTCATGGAGCATAAGATTGAGTTAGATTTTTGAAGATCATACTGCCTATTTCATTCTTCAGTAGAGAAATAAAGAAGAGCAGTGTATTTCCATGACGTTTTAAAATGAATTTAGGTCTCAGAATTTTCTTACCTCATAGGTATAATTACTATTTATAATTACTGCTGAAAATTATCCAGAAACAACTGGAAGAGTACATTAACAGAGAGAACTACCAGAAATACAAGCTAGGTTTAGAAGAGATTGTGGCACTAGAGACATTATTGCCAAGGTCAGATGGATCTTGACAGAAAGAAGAGTATCAGATGATATTTATCTGTTTCATTGACTGTGCAAGGGCATTTGACTATGCTGATCACAAAAAAATGTGGTTAACCTTAAATGAAAATTCCAGAAAACTTGATCGTACTTATGTGGAACCTATACTTGGACCAGGAAGCAGTCCTTAGAACAGAGCAGGGGTCAGGAAGGAAGTGTGTCAGGGATGCATCTTGTCTCCATACCTTTTCAATCTATACACAGAACAGATCATTTCAGAAGCTGGGCTTTATAAAGAAGAATGTGGAATCAGGATTGGAGGAAAACTCATCAACAACTGGCAGGTTACGCAGATGATACAACCTTCCTTGCTGAAACTGAGGAGAATCTGAAGCGCTTGCTGCAGAAGGTCAAGGACTGTAGTCTTCAACCATAGATTTAAGCTTAATATAAAAAAGATGGAGATTCTCACCACTAGGCCAATTGGAAGCACCATGATGAATGGAGAAGAGATTGAGATTGTAAACAGTTACAGCTTGCTTGGCTCTACAATCAACACTTGGAACAAGCAGTCAAGAAGTAGACAAATTGCATAAGGTAAATCTGCTTTCAGGTACCTTTCCAGAGTACTGAGAAGTAATGATGCCAGTCTGGAGACCAAGGTGCACTTGATCCAGTCCATGGTCTTTGCAACTACTTGTTATGCATCACAGAATGACTAGCGATGATAGGAAAAAAAGAAAAGATGTCTTTGAGTTGTGGTGCTGGAGAAGAGTCTTGAACATGCCATGCACTGTCAAGAAAATAAATAGGTCTTGGAGAGGGTGAAACCAAGTTTCCTTTGGATGCATCAATTTTGAAGCTCTGTCTTACATACTTTGGACATGTGTCAAAGAGGAGCCAATCCTTGGAGAAGAACATCATGCTTTTAGGTGGAGGGACAGCATAGAAGAGGAAGACCCCTAGATGAGATGGATTGATACAGTGACTAAGGTAGGTGTGTCTGAGTCAGTGAGACTGGCTCAGGACAATGCAGGGTTCAGAGCTGCTGTACGGGGCACTATGAGTCTCAGGCTCATAACAACAACAAAAACAGGGTATAACGGCTTGTGCAAGCAAGGGATATAAAATAGGAAACATAAAAATTCTCTTTATATGTTTGAATAAATATATATTTAAATCATGTACATTATACATTAAAATCATGCACAGGTGGTATATTTATAACGGAGTGACAATTTTTATACACATTTAGAAGAGGAAAGATCAGCCAAATTGATTAGCCAGGCTAGCTTTGTGGAATAAAGGGCCTTGAAATGAACCACACTTGATGAATAAGATTTAGTTTGCTGGAGAGTAGCGTGCTTAGTTCTAGAATCTTTTATGTTAGCTTCATGTATTCATAATTTTTATCGTTCATCCATTTTCCTCTACTTTCTGGATTCAGATTACAGATATTTAGCCTAATTACTGTTTTCTCACAGATTACTTGATTCTGTTTGTTTCTTTCGGTCTTCCATTCAAGAAATTTTATTTGTGATAGTTACTATTTCTATGTTTGCAAGTTGAATGTTATTTTATTCTTCAATGTTTGATATACTAGTAACCCCATCCAGTAGTGTTTTTTCCATTTATAATATAGTAATTTTTAACTCTAGTATTTTTTTTGAGGGGTAGGGCTTTAAAATACTTCTCCCATTTCTATCATTATATTTGGTTTTCTTTTCCTCATTGTATATGTGGAATATATTTAAAGTGGCTGCGTTATAGTTACTTTTAGTTTTACCACCCTTGTAATTTATATATCTGATTATACTGATTTTTATTGGTTATATATCCAAGAAAAATGAGATCATTGGCAACTTCAATCTTTACACAATTGACATCCATGGGAGCATCCATCAAGAAATCAAAGAAATGTTGCATTGGGAAAATATGCTGTCAAGGACCTCTTCAAAGTGCTAAAGAGCAAAGATGTTTAAAGATTAAGATGCTCCCTGATCCAAGCTGTGCTCTTTCAATTGCTTTCTATAAGTTTGAATGTTGGATGATGAATAAGGAAGACTAAAAAAGAATTGATGTCTTTGAGTTGTGGTATTGATGAAGAGTATTGACTATATCATCGACTGCCAAAAGAACAAACAAATTACTGCCTCTGAAAACCTGCTGGAGGGTCACCTGTGGTTCAGTTGCAACTCACTGGCACACAACAAGAAGCAGTGTTATCCTTGATGAACAGGTTTCAGTGGACTGTGAAGCACACTAGGAAGTGACCACCCACTTGTGAAATAGTTGGCCACTAAAAGCTTTGTGAATTGTGATGGAACATTCTCAGATTTGGTCATGGAAGACAATAACCACAGGTTGGAAGACACTCAAAATATGACTGGAGAAGACCTGCTTCTTTAAAGTAGAGTTGACCTCAAAGATGTAGATAGATCAAAGCTTTCTGGAGCTTCATTTGCTGATGAATCTTCTATTTTTCTGGGGGGCACATTTCAAGATGAGAAAAAATGGCTAGAAACATATCTTTATAATGGAGATTTGGAAAGTACAAAGTATGAATACAAGAAAATTGCAAGTTTTAAAAATTGAACTGAAATACATAAAGATCAATAACCTAGGCATCAGTGAGCCGAAACGGACTGGCATTGGTAATTTTTAATTGAACGATCATATTGCTCACTGTGCTGGCAAGTATAAATGAAGATAATGAATCATGTAGCATTCATTATAAAAAAAGTCTATTTAATAAAAAAAGAATACCAAAACAAACAAACAAAAGACTATTTCAAGATCTATCTTGAAATACAATGCTGCGTTTCAGGATAGCATTGTACTTAACGATAATATCTGTAAGAATACAAGGGCAACCAGTTAACATGATTATCTGCCAGCTCCTAAAGACAAATTGTAGTTGTTATGAACAGTTGAGTTGGAACTGATTCTGCAACAGGTTTTCAGAGGCATTAAATCTGGTATATATACGGGAGCTCTGGTGGCCTAGTGGTAAAGAGATGCTCTACCAACTCAAAGACAGAAGGTTCTAATCCATGAGTTGCCCTGCAGGAGAAAGAAAGAAAATCTCCTCCCAAGCATTTAAAGGCTCTGAAAACCCACTGGAGATTCAGCTATGAGTTGGTTCCAACTCAATGGTATACAAAAACAACTAAAGGCAAAATGAAATTGAGGATTTCTATTAACTGCTGCGGACTGACATTGATTCAACACACAATCAAGATGAATCAATAATGGTGATGGGAATAGAAAACCTGGAAACAAAGAACGATTGGTAATTTGAAAATATGGAGATGACAAGATAGAATTTTGTATGACCATTGACTTGTTCATTACAATATCCTTCAGTATTTAAAATAAAATTGCCACAGCTTCCAGCATTACAGAAATGTATTAACCACTATACTGTGACAAATTAACAAACCAATGGTAGGATATTAATGACATTGTTCTTTAATCTCTGCATTTTGTAAGATTACTTTTCTTTGAAATTGGCACACTATTCCAATCAGTTGGCTAGGTAGTGGTCTTCCATATTTTCATGCCCAAAACTTATTCTCGGCTAATCTTATATATATTTTATCTGCTTCTAATCCTTCCCCTTTACAAATAATGTTGCAATGAATATCCTTATCTTTTCATACTGTCTCAAAACGTCTTTCACATAAATGACTAACACTGAGATTGGCACTTATCACATTTTGTCATTTTTCTAGGTATTACCACAGTCATTTACACATAGATTATAGCACTGGAAGTGTATGAGACCGCTTGTTTTATTGCAACATTATCAGGGGAGAATGCTATAAAAATGAATGTTTTCAGGAATTTGGGCAATCTAATAAGTGAGAAATGCTACCTGTATATTATTTTCATTTTCTCTGTAAAGAATGAGTTTGAGCATTTTTTTATTTGTTAAAGGGCTATTTACATTTCTGTTTCTGAAAACTATATGCTCAGAACTCACTGTACTATATTCATTCAAGTTTGCTCATATCTACACTATACTAAAACAGGTATTATTTTCATTTAGAAGACTTATAAAAATTAATGAAAACAACACCACAGATACTTAGATAGGAGAAAAGGAATTACATTATTATAATATTTTTCTATTATATGTTGTTGTTTTTGTTATGTGCTGTTGAGTCACCTGTGATTCATAGTGATCCTATGTACAACAGACCTAAACCTTTCTCTATACTATGCCAATCTTATTGTCTCTGACACACCTACCCCCATTACCCGACTCACTGAATTAATCTCATCAAGGGTCTTCCCCTCTGGCACTGTCCCTCCACCCTCCCCAAGCATGATGTCCCTCTCCAAGGACTGATCCCACCTTGCAACATGTCCAAAGTATGTCAGACGAAGCTTCAGAATCCTTGTCTCTGAAGACCAGCCTGGTTTCACCCTCTCCAGGACAAACTTGGTTGTCCTCCTATCAGTCCGTGGTGGATTCAAGACTCTTCACCAACACCACAACACAAAGGCATCAATTCTCCTTCTATCATTCCTAGTCATTGTCCAGCTCTCCGATGCACAACAAGTGATTGCAAAGACTATGGCCTGCATCAGGTGTACCTTAGTCTCCATAGATGACATAGTTATTATAATATGGATGATGATAACTTCAAGATGTAAATCTTAATTTTTTAAAATGTTTAATTTTTAAATAACTAAAACAACAAAACAAAGAGTTCTAGCCAGTAAGTAAAAAAATTATATAAAAAGATGAACACAAAACAAAAACTGATGAGAGAAAAATGATCAAAATTTAAAAATAGAAAGCAAAAAGCTAGATAGTTTTCTAAATCTCACACCACCATTATGTCAGTAATCACACTATATGACTATAGTCTAAACTCCACAATTTAAAAGCAGAGGTCATCACTCAAAGAGTAAATTAAGATCCACCTATATACTGCTCATAAGAAACTCACTTTAAGAAATAAAACTAAAACCCAGCCCACTGTGGTTGACTATGACTTATAGAAATTCACATTGGATTTCTGAGGCTGTAAATCTTCTGTTTAAAATTTTTATTTTATATTGGTTTACATATACAATTTATATATATTATGTTTTATACTTTTCTTCATTCACATTGTGTTTCATACAATCATTCCCATACATTGTGTTTTACTAAATTAATCCCTATTGAACTATATCCACTATTACCCCATCTTTTTAGGACCTTGCTGGATCTTTCCCATTTCTTTTACCCCCTCTGTGCACCCATCAAATTGTGAAACCCTGTGATTTCCCTCCTATCCTATCCACCCTCACCCCTCTAGCTAGCCCTCCCTTTTACCCCTTCCTCCCTTGAACTCCCACATACATTTTACTAGTTGTTTATTTTTTCAATAATGGTCTTATGAACTATTTGTCCTTATGAGACTGTGTACACTCAGCATAATGCTCTCCAGTTTCTCCCAAGTCATGTGGTATTTTTTGAAATGGTTGCTCCTGAGTGTTGTATAGTATTCCATTGTGTGAATGTACAACAAATTCTCAATCCATTCAGTTGTGATTAGGCATTTGGGCTGTTCCCGTGTTCTTGCAATGGTGAATAACCCTACTGGCATACAAGTCTCCATTTGAGTCTCAGTTCTCATTCTCCCAGGGTGTATTCATATGGAATTTGTATGTTCAGCTTATTGAGGAAATACCAAACTTCCTTCCAGAGTGGTTGTACCATTTTACTATCCCACCCACAGTGTATAAGTGTTCTGATCTCTCCACAACCTCTCCAACATTTATTGCTTACTGTCCTGTTAAACTTTCCCACCACTACTGGGGAGAGATGGAACCTAATTGTGGTTTTGACTTGTGTCTCTTTTCTTGCCAATGATTATGAACATTTTTTTCATGTGTCTGTTGGACATCTGAATGTCTACTTCTGTGAAAAGTCTTTCCATACCTTTTGTCCATGTAAAACTGTCTGCTCTACGTTGTCATAGTTTCTTTTTCTTAAATCCTATGCCCTTTTCTTTTTAATACTCTATGCAAATACTTGGAAAGTTTTCATTTTGTTGAATGTAGCACTGCTATGAGTTGGAGCTTACTTAATGAAACATAACAACAGCAAAATCAATGAAAATATCTGACGATTTGCTTTTTCTAAGCATTCTTCACATTGCCTTGTACCGCAGCAACAGGTTCCACTAACAGAGGAGAAACGGAAATAATTGGAGGGACAAAAAGAATGAGCTCATGGTATTTGCTATCTCTCTCTGTGGAGATTCACCTCAGTCTTCTCACCTCTTTAATAACCAGAAGCTACCAGAAGTCTCCATTTCCTATCTCCACACAATTCTCTGTAACTGCAGATTCCAATTACCACTCCCTTCTCTGGCAACTTGAAGCTCCAAGGTGAATGGAATCGACATCCCATGTAGTTTCTCTGAATTCTGCCCCAACTGTGTTTTAAGTTCTCCTCAAATTCTCCAATTTGAGTGTGCCAGTTGCTTCCTATGGAGATCCTGACTGATACAATTACTATATGCATCATTTTGCTGTCTTACTAGTTCTATCATCCATTATTTATTTGAAGGAAACAAAAGATAAATGTGTTCCCTTGCAGCAATACATATTTTAATTAAAGGTTTTGTCTTGTTTTTAGACTTTAAACAATTGATATTCATGCTATCTTAATAGGAATTTATTGTGAGGAAATCAAGAGAAATAATCTAAGGTTAGCCTTTCTTGACAAGCTGCAGCATAGATAGGGTGATTGTGTGACCTAGTCTTCTGTAACAGAAGATACCACCACATGGAAGGTCTTAGGAATGGTTTCCACCCTCCCTCTCACATTTCTGGGCTAAAAGTCCAAAGTGGAGGTTCTATGTTCTTTAATGTTTCTTGAAAGCCTTACTGTTTCTTGAGACATTTTCCCCCTCTCCCTACATATGCCTTTATGTCTTTTCTACTCTTTTTAAGACTCAGAAATAATTAATTATAGGAACACTACATCAATAGGGAAATGCCAGAAATTCAAGCTGGTTTCAGGATAGGCTGAGTCATAAGGGATGTTATTGCTGATGTCAGATGGATCTTGATTGAAAGCAGAGAGTACCAGAAAGATGTTTACTTGTGTTGTACTCCCTATGTAAAGGAATTTGTCTCTGTGTGTAATAACAAATTGTGAATGACATTGAGAAGAATGGGAATCCTAGAAGAGTGATTGTGTTTTTGCAAAACCTATACCAAGAAACAGAGCAAGGAAAAACCGGGTGGTTTAAAATGAGATGTTTGTGTCAGGTTTGTACCCTTTCTTCATATCTAGTCAATCTGTATACTAGCAAATAGGTTGGGAAGCTGGAATTTGTCATCAGGATTGCAGTTCATCAACCACCTGTATTATGCAGGTGCAGGTGATAGAAGCTATCTTGCAGAAAGTGAAGGCTTGAACCAATTAGTGAAGAAGATCAAAGACTACACTTTTCATTATAGATTTCTTCTCAACATCAAGAAAACAAAAATTTTCACCACTGGTCCAATAGACAACATCATATAATGTTGTTGTTGCAGTTGTTGTTGTTATGTGCCGTCGAGTCATTTGCGACTCAGGGGGACCCTATGTACAACAGCCCTAAACCGTGCTCTATCCTGTGCCAATCTCATTGCCTCTGACACACCCATCCCGATTACCCCAGTCACTGAATCAATCCACCTCATAGAGGGTCTTACCCTCCTGCGTTGTCCCTCTACTCTACCCAGCATGATGTCCCTCTCTAAAGACCTGTCTCTCCTTATAACATGTCCAAAGTATGTCAGGCGAAGCCCCAGAATCCTTGTCTCCAAGGAGCAGCCTGGTTTAACCCTCTCTAGGTTGAATCTGTTTGTTTTCTTGGCAGTCCATGGTACATTCAATACTCTTCTCCAGCACCACAGCTCAAAGGCGTCAATTCTCATTCTATCCTCCCTAGTCCTTGTCCAACTCTCTGATGCATAACAAGTGATTGCAAAAACCATGGCCTGTATCAGGCGCACCTTAGTCTCCAGAGAGACACCGTTGCTCTTGAGTACTTTAGAGAGGTCCCTAACCGCAGACTTTCCCATCGCAATACGTTTTTTGATTTCCTGGCTACTGGTGCCAAGAGTGTTGACTGTGGAGCCGAGCAAACTGAAGCTGTGAACAATCTCAATCTCTTCGCCATCCATCCTGATGCTACCGATTGGTCCGGGGGTGAGAATTTTTGTCTTCTTGACATTGAGCCTCAGTCCATATTGAAGGCTGCAGTCCTTGACCCTCTGCAGTAAGTGCATGAGGTCCTCCTCAGTTTCAGCGAGCAAAGTTGTGTCATCTGCATAACGCAGATTGTTGATAGATCCTCCACCAATCCTAACGCCATGCTTCTCCTCATAGAGCCCAGCCTCTCGGATAATCTGCTCTGCATACAGGTTGACCAGGTATGGAGATAGGACACATCCCTGGCAATCCCTTCCTAATTTTGAACCATGCAGTGTTGCCCTGCTCTGTTCTGACGACTGCCTCTTGGTCCAAGTATAGATTTCACATTAGCACGATTAAATGTTCTGGGATTCCCATTCTTCTCAGAGGCAGCCACAGTTTGTTATGATCCATGCAGTCAAATGCCTTTGCATAATCAATGAAACACATCATATAATAGAGGAAGAAATATTTGAAGTTGTCAATGATTTCATTTTACCTGGGTTACCACAGCATTCATGGCAACATCAGTCAAGAAATCAAAAGATGTGTTTCATTGGGAAAATCTGCTGTCAAGGACCTCTCCAAAGTGTGAAAGAGCAAGGATGTTAGTTTAAAGACAAAGCTGTACCAGATCCAAGGCTTGGGTATTTTTTTTATATAATTTTTTTTATTGTGATCTTAACAAAAGTTTACAGAAAACTTGGATTTCCATTCATTCATTGCTGCACATTTTCCTCCCTACCGCCCACCCTCAGTTTTCTTTTCTCTTTAAAAAATTCAGTCATTGTTGCATAATTTCCACTTTGCTATGCACCTCTTATTCTGGACTGTTGTTAAGTAAATATTGTCTAATCATATATTGCTTTTAAACAATTCTTTCCCTCATCTGTTCCAATGCAGTGTTTGTTATGTACCCCAACTCTTCTTAGTTTCTCACCAACCCCCAATGTCAGTCCTATTTTATAACAATGGCATTGTGCTTGTTTTTCAGTGCTGAATAATGTTCCATTGTGTGAATATACCACAGCTTCTCTATCCATTTATTTGTTGATGGGCATTGGGTTGCTTCCATCTCTTTGCTATTGGAAACAATGCAGCTATAAACATGGGTGTGCATATATCTGTTTGAGTGGCAGTTTTGATTTCCTTAGGGCATATTCCTGGTAGTGCAAATTCTGGGTCAAATGGTATCTCTATTTCCAACTTTTTAAAAAGGCACTAAATGGCCTTCCAGAGTGGTTGCACCATTTTACACTCCCACCGACAGTGAATAAGGGTTCCAGTTTCTCCACAACCTTGCCAGCATTTATTGTTTGCTGCTTTATTGAACTTTGCTATTGTTACTGGGGTGAGCTGAGATCTCATAGTTATTTTTATTTTCATCTCTCTTAGAACTAGCGATTTTGAACATTTATTCATGTGTTTGCTTGCCATCTGAATGTCTTGTTTGGTGAAGTGTCTGTTCATATCCTGTACCTATTTTGCAATTAGGTTGTTTACCATTATCTTGTTGAGGTGCTGGAGTATTCTAGAAATTCTACATATAAGTCTCTTATCAGACATGCCATTGCTTGTTGTTGTTATTTGCCATTGAGTTGTTTGCGACTCACAGTGACCCTATGTACATATGACCTTTATGTACCCTAAACGCTGCTCTATCCTGTGCCAGCCTCGCTGTCTCAAACACATTCATTCCCACCACTCCAATCACAGAATCGATCCATCTCATCGAGTGTCTTCCTCTCCTGCACCGTCCCTTCACTCTCCCAAACATGATGTCCCTCTCCAAGGACCAGTCCCTCCTTCCGTCATGCCCAAAGTATGTCAGATCAAGCTTCAGAATCCTTGACTCCAAGGAGGAGC
>NW_006399806.1:463197-479447 GCF_000299155.1 Elephantulus edwardii
CTCACAGCTGACTTTCCCAATGCAATTCATCTCCTGATTTCCTGGCTGCTGTTACCAAGAGTGTTGACTGTGGAATTAAGTACACGAAAACTGTTAACTATCTCAATCTCTTCACCATCCATACTGATGCTGCCAATTGGCCCTGAGGTGAGAATCTTACCAAATATTTTTTTCCCCAGTCTGTGGCTTTCCTTTTTTATCCTGTTGGAGAAGTTTTTGGATGTGCATAAGGATTTGATTCTTAGAAGGTCCCATTCACCTATTCATCTGTTTTATTTTCTCCTATTTGTAGGTCAAGTCTTGATATTTTTAGTTGCTTTCTTTGCACCTAAGTGTTGGACAATGAATGAGAATGACAGAAGAATCAATGTGTTTGAATTGTGGTGTTGGCAAAGAATACAAACTATCCCTGGACTGCCAAAAGAATTAAAAAGCCTGTCTTGGAGGAAGTACGACGAGGTTGCTTTCTAGAGGATAGGTGATGAAAATTTGTCTCACATAATTGATGCATGTTGTCAGTAAGGGCTAGTCCTTGGAAAAGCTGAAATACACAAAGTATCAGAGAAAGAGGGTAAGACCTTCAACAATATGGATTGACAGAGTGGCTGTATCAATATGCTCAACTCTGTCAGAGATTTTGAGGAAGGCCAGGAGAGGGAAAATTCTGATCTGTTGTTCATAGGGTTTTGTGAGTCTTAGTTGACTCAAAGACACCAAATAACAACATACTTAGGGAATGGCAAGAGTCTAATAAACTGCAAATTATAGATAGATATAGATATTTATATTCATGTTTAAGTGCATTCAATTGTGTTATCTTACACAAGGAAGATTCCTGTAAAAGGAATCTCTGGTGGCTTTTGTGGTAAGAAGTTGTGCTGCAAACCCAAAGACATGTGGTTCGAATCCATTAGCTGTTCCATTGGAGAAAGATGAGCAGTCTCTTTCTGTGCAATCACCTGCCTCTGAAAGTCCGCTGAAGGGTTAGCTATGGTTGATTCCAACTCAAGGGTACATAACAACAACAACTACCACCCTACTTTATTTAGTATGAATTCATTAATATAACAGAAAAAAAAATCCTGTTTCCAAACAGGATCATTTACAGGTGTCGCTGTCAGTTCACCAGCAACCTACAGTGACACCTTGATGGGAGTAAGCATGATGGAGATACACCACTCCGGGAGAGGATCAGAGAGTAAATACAGCTCAATTTTATTGGGTCTGCAATGCACTTATACACACAGGGAGACTGGATACAGTGGGCTTACAGACGTGGAACACACGGATTGGTTAGGAGAACCTCACCCTCATGAGGACCACTCCCAGCTCAACAGATGCGGCAGCCGTCTTCCCAGGTGACGAGCTTTCTCAAGTCAGTACAGCCAAACACAGAGGAGCTTTCTCTATCCCACATTAAAGGCCGTTAGGAGGCTTGCCTGAATCTGGAGCTTAGGTGATCTGTCCTGGTCACAGACCCTTCCTTCCTCTCCAACATCCCACAACACACAGGTCCAGGACTTTAATACATATTTTGGAGGACACAGTTCAGTCTATAGGAATAGGCATAAGTGGTCAAAATAGAACCTTCTCATATGGGAAGATTGAATGTTGACTCCACTTACCTCCTTTTTGTCCTTGGACAAAGAAATGTTTGACCAGTTAGCACACACTATGGTTTCTAGTCAGATAGTTCTGGTGGGGCAGTCAGGTCTTGTCAGGGCCTTGCTGGACAGTCTGTGTGGAGCCATATGGTCATGTGGTGGGGGTTCCTCATGTCTGAGGGCCGTGCTGGGCCTTCCACAGCACCCTTTCCTCCAGGGAGCCATGACTTAGACCAGGAAATGACTAGAGACTGTGTGCTTTAAATTCCATGGGACTCTGTCACATATTTTTTCTTAAACCATCTTTTTTAAAATAGTAAACATCTTTTCACTCTGTTCTTGTTGTTATGTGACACCAAGTTACCTGCAACTCATAGTGATCCTGTGCAAAATAGCTCTGAATTTTGCCCTATGCTGAGCCAGTCTCACTGACTCTGACACATCTAATCCCACTGCCTCAGTTACCATGTCAATCCGTCTCACTCAAGATCTTCCTCTCCTACGCTGTCCCTCCATCCTTCTGAGCATGATGTCCTTCTCCAAGGACTGGTCCCTCCTGACCATGTTCCCAAAGTATGTGAGATGGAGCTTCAAAATCCTACTCTCCAAGGAGAAACTTCATTTCACCCTCTCTAAAACAGAACTATTTGTTCTCCTGGCAGTCCATGGTATGTTCAATACTCTTCTCCAGTGCCACAATTCAAAGGCATCAATTCTTCTTCTGTCATTCTTAGTCATTGTCCAGATCTCTGATGCTTAGCACATAATTGTGAAGATCATGTCCAGGATCAGGTGCACCTTAGTCTCCAGACTTCTATTGTTGCTCTTTATCACTTTGGAGTGGTCCCCGATAGCAGACTTTCCCATTGCAATTTATCTTTTTGATTTCTGGACTGTTGTTGCCAAGAGTGTTAATTATGGAGCCACCCCCCCAAAACAAAAAGCCCCAAAAGTTTTGAACATCTACTAGATGTCACAGGAGCTCTGGTGGCCTAGTGAATAAAAAGTTGTGCTACCAACACAAAGGCATGCAGTTCGAATCCACCAGCTTCTCTGTGGGGAAAGGATGGACAGTCTCTTGCTGTGTGAGCCACAGCTTCTATAAATCCACTGAAGGGTCAGTTAAGAGTTAGATCCCACTCTACAGCATATATAACAGCAATGACAACAATTAATTGTAAAATGCTATGCTAGCTATTGAATAAAGAAATACAAACAGATATAATCTTTGCCTTTTTTTTTAAAGTAATGCTAAATCTACATTTTGCTTATTGGTGGAAGTGAAATGTGGGTGGAGGGGATGTGTAGATTTTGTTTCTTGTAGCATGTAATAAAAAAAGCCATATACTTCAACTTGATGGTTCACCTAGTATGAAAATATTTATGGAGAGGCACTAATCATGTCAATGAAAAGTAAGCTTGAGATCAGGGAAACTTTCCCTCCAGGCCTTCCCATAAAATATTGAGTAGAATTATAATTTCAAGGACTTTGAAGCTAACTGAGAATATAAAACTTACTTTTCTTTCCCCCTCCTTTCCCCGAGATGTAAAATAAACAGTTCTTGACCCCAGGAAAATAATGGTATTTTTTAAAGTTACTTCAGTCATATGTGCATAAATTATATTTCTTTCCATGCTTTTAGAACAATCCAGCTTAATTTATTACTCTACATTATACTGTTTTGAGAAGGAACAGAAGAGAAAATGAACAAGAGAGTATATAAGAACTTGGACTTTCCATTCCATCTCTCTGTGGAGCAGATTAACTGTGACCAGTTTTTCTTTATGGAGACATAAATAATTGATACATTACTTCATTTATATATTGAGAAAATCTTCTTAACTTATCTACTCAGGGAAAACTTTTTTTCCCAGGAAACACACTACCCATGTCAGGCTGTTGTTTTATTGCTGCATATAAAAAGAAAATGAATACTGTGAGGCACCCATAAGGAGCTGCTCTGCCGACCCAAAGGCAAGTGGTTCAAATCTAAGAGCTGCACTTCAGGAGAAAGATGGGCAATCTCATTCCATGGCTTGACTACATCTGAAAACCCACTGGAAGGTCAGCTATATGGGTTGGTTCTGACTTGATGGTATATGACAACAACATGGGCCCTCTCACCAAAACCCAAACCAAACCAAAACCCCCAAAGCACAACAAAAACCAGCTCAGGGGAGAGAAACATTTTCCTACATGTGGACCCAACCTTCCAAATTTTGTAAACACCTGTCTCATGTTAACTCAAACTGCCATTAAATCAAATTGCCATTGAGTTGAAACCAACTCACAGGTGACCCTCCAGTGGTTTTCTGGAGGCTGTAAGTTGCACAGCAGAAGATTGTGCATCTTTCTTTCTTGAAGTTGCTGGTGGATTTGAACCGTAAAAGAGGTTAGCCTTTGGTTAGCAGTACAACTCCCTACAGATGATGCCACAAGAGTGAGAGCTCCCTCCTGTGTAATATAGTGTTTCAAAATGGAGGAAAATCCCTTTAATTTACAAAATTAGTGAGAGGCTATGTAATGTAAAAATAAAAGGGTATTCGTTCTTCTTGAAAGTGCTTCTACGCTGCATCAGAGTCAATCATTAGCCTATTGTGACTGTTTATATGTGAAATCTCTAGGGCAAAATTACATAGAGCTAATATTTGCTAAATTTAATCTAATTTCTCTCTTGTAATAATTACTATTCTTAACTCTAAAATTTAAAACCGCATTTCTCATAAGCTTGCCTATCCTGGATATTAGCTAATTTTGCATGCATTTTCACACTAAGCCCAATGTGTAAAACAGATGAAGATAGAGCTGTCTTGATTGAAGTAGGAGCCCAACCGGCGTGGGATCAGAGTGCTGTGTAGAGTTCCCCTTTCTCTCCCCTGCAGATCCTTGAGGGCACTTCTGAGGAACCCCAGGGCTCCAGAATTTGAAGATGAGCCCTTCTAGCGTCTCACACTGGCTAGGAGTGTTTGATTCTCAGGAGTATTAGGTAACTTTTCTGGAGTTTAAAACAATGTTACTTAGCTTTCACATTAACAATAAGTTTCTTCTGCTGGTTGTCATTGCGTTGTGGTGGCAGTTAACTATACTTCCTAATTTTTTAGATACAGACTCAAATACTGTTATACGCTTCTTGATTGTTTGTAAAAGCTCCAAACCGAGAACACAGTAGGATGCCAATATAAAGGCCTTTATTATTGTCAGTACTTAAATGCCACCCTTGTTATAAGTTAGGCCATGTGTGTCACATTATCTCCCTCAGGTCACAAGGGGAACATTTAACAAACTCCAGGAGAAACATCTCTAAATTCAATACATGAGTGCATTCTACTGGGGCCTGAGAGGCTTTCCAAAGGACAGAACTAGAACGATTCATGCTTAGGCTGGAAGATCTGTAAATACCACAACCCTCCAGGGAAAGTTCAGGATTCCCACTACACTGCGTTCCATTGGCCAAGAGGAGAATCCGGGCAGCTAGCCCAGGGACTATGGGACTTTAGAGTCATGGTCTCCATTTCTTTTTTCCCTAATATCTCATCAAGAAATTGTACTAATTACACATAAGCTAGAAATATAGTATAAAGCATGGTGATGTCCTCGTCAGATATAAACTTTCCTAAAGTCTCATGGCATTCCAGTTCTCAATCTGAATATAAAGTGTGGGGGTGGCGATCTACAATCTCCTAGAAACTTAGTGGTCTACCACCACAGAACAGTTATCTACCATTGTCAAGAACTTTAAGTGAATCAGTGAATAGTAGGCAAACTCCTACTAGTAGGAGTGACTAGTAAGCAATCCCCTACTGGTCAATGTGGTAGGCAATCTCCAAGGACTTCCTCATCTTGGGAGTCAGACTCCCTGGAGTGTGGACTGGATGGAGCAATCACTTTGAATACATTTAATATGGCAGAAGCTATTGAATGTCTCTTCTGTAATTAGGCTGTGAAAACACCCTGCTTTCTACTTCAGTACTCTCTCATTTTCCCAAAAGATGGTTTGGTCTTTGAAAAGGCAGCTGTTATGTTACGGTCATTATATATCTATATAAATATATGGCATATACATGTCATGTTATAGCTCTATAGCTCGGTGGCAAAACTTCATGGCCAGAAATCAGAGCTTTGCTATAATTGTATGAATAAGCTTAAAAGAGAATGATCCTCAGTCATTTTTCAAGCCTTCAGATGAGACCACAGAAACTGTGAAATATTTTAACTTGAAAATTGGGAGATGAACTTTTCTTTTTACAGAGTAATATGGAAGCAGTAAAGACTGTTATTTTGGGCACTGTTCTGAACAGAAATACCAAAAGCAACAGTAGCTCTGCTAATAATATAACTGGCCTCTTGATCTTTACTGAAAGACCATATGATAAAAAGGTCATGCACTCGAACAAAATGATAGTCACCTCAAATTTCTGGATAACCACTATTGCTGCCACTTGACAGCTCTTTGAACACAGATAAAGTGAATAGAGTTTAACTGACACTCTCTCCAGCCTTATTCAAGACCCTAGTACCAAAAGGTAGCCTACGAATTTCAACTTTTTCTAGTCTAGAATTTTGAGATCAATGGTCAGTAAGTATCCAATCTGCTTAACCTATTGAATCTTTATAACAGTACTATGGAAATAATATTGTAATTATTGTTTCAAAGATGTAAAAATAAACTCAGCAATGTTAATGCTTTGTTCAAAGAATTGGAATTGGAAAACACTGTCTAGACAAAATTGGATTTTAATTCTACCTTCCCCCAAAGTGAGAGTTCTTTCAACATTGCTTTTCCTTCTTAAGTTGTTGAGATGAATATTATCTACCTTTTCTAGGGATGGGCAGGAGGGTTTAGAGGCCTTCCAAGAAGGTATGTTATAGAGTAGGGAATGAGGTCATGATAGTAGAGTTGATGTCGCCATTTTTCCTGTGTTCCATCTCTGTGACTTTCACAGATCCTTGCAGCATGTTGGGGCAGAGCATCTAAAGGTTTACCACTTCTATGACCCATAGAAGCCACTATGAGGAGGACTCAAGGGAGGATTTGCCTTTTTCAGTGGAAAACAAGTGGCAGTTGCTAAATACGATGACTGAACACGTTGGGTCTGGATTTGCTGCACCTTTCTTTATAGTAAGACACTAACTGCTTAAGCAAGAATGATGTTTCAGTTCACCCATGAAACAGATAAGAAGAGGAGCATTTTAAGAAGTCCAAACTCTGAATAATGGCTCAAACTCTGTTGAACACATAGCATTCTGCTTATGTTTGTAAATAAACTTAACTACATGGAGAAAAGAAAGAAGGTGGGTCATAGGAGGGATTCGTGGATTTGACCTTACACATTCTGCAGGGAACTCAGCTGACTTTTGAGATGAACAATGTACTTCAAACAGAGGTGATGATCTAATGCGTCAGCATAGCCACGAATGAGAAGGAATCAACTGGATGGTAATTTACTGGATTGGACAATGAATGAAGAAGGCTAAAGAAGGTTGATGCCTTTGAAATGTAGAGTTAGTGGAGAGTATTGAATGTACCATGAATTGCCAAAAGAACAAGAATTTACCTTGGAAGAAGTACATCCAGGTTGCTCCTTAGGGATGAGGATGGGGAAACTTTACCTCACTTGCTTTGGACATGTTTTCAGGAGGGTCCAGTCCTTTGGAAAAGACATTATTCTTGGAAATGTAGAGCATCAGCAAAAGAGAGGAAAATTTCCAATGTGATGAGCCAACGTAGTGACTGTAATCAGCTTGAGATTGGTGGCAATCATTAGTATACACATGACAGGGCAAGGTTTCATAAGGTTGCTATGAACTACAGTTTCCTTTGATGCTCCTAACAACAAACAACAGTTCTATGTATAAGATAAACGAGATCCCACCCATATCTTTTAAGGTTTCTTACTTCTCCTCACTCTAACAATCACTGAGCGGGGTCACTGGGAAATCATTCATGTACATTAAGTACATTTACAAACAGTCTTTAACCAATTTTATTAGACAAAAATATCAGGGGCAGTTTTTGTAATTATTTTCCTTCTTTACAAGCAGTCACATCCTTATGAAATTAAATTTCAATGACTTTATTGTTTGGGGATTATTTTTTAAAGCATTGTATATAAAACTGAATTAGCATTGCTAAAGAAAAGAACAGATAAAATATTTCAAGCTAGAGCTTACTTAGACAAAGAGAAACTTTCAAGCTTGGTTTCTGTGTGCTCTCTCTCTCCTCCCCTTCCCTCTGTTTCCCTCCCCTCCCTTCCTCTCCTCTCCCCTCTCTACCCCTCTTTATCCCTCCCTCCCTCCCTCTCTCTCTCTGTTCCTCTTGGAGTAACAAAGACATTTGACAAAGCCAGACTATGGCATTCATTTATCTGAGATAATGGAGTTTATAAGCTTTGTAGCTGATATTTTGAGTAGTAGCAGTTCCCAGTAGGTAAATACAGGTCTACTTGCTCTCAGGAGTTCTGAGAAAATGAAGCATTCAACCGGATAAGCTGTTAGTGTGATGATAAACAAACAAGACCAATGGAGGAACTCTAAAACACTGTGTTGGAGGCTTTCAGAGGAAGCCTGGGTGGAGGGGGGTGGCGAAGGCAGAAAGACCCAGAGCTTCTATTGTAACCAGCTACACTGATGTAGATCCTGCCTCCTAGGACTCTGTTAAGATCAGAAGCAGGTGTCAGTTCTGGAACTGTAATAGAAGATGCCCCAGGATCTAAGGCCTCAAACACAAGCAAGTTCTCTCTGGAGAAGGTTGCCACTGACAACCAACTCACAGAAGCAAATATCAGGTTTATTAGTGAAAGAAGAAAGAAATATAAACAGCCAAGTACAATACGCTATCTATGAGTCAAACAGAATGTCCTCTCTCACCGGTGAGAAGGAACAAGGGTCTAGGGGCAGATATCCAGTATTTATGAAATCTTCTCTCTAATCTTCACTTTTTGCTTTTCTAACTAGAGGCTTTTTCTGATTGGTAGTGAGGGACAACTCTTCCATGGAAATTGCAGAAGATCTTCAAGGTCCTGGTAATGGCTGTGCTTTCCCCAGGTGGTAGAGCTTCTAGGTCCAGGCAGGGAACTATGAAGCCAGGAGGCAGGATTTTGCCCAAAGCTGTCATGGTTGTTGCTGGTCCTAGTTCTGCATTCCTACTTCTTCCTTGGACCCTCGTTTCCATGTCCCTTTTGTCCCCTCTGACCCTAACAGACCTCATGTGCATAAGAGTAAAACTGCTGTAGAAACAGTGAGGCCAAAAGCAGTGGTGATGATGAGCTTTGAGGATCTAGTAAGGTCAGTATCTATAGTCTTGATGTATGCTGCTGGAACAGGACCACTAGGTGTATCTAGTTTGATACCATAGATATTTCATCATCTTTAACCTTCAGAATCTAACATCTTGTGTCACCAAGGAGTGCCAGGAGACATGTATACTCTCAGTCCAACCAGACTCACAATCCATCTCTGAGTCTTACTCTGCTGCTGCCACTCCATTTCTGAAGTTTAATCAACTGATTCTCAGATAAGTCGCTCATAACATGTCAGAATGAGGAGAGTGTTTCTTTTGCATTGAAGTTATGGTGTTGAAGAAGAGTACTGAATATTCCACAGACTCCCCAAAGAACAAATAGGTATGTCTTGGCAAAGGTACAGCCAGAGTGTTCCTTGGAGGCAAGGATGATGAAGCTTCATCCCTCATACTTTGGGCATGTTGCTAGGAGACACTATTCTTTGGAAAGGTGGAGGGTCAGCAAAAGAGAGGAAGATCTCCCATAGAGATGGATTGAAACAGTGACTACAGCAATGGGGTCAAGTTTATCAGAGATGGTGATGATGGCACAGGATAGGACGAGATTCAGGTCTGTGATTCATAGGGTCACTATGAGTTGTACCTGACTGAATGATCCCATAACAACAACAACCACCAGTCCCTAATAAGAAGGGCTTGAGTGATGCAAATGATTGGCCACTTGACTGTTAGCTGAATGGTAGATTTAGACCCTTCCAGAGCATCTAAGAAGAGAGGATTGCTGACCTGTTGCCAACAAATCACAGCCTTCTAAGTGCTATGGAGCAAATCTATGCTACTATATACCTGGGATCACAATGTTTACAAGTGATTTGTGGCAACTTTATAGAACAGGGCAGTAGTGATTCAATACAGATGCCTGGTGATACAGTGTTTAAGCACTTTACTGCTAGCTAACAGTTTGTTCTTCTGCTGTTACCTGTATAGGAGGCAGGGATTTTCAGCTCTGCTGGGCTGTCTGCCTTTTCGCCTTTCTGCCCTAAGCGTCCTGCTACCAAGTTCGGCGGAGCCTTGAGGTCAAGGATTCTGAGGCTTCGTCTGACATACTTTGGTCATGTTGTAAGGAGAGACCGATCCGTGGAGAGCGACATCATGCTTGAGAGGGTGGAGGGAAAGCACAGGAGGAGAAGGCCTCTAGGAGATGGATTGATTCCGTGACTGGGGTAATCAGAATGAGTGTGTCAGAGACAAAGAGATTGGCACAGGACAGAGCAGAGGTTAGTCCTGTTGTACATAGGGTCTCTATGAGTCACAAGTGACTTGACGGCACACAACAATAACAACAGGTTGGAACCAATTCATAGCTGACTGCCCAGCGGGCTTTCAGAGACAGTAAACCACTTGCCTATCTTTCTCCTGTGGAGCAGCTGTTGTCAATCATGTGCCATTGGGTTGAAAGTGCAATTCCTTACCACTATGCCACTAAAGGCCCCTGAACTAAGAGGTTAGTAGTTTGAATCTACCAGGCACGCCATGGCATTGTATCCATAAAGATTACAGCCTTGGAAATGATTGCCTTAAGTTGGAAATAGCTCGGAGGTGGGGTGTTTGGCTTTTTGGGCTGATCATTCAGTGTTTGAATTCTTACCTTTCATGTGTGACAACCTGGATTGCTTCCTGGCAAGTGTACCTCTAGGGCAGCCACTACCCATTTGTTAGACCTTCTAGACTATGAAGAAAGGCCTGGCGATCTGCTTCTGAAAGATTATCCCGTGAAAACCCTGTAGATCTGATCCTGTTGTAAATGTGCTCAACAAGAGTAGGATTCTTTTGTGGACCATGACTTGGGGGTCAACACTACAGAAACTAAGAACCTTACAATAAAAAGCTAAAAAGCAAAATGGATTTTTTTAAGGGTCAAGTTAAAAGTTGATTTATCATAGCATCATATTATCTGGATGACACAGCTGCTAAGAAAAGGCTCTTCTGTGTTAGAAGAGAGAGTTCACAGAATGCTGTACTAAGCAGGCTAAATGGTCTTACAGAGAGAAGAAAAGGATCCTCCAGGTGTCAAGAGAGCGTTTATGTGTGTCCAGATGTCTGTATTTAAAAAAGCACCATGACTATTATTAGATTTAACCTTTCCACTTCTCTTCCTTTATGATCCCCGTCATCCTTTCCCTCCCTCCCAAACATCCTTTAGGTTTTAGGACCCATGGAAATACATGCTAGCCTCTTGTTGGTGCTTACAGATGTGAAAGGGTGGTGGTAGTGGGAGGATAAAGAAGCTAATGTTTATTGAACATATAATATATACCAGGTAATGTACTGATTTCTATTGAAGTTACAATCTAATCCCCACAAACTCGACAAATTAAATGATATTGGCCTAATTTGCAAAGATGAGAAAAATGAAGGGGAATGACCACAGAACTCTATAGTTAGTGATTAGGTGTGGTTTATACTTAACTTTATCCTGTTGCAGAGTCCCTGTAATTTTAAAAGAGATTTTTCCGCTCCTTGAGATGATTGGAAACCCTAGAGTTTTAAAAAGCATTGAAGGCCATCTTTTATCCTCTGCCCCTTCTTGGTAGCTCTGTCTCTGTGCATTTTTTGTTAGAAAGCTTTGATAAATGCATGGTGTTCAAGGGTATTGAAGAGAGCTGAATTATTTACTAATTTTGATCATGGGAGACATAGTGACAGAACACTCACTCATTTGCAATCTATTCTGGTCAAGTAGTGGGGGAAAAATTGATTCCATTAATTTAAATATCACTATTTTAAGGTTAATTGGCAACACGATTAACTGCTGTTCTAAATTCTTTCTTGACCAAGTCCTTCTTTAAGGAATATTTTCTTTTTTTTCCCAAGCAATGTGTTTAATCGGATGATTTCCATAAACTATACACAAAGTTTCTAACCATCACCATTCCAGTGAAGTACAAAACATTAAAGTACAGGCTGTGGGAACAGAAGGAGCACCCAGGTGGCAACTTCCTGTCCTGGTTGCTTGTAAGGTGGGGAGTGGGGAAGGTCTTTTATTTTTTAAAACCGAGCCCCTCATTTCAATGTACAAAAAAATTACTCTGATTTGATGTTAAACTGTATTGACACAAAATGGACTAAAAAGCAAATACTACTCTATGTTGGGGTAGAGGTAGGAGAAAGAATGAGTCCTTCAAAGCAGGAGGGGAGGGAGGCAGTTGGAGGAAGTTTCTGTGACTGTGACCCCAAGGGGTCACTCACGCTGCTCCATTTTTACTTTTGGTGGTCTCAGGAAGGTTGGATTTTTCTTCTCTTTCTTGCCTTTTGTGTTTGCTTGGAAATTTTACCAGCTATCCACATGTTTTTCTTCCACTCTCTCTCTCATTCGGCTTTTTTTTTGGCTTGAATCTCTTCTTCCCTTTGTTGCTTCCTTTTATACATCTATTTGGCTCCTTTTCTTTTAATTTACAGTTCAGCAAAGAGCTCCACGGTCTGTTTGTATAATGCCGTTTGAACAGCTCAGGATTATCTTCCACATTTGTAGGTTTTCGTTCCTTCTTTAATTGCTTTTTTCGCTCTTTTACAGTGTGTTCCACGTCTTCTTTTCCTGCCTGAATTACATCCAGGGCCCTCTTCTTTTGTTCCTGATCCAGTAGCAACTAACTCATAAGCTTTGTCCACAACTTCAAAGGCCTTTTGTGCTCGGTCAGCATCATCTTAATTTTTGTCAGGATGCACCAAAATCAAAAACTCCCCAAATCTCTTTTTTTATTTCCTCATCTGTCACTTCAGGATCTATCTGAAGAACCTCAAAGGGGTTCAAGTGGAAGTAGGAGGAAACAGGACTGGTCAGTCTTTTAATTTGATTTTTGGATGTTAAAACCGAATCTCCCTTCGCTATTTACTTTACCTCACTGTGGAAGGTCAGAAACCATCCTCTGTGTCGCCTCCGCCGTCCAAAGCCCCGCTCTCCCCAAAAGCTGCCAATTCTTAAGGAATATTTTCTTGAGGACCTTTTGCATGGTACTATTTTTCTAGCAAGTGCAGCAAAAGGAATTGGGGGAAATTCTAGTTTGACACAGGTCCTGTGGTTTAGCTCTGTCCATCACTCATTGGTCATAGTGATCCTCCATGTGGTTTCTGAGGCTGTAGTGTAAGAATATTGCCATGTAGTTGAATTAAATTTGAAGATCAACTCAAAACATAAATTAGAATTGTTACTCTTGTTTATGGACACCAGAGGGGAAAAGCAACATAAAGGGAAGAGATCAGAAAACAACTTTTAAAACAAATACCTAATATTTATTTGTCTATTTTGAGCTGTTTTTCCTAGTGATATAGTTAAGCTTTCCCTTTTTAAATGTTCACCCAAGTATTTATTCAACAAGAATATATTGATGGAGGTGAACATAATTCTTAGTATATTTGGAAGTCTCTTAGTTTATAACTGTTTTCCTGGATGAATTATTATCCTTTTATATCTCTCTTAAAAGTATTCCTGTTTGGATGATCAACTGTATGGCCATCCAAGTCAAGGAGCACCTACTATGTGCAAGACACTAGAGGTAGGAAGAGAATGAGCAAAGGCATAGAGTCAATCAGTTTATGTTCTTTAAAATATACCTAGGTTCAAAATATCAAACACTCTCATCATTGTGTCTCTCCAGATTATTGCAATAGTCACATAACAGATCTTAATTTTTTTCCATTTTTATGCAACTCTTCTCTATTCTGAACACAACAACCAAAATAATCCTTTTAAACAGTGACCAGATGAAAGTTATACAAATGCTCAGGTCTTTCATTCATAGGGTCGCTATGAGTCATCTATGACTTGACAGCACTTAACAACAACCAGAGAGCTCTGTTTCCCCAGTGTATAGAAAGTTATGCTACCAAACCAAAGGTGAGTGATTTTAATATGCAGACCTCGGGCCTGGTTTTGTTTTTGTCAAACATTCTTCTAAGTGGTATAGCCTGCTCTGTCCATTTGCTGTTCAGAGGTAACTCGTGATGCCTGTGATGCTGAACACTGTGATACTGATGTGTCAAATGAGATAATGGTTACCCATGGTGGACAGTGTTTGGTGGAGCTTCCCAATTAAAACAAGCTTGGAAGCAGGAGTGGCATCCACTTCCAAAATAGCTTGCTTCCGGAAACTCAATGTACTTGGAAAAACGATGAAAGTTATACAAGTGTTCAGGTCATTCATTCATAGGGTTGCTATGAGTCATCTATGACTCTACAGCACTTAACAACTTAACAACAACAACAGACTAGATCACTCCCAGGTTTCAAAATCTGCCAAGATGTTTCTACCCATATTTTATCCAGAGTATAAGTTCTACAATCCTCTCTTTCCTCCCTTACTGAAAGATTTTACTTCCTCTGCCCTTCAACTTTTGACTACCTGCCCTACTACTTCATTCAACTTTCTTTGCTAATAGCAGCAGTATCTAGCTTAATATGCTTTGCTTTCTCCAGACGTGGCTAAGTCCCATACCGCTCTCAAGTTTTGTTCACATATTACCTTCTCAACAAGGACTTCTCAAACCACCCTATTTATAACCCTCTCACCCTTCTATTATTTTCATCTTGTTCTTTCTTTTCTTCTTCCACTGTATTTAAAAACACATCTTAACTCACTATATATCTGTACTTCTTGAGTGTATCTATTATTTATTTCGTTTCTCTTTCCAATAAGAATATAAAGTACAGAGGGCAAGATAGCTTAGTTTTGTTCATTTTTGCATCACCTAAAATAGTGCCTAGTGTATTGCTGATACTCAATAGATATTTTTATACAAATGAATGGTTTCAAGGCCACTCATCACTGGCCGAGTCAGGTGTTGGTCAAATACTGGGGTCTGCACTATTAATCAGCCAATCCACTTTACTTCAAAGCCTGCAGGAGGATTAGAGTAGATGTTACATGTTCTAAGGCAAAAGAAATTTACTCAATCATTATTACTCTGTTAGACATGTCCAAATAGGCCTACTTATTCATTCATAAATTCTCTGAAATCCATTTGTCTCTCAAGGGGCTGTTTACTGAGATCAATACCACAAGCCACATTATTAAAGAACGATGATGGCAAACTGAGTACTTCGATGTTCTTAGCATATGGCCAAGGATGTGGGAAACAAAGCCAAAAGAAGACTCACTGGCTTATTTTAATTTTCCTGATTGGTTACGTGAGAGGAAAAAGCATGACGAGTATTTAGCATTGTGAGCTTGTCACTAAACTAACCCCAAAGGTTCTGGAAAGTTCTGAAAATAGATACCTTCCTACTACTTTCCCTGGAATAAGTAAGGTGATGATGGTGATGGAGAAAATTACTATATTAATAGTGATGAAGGAAAAACCCTTTAATTTAGACATCAGAGAAAATTAAATATACAGGTATTTAGTATGTGGCAACATTTAAGAAGTAGGAAATTTTTTGAAGTTAATTCATAAGGATTTTTTTCCCCCGTTAACAACATGGGATGCACATTTGTGTATGACAGATGATTGTGTTGCATGTAGCTGAGTAGGGATGTATGCTTGTTACCTACAATCTCCTTTACAAAATATCTCATAATCTAGTAATTGAGATTTAAAAATCAATAGACTTCCCAGTAGGCAAGGTTTTATTGTTTTTGTTATATGCCATTGAGTTGCCTGCAACTCATAGCAACCCTATGTACAGTATAGCTCTGATCCCTGCCCAGAGCCTAAGCCAGGCTTACTGCATCAAACATCTCTCCCCCCCCCACAACTAACTAACTACCTGGCCAACTGACTCAAAGACATCCATCTTTATTCCTATCCCCCAAAAAAGGTGAGCCGACAGTGTGGAAATTATCGACATTATCACCCGTATCACATACAAGCAAAATCCTGTTGAAGATTATTTCAAAATGACTATAACTGCGCTTCTACAGAGAAAACTACCAAAAATGCCAGCTAGGTTTAAAAGAGATAGTGGCACATTATCACCCATGTCAGATGAATCTTGGCCGAAAGCAAAGAGTACCAGAGGAACTACCTGTGTTTCATTAACTGTGCAAAGGCCTTTGACTGTGTGGATCACAACATATTGTGGTTAACCTTGAGGAGAATGGGAATCCCAGATCACTTGGTTATGCTCATGTGAAACCTATACTTGGACCAGGAATTAGTCCTCAGAAGAGCAAGGAAGCACTGCATGGTTTAAAATCAGGAAAGGAGTGCATTAGGGACACTTTGTGTCTCCATATGTTTTCAATCTATACGTGGACCAGATCATTCTGGGGGCTGGACTTTAAGAGGAGGAATGTGGCATCAGGATTGGAGGAAGACCCTTCAACAACCTACAGTATGCAGATGACACAATCTTGCTTGCTGAAAATGAGGAAAGGAAGTCCTTAGATGAAATAGATTGACATAATAA
>NW_006399806.1:479882-483037 GCF_000299155.1 Elephantulus edwardii
AAAATCTGCAGATGCACACATTCCTTGGAGAAGAACATCATGCTTTGAAGGGTGGAGACACAGCACAAGATAGGAAGTCCCCAGAGGAGAGGAATTAACCTAGCAACTGGGGTAATGCGAGAAGGTGTGTCAGCATTATTGATTTTGCTTTTCTAGAGAAGCAAGCCCAAGGTACTCAGGTGGCAGAGTGGGAGCCAGCTGTACAGACTTTAAGGACCTGGTAACAGAGGCTGGCAGGTCTTGTGGAGGGGTCTCCCAGCTACCAGCAAGACTCTGAAGCTCACTGGTGAGCAGAAATGTCAGGAGTCATGCAGGCCACTAACCACCATAGTAGTAGCCTGAGATAGTGGTGATGTGAACACAGCCGTGGAACAGAAATAGAATGCACTTGTCCAATGAAGTAAGAATGGACATGGGTAATTCCCTTTTGGATTTGTGTTGTTACTGTGTACCACTGGATTTCCATAAATCACAATAAGGGCTTTCACTTTGTAAGTGCTGGATCTCTCATGTGCCAGGCATGACCGCAGATTAGCACAGCACTCATGGAATAGATGGTGCTCATGGGTGTATGTGTCTCATTTCTAGCATTCCATGACTACCTGAAAAGCTCGAGCCACAGCTTGCCTGATGTGCAATGTTAGAGACAAACACGATGCCTAACAAATATTTGTTAATAACTTGGTAGATGATTTGGGTATGAATCAGGCATTCTCTGAGTTCAGACAAAATTGAAAATTCTCAGATGCTTTCCACATGCTGTCCTTGATGGTACTTTCCAGTAAACACCAGCTTTTCCCAAGAAAGTGAGGAAATCACTTTTAAAAGAAGCATTTCCCCTCTCTTTTTAAATTTCAAAACCTCAGAATTTTATTTTTTTTACTTACCCTACTGGTTTTCCTTTAATAGAATTGTTTTTTGTTAACATCTTCAAGTTTATCTTTCTTTCTAACTACCAGTCAAAAAGATCAGATGACCTGTTTGTATCATTTTAAGTTGACATTACTTGAGGCCATACTGTAAAAGGGGATGATCTTGAAAATTCACTTTCTTCCTTGGTTTCAAAGGGTTATTACCTATATTTACCAAAGGAACTTTAGTTCTTTCAGGCTAAAATATGTTGTTGTTGTTGTTGTTGTTGATTGCCTTTGAGTTGAACACGACTCAATGCGACCCTATGAAAAAAAGGCCTAAAGCCCCTCTACAACTATCGACATTTCTCAAAGTTCATAGTTTCCAGAGGCATGTTGTTTAGGAAGTGGTTAATACGCCTGCTCTTTCTTAGTGTGAAAATGAAGGAAAGATTATTCTAATTAATGTTTCTCTTATCATTGTTTTGTTGTCTACATCTTTATTATATGTCTATCAAACTCTCTCTTATCTACCTGTCTGTCATCTATCTATCTATCTATCTATCTATCTATCTATCTATCTATCTATCTATCATCTATCCATCTATCACATGTTGTTGTGCTGTCTAATTGAAACTAACCCATAGCTGACCCTGCAGTGGGCTTTCAAAGGCAGTTAATCGCATGGTAGGTGACTGCCCATCCATCTCCCAAGAAACAGCTGGTGGATTTGAACCATGATCCTTGATCTTGCATTGGGTGTTGTTGTATGCTGTGTGTCACAGTACAATGGTTTTATTGGGTTTTCTTCACAGTAATCTTTATGGAAGGAGATTACCAGATATTTCTCCTGCAGAGCAGATTCTGTCAACTTACTGATCAGTACCCAAGAGCTTCACTCACGGCAATACCAAACTCAAACCCTCTAAACTCACCATTGTGAAGGTCACTACACCTCACAGTGACCCCAGAAGATGGAGAAGAGCTGCCCCCTATTGTTTTCAAAGCTGTAAATCTTCACTGAAGAACACTACTTGCTCTTCTGCAGAGCAGAAAGGGGAATTGAAAGATTGGTCTTGAAGTTAGGAAGTCTACTGTTTTAACCACTATACTACCAGGACTCCTTGAGCCATGAAAGGAAAAGATAAAATTTATACTGTTCATGCCTAAAGGTAGCAAGGGCCAGACTTTAGCCTATGTATTATTTTGCCCAGTCACAAAGCTGAGACTTTGTTAGATGCAATGTTATGACACTTTGTCTGAAGTAATTTAAAAGTCCCATTAAGAGAGAAAAATCAATTGTAAGACTTGAACTTAAATAGAGCTCCACTGTGGTCTGGAAAAAAAAAATCTATCGTGGTTCTGCTTCAGAGCTGAGCATGTGTGTTTCCAGGATGCTGTTGATTCAGAACAGTGGCATTTTTATTTAGACCTAAGGTACAACCCCAGCGGTTTCTTAAATGTTGATGTGATTTTGTGCTGTCAAGTCAGCACCAGCTCATAACTGACCCTCTAGCAGGTTTTCAGAGGCAGTAAACTGCAAGGGAGGAGATTACACATCCTTCTTCCGAAGAGCAGCTGGTGGATTCAAACTGTGTGTCTTTGGGATTGCAACTCAGCTTCTTACCATTAGGCCACCAGAACTCCCAGTTTGTTAACTAGGTTATGCATTAAAGTTTAAAGATGTTTAAATTGTTTTTCAAAAGGCATGCTGATGAAAGGAAAACTAGAGACAGAGAGTAAATGAGGATAATCTAAGTCTCCTTGATAATTAGGGATTTTAGTTTTTTAAGATCACATTACATGGTACATTTTTGGATGATAAAAGCAAGCCAAGTCTATTGCCTTCAAACCAATTTGATTTCAGCTCACAGCAATCCTAAAGGACAGAGCAGACCTGTCCCATTGGATTTCCAAGGATCTAATCTAAATGTTACGGTAGCAGTAGCAAACTGTCTCATCTTTCTCACACTGAATTGGTGGTTTCAACCTCCAATCTTTGGAATGATGATGGTCATAAATGAACGGCAATGAGGAATATGGGAGCTGTGACAGAACAGTCCAAAGGGAGTTGTGATAACCGGGAGGCCCAGCAGCTTGAATCCATCCATGCTTCCTTGGGCGGAAAATGGGCAATATCCTCTGGTACAATTTACAGTTTTGGAAAACTTGATGGAAGGTCAGTGATGAGTTGATTCTAACATGATGGCAAGGAGAATGAGGAATAAGCAAACTTATGCAAAAGCCTTGGGCAAAGTAGTGAATAAGAAATTTCTTCAATACAAAATTAACTACTTAAAATGA
>NW_006399806.1:483782-512666 GCF_000299155.1 Elephantulus edwardii
AAAATAATTCACAGAAATATTCTAAATGGTTTAGTCACACATATATTTGACATATTACTCAAAGTAAGAATGTGATGGAAACAGCTTTAATTGTTTACCTTTAGAGGGTAGTTTCATAAATACAAATCATCTGTGTGATGAAATCATATGTGGTAATGAATGATAATTCAATGGTAAATGAGAGTTACAAGTGCTGTTTGGGAAAATGTTTACCATATATATGTCATATAAAAAATGTTTATCATATATATCATATGAAAAATACAAACATTAACTCTGCTGTAATTAAATTTATATAAATCGGCATGTGTGGACACGACTTTATATTTTATAGTCATTTTACATCAGTATTTTGTGTTTTGTATTCATTTTATATTAATATTTATTTTACAGTAATTTTTAAAAGAATTAGCATTTATCTAATGACAAATACGCCACAAAGCTACTAGCATTAATCGTGCTGTGCAGCTTCCTCCTTATTGCTGTGCACGGGTTATAGATGCTTCTGCCTCCTTGTGCCAGATGGCACACATCCATCAGAGAGAAATGAGTTTGGCTTCCATTTGAGTCAGACAAAATGTATGTTTAGTTAAATATTTTCCCATTTCCTATAAATCATTCTCACTAAGTATTTTCTTTAAAGAGCACAGCTTTCATTTCTTCCTCACAGAGATACAAGTTGAAATGAAGGCAATAAAGAGTAAGTAGTTAAAGTTTCGTTTTGAATGACAGAAGGATGACAAGAAGAAGAATTGATTCCTTCAAGTTGTGATGTTGGAGGAGAGCACTGAATACCCCACGGACTGCCAAAGGAACAAACAGAGCTTGGAGAAAGTGTAGCCAGACTGCTCCTTGGAGGCAAAGATGACAGAGCTTTGTCTCACATACTCTGAGCATGTTGCTAAGGAGAGGCTATTCCTTGGGAAAGGATATCATGCTTGGAAAGGTGGAGAGTCAGTGAAAGAGAGGCAGACCTGCAGCCAGATGGTTTGACACAGCAATTGCTGCAATGGGCTTGAACATGTCAGAGATGATGAGAATGGCACAGGATTCATCAATAGGTCAGGGTTCAGATCTGTTGTTAATAGGTTCACTATGAGTCATACTTGACTTGACAGCACCTAAGAACAACAGCTAAAGTTTCTAGATGAGCAACAACCTCCAAAACTTTGAAAAGCTAACACTGTATTTGGGATCCTAAGTGATACCTTTGAAGGGCACAGTTAACCTTAGGATTAGATTACTATGTCCCAGCAAAAAAAATGACCCCTATCTCAATCTTCCACAATCCAGTATACATTGTTTGAAGAGCTTCTATATGATGCAACAGGATCTTCAGTTGACAGACTGTAATATTTTAAATGGCAGTATAGGTCTTTTATAGCTGTTTCAACCCCTTTTCCATGTGGCCTTTTTGGTTTTCCCAAATATCACATGATATTACAGAAATACAGAAATGTCTGTGGTGTGAAGATGAGGGAGAAATGCTTATTTGATTGAACATGAGCTTGGATTGGAGAGTTCTAGAAGACGAGATCAGGAAAGAAGATGTCTAGACAGTGAGTATTCTGAGACATTCATTGCATAATCTTTAAATGTCTGTTTTATGTAATAAAAATGGTTTGCATGCTTTCAAGAACATCTGGGAAATTCCTGAAAGAAAAGGAGGAGATTTAAAAAAAAATTGGCTTTATCACTGAGAATTTTCAAAATTCATATAACCTATTTGTTATTTTCAAAGGTTTCAAACCTTATTATTTTGCAAAATGTCTTTCTCTGGGACATTCTCTTCTGCTCAGAAGGTGTCGAAGGCTGTGTGTTTTGGAAGCACATCACCAGACCTGGTCTCCTAAAGGACTTCAATATGAGATCAGTCCGCTAGTATTTGACTGATAGCATAATGTCTCCAAGGAATTCTAACATGTGGAGAGAGGTGCATTTATGTAGGTCCAAGAGGAAAGTGGGTTGTAGATTGTGTCTGAGCACAATGAGAAACTGAAAAAGAACTTTGTACAGAGAGAAATCACACTATTTTATCAATGCTTAGTAAGTCCATCGTTTAATAAAAGAATTGTTCACTGGGAAATGGACCAGAACTTTGCAAGCGAATGGAAAATGCTGAGCGGTTGTACACACTATCGCCTGAAAAATTTTAGAAACCTCAAACCTCAAAGTCCGTTGCTATAGTGTCAAGCCTGACTCACAGCAAACTTCCATTAAGCTTCTGGAGCTCAAAACTTTATCAGAAAAGATGGCCCTTCTTTCTCACTCGCAAATCACTGATCTTTTGGTTAGCAACCCAACATACAAAGCACTACAGTCAAAAGTGGCGATTTAAGGGATATATGATTAGATAGTATTGTTAAGACAGGGGTCCAGAATGAAGGTAACATAGTGGAGTGGATTTGGGGGGAGGGATTGTATAACAATGAAAGATTTTTTTATTTTACTTTTCAAAAAGAAAAGTGAATTTGGGGAGGGGTGAGCAAGGAGAAAAGTGCAAGAATGAATGAATGGAAATCCAAAGTCTCAGTAAACTTTCATTAAAATAAAATGAAAAAAAAAAAGAAAATGTGGCATTTAGGAAAACTAATTAAAAAGAAAAAAAATATATATATAAAGGTGGAAATTCAAATCCACTGACTACTCCATGGGAAAAATATTCTTCCACCTAATTTTGAGCATTGGAAAACTCACTAGAAAATTAGCTATGAGTTGGTTCTGTCTCAATGGCAATCAGCAAATCTTAAAATCTCCTTTCTAAGAAGATGTAAAGGTAAAGAATTAAACAAGATTAGAAAAGAAAGTTAAGAGGGTTTTCCCTATGTAAAAATGTATTAAAATTTTCAAATATTTAAAAAGGTAATGCAGAGAGTTGGGGACTGCAACCTTCAATATGGATTGAAGCTCAACATCAAGAAAACAACGATTCTAACTACTAGGATAATTGGCAGCATCATAATAGATGGTGAAGAGATTGAGATCATTAATAGCTTCCGTTTGATTGGCTCCACAATTAACACTCTTGGTACCAGCAGCCAGAAAATCAAAAGATGAATTGCACTAGGAAAGTCTGCTGTCAGGGACCTCTCCAATGTCCTGAAAAGCAATGATAGCAGTCTGGAGATTAAGGTGTGCCTGATCCAGGCCATGGTCTGGTCAATTATGCGTTATGCATCAGAAAGCTGGACAATGCCTAAGGAAGATAGAAGAAAACTTGATGCCTTTGAGGTGCGGAGCTGGAGAAGAGTATTGAATATACAATGGAGTGCCAAGAGAACTAACAAGTTAGTTCTAGAGAGGGTGAAGCAAGCCTACTCCTCAGAGGCAAGGATTCTGAGGCTTTGTCTGACATACTGTGGGCATGTGGCAAGGAGGGACCAGTCCTTGGAGAGGAACATCATGCTTGGGAGGGTGGAGGGACAGCGGAAGAGAGGAAGACCTTCGATGAGATGAACTGACTCAGTGACTAGGGTAATGGAGGTAGGTGTGTCGGAGAAAATAAGATTGGCATGGGATAGAGCAGGGTTTAGAGCTTTTGTATATAGGGTCACTAAGAGTGGCAGGTGAATTGACAGCATATAACAAAACAATGTGCTGAGAAAAGTGACAATTTTGTTCTTTACATTTAGAACACCGCACAGATTAAATATTCCTTGATAGTCTTCCACTTAGCATCCAGGTCATTGACAAACTCAGAGCACACATTTAGTCTGTATACTTAATTAATAAAAAAGTTATTCATGACATATATGTATTTCGTAGTTCAGTAGTCAAAGAGATCTGTGTTTGTATTCTGGTTGTTCAACTAAGCTGCTTATTGATATATTTATGTTCTCTGTGCTTCACTTTCCTATTCAGTAAGCTGAGATAATAATAATTAAATAAAGGAGAGAGTTCTTATAGCCACTTAGTGATTGACATGCAATAAGGTAGTTATTATGATTATTTGAAGTCTTATGAAACACAAAATAATATTTTAAAAAGAAACTCGGGAATTTGGAGAGGGATATCTGGGCTGGTGAAGAGCCTTTTAACCAAACCATACAAACAATGGCTGGGCAAATGGAAATAATTTCCTGGATACCAAACAGGAAGTGAAAAAGTTGATTGCAAAGGTTTAAAGCTCTAAAGAAAGGTACAATGGAGAATAGATTTGTTGTAACTAGTATTTAGCCTCTTGGATAAAGAAGTAGCACTACCAACCCAAAGACAGGCAGTTCAAATCCAACAGCTCCTCTAAGGAAGAAAGTTAGGCTATCTCTTGCCGTGTAATTTACAACCTCAGAAAATTCACTGAAGGCTCAGTTCAGGCAGCTCTGACTCAATGGCACATAGCAAGGTTTTTTAATGATCTTAAAATCTGTAAGATTTTTAGAAGATATTTGTTTTTTATCTATGAACATCTAGGCAATATTACTAAAGCATTCTACATCCAGACTTAGCTCAAACTTCTTCTGTTCAGACCTGGTCACTGTTGTTGCTTTGGACCACTCGTTTTAGTTCTCCTAACAGGTGCTTATATCTAATTTTAATCTGCTTAGGGAGATCCCTAAGTCAGTGCCTTAGAAATTTAAAACAGTCATAAGCTTAGAATGAGTTGGCTGTTGGTTGCTTCAGTGACTTGTAATACAGCCTTATTTGGATCTTTGGTGTAGCAATAATATAGGAAGAGGCTTAGCTTCATGGGAAGAAAGACTGCAGCAGTTTCAGCTTTAGTTTTAGTTTTCCTTCTGTGCATCACAGACAAACACGTCTTAGACAATTCCCTCTAATCTCTTTATACCACAGGCTTCTTAAATATTGAGAGAAGTTGATAAACACAGTTTAGAACATCACGTGAAAGAACTGTTTTCCTCTAAGTCATATCTGTTGGAGTCTCAAAGGGACAGCAGTGACATAACAAGGGCTAGAGCTGTGGTGGTGTAGTCTGTAGGGGATGTTCTGTTAACCAGAAGGCTGTACTTTGTGGTAGTTTGAACCCACCAGCATTTCTGAGGGAGCATGATGGGCAATCAACTTCCAGAAAGATCGACAGCCTTGGAAATTTGAGTGAGCTTTGCTATGAATTGGAACCTCCTCAACCGTAGGGAGTTTGGTTCTTAGTTCGTGGCGTGAACTGTGAAGGTGCTTTGTTGCTATCAGGAAGATGGGAAGCATAAACCCACTCAGATGCACCTCTAAAGAAAGCCTGGGAAATTGACTTCTGAAATCACTGTGCAGCACAGACCTGCTCTGAAACATGGGTCACCAGAGGCAGAATTGACTTAACAGAGCTGGTTGTAAGCGTGGAATCTCAGAGCAGAAGCCTACAGATGCTCTGAGAGAAAGCTCTTATTTATCTGTCTCTTTAACTAACCGGCCCCAGTGTGGCATTAATAAATGGTTCTTTGTGTGTAAAGTGACAAAATGGTGCTTAGATTCTTTGTCGTCATAATAATAGATAGTCCCTGGCTACATTACGGCCATGTTAGCTAGTAAGATGGTTTGTTGGTATTGCATTCCTTTGATGGAAATAGGAACACATTTAAGGAGCTACCAGGGAGGAGAAAAGCAAGCTGGAAGGAGAAGGAGAAACCTTACCAGGCCTGAGACCGGGAAGCTTCATTAAGATGCATTGCACACTGCTCCTGTGTTCTTGGCCCTGTGAGTTTCACTGCTGCAGGCAAGTAGCTAGATCAATCTGTTGTCAGTGTTTGTTTTATTGTTGATCTGTCACGTTTGCAAGGGTACAAGGATGCATAATGTAGACAACGAGCTGAGGGTAATTTTGTATGTGCCAGATGGGAGTGTGTGATACTGTCTTTCCTGCTCTAGAAATGTTGGGCATAGATGGTTCCCTAGCTTTACAAAAGCATCTCCTCATTACTGTGTACAATTAATTACATGCCATCAGCTTATTGTTTGCTATAAATAGCTGCACACTTGTCTTCATTTCCACTGAAGAAGGCTTACTCTTTGCTCAGCGAAGTATCATTTTTCATAGAAACGTCTGCTGTAGAGAAGTGCAGGTGTTCTCTCTCTAAGGAAGATGTGGCTCCAGCCCAGCAGGGCTCCAATGTTTCCACACAGTAACTCTGGGTTACAAAGTGTTTCCTGTCTTTTAATCATTAAGGGCCTCCTTTATTCCCCATCTCTGTCAAGCTTACCATGTTTGAAAAATGCTGGCTAACAAACAAGCAAACTGTATCCAACCTGTATAGATTTCCCCTTTCTTATTTAAAAACAACAGCTATAACTCAGAAGTTTTGCTCATTTGATAAAAACAGAGGGAAAAAATGTTTCAATTAAGCTTCCATTGATTTTCTTAGGAGCAAAAAGTGCAATTTCCATTAGTTAATATTTTAAAAATGATGATAAACAGTGTTATAACTTTTTTACTACCTTCACAGTTCACTGACGTATAAACACTTCAAATTCAGCATTTGTGAATTACCAGAGTCCTAATGGTAAACCATGTTAAATTATTCTTATTTATAAAAAAGTTATATACAAAATTGCATACTAGCTTCACTATTGTTTCATTTAAATAATTATAAAATCCCTCCAGACAGTTAGTTCGTTCACATTATAGGAAGCCTGTGAGAGAATACAAATTTCTTGCCTGCTAAAAACAAACCCGTGCACACAGGGAGCTGTGATGGTCTAGTGGTAACCCAAAGGTGCGCTGTTCAATTCTACCAGGTGCTACACGGAAGAAAGATGAGCAATCTCCTCAGGAGTGATTATAACTGCTTCTGAAAACCTGCTGGGGGGGGGTGTCAGCTATGAGTCTGTTCTAACTTGATCTCTGATGGCCTAGTTGTTGGAATCTGCTCTGCAATCTCGTAGGCACACGATTCAAATCCACCAGCAGCTCTGTGGGAGAACGAGGGATGCCATTATCTGCCTCTGAAAATCCTGTACAGTCAGCTATGGGTTAGTTCTGATCTCACAGTGCACAACAACAACAAAGCTATTTGGAGATTCCAGTTTTAAAATCAAGCTCTAAGCTCTTGACAGGAAGTTGTGTTGCCAACATAGGCAAGCGGTCTGAATCCAGCAGTTGATCTGAGGGAGGAAGATGGACAGTCCTACCATATGACTTACAGCCTCTGAAAACCCACTGCAGAGTTAGCTAGGAGTTGATTCCCACTGCTGGGGATGAGATTTTGGGTTTTACCCTCTAAAAGGTACAACTCTTCTGAATTTTAAAGCTGTAATATAAAAATTTCATTACACATTTGCACAGGCTTAAAGGTGAAATTTCTAACACATTGTCATTGAACTATAAAACCATTACATCAGTGCCACAATGAATGACTGAAAATCCAAAATATCTGTAAATGTTCATTAAAATTAATAAAATAAGAAAATATACAAATAAAGAGTACAATATGGCAGAAAAAACCCCAACCAATACATCAGTCTTTTAAATGTATCCAATGGTATACAATGATCTTCACTTAGTTAAAAAAAAAAAAAAACACATTAATTTCTTCAATAGTTAGAAATTATGCAGCATACTCTTGTCTCTTTACATTTGTGATTTCATTCTATTTCCCCCAAAGCATTAATATTGTCTATTTAAAGAGTTTCCTGATCATAGCACTCTTTCTTTTTTTTTGCAATTAAAGTATGTATTTAAAGTTAACAAATTCTTTAAAACTCTGTAATAGTACATTTTATGTACTAAACAATTTCTTTTGGAAATGAGCTATCACTAATTTCTTTATTAACAAACACACATACATAAAAGTAGCAATACATAGATTTATTTTACTTAATGAGTCAAGTTTCACATTGTGACCAAGTCAGGGAAAAGAGAGGATCATAAAACGAGAAAGAGAAATGCAATGAAGAAGATAAAAAGATATAGCATGTATAGAGGTTTTTACAATGTGCCAGTAAAGAAAAGGGAGAAAAATAAAATTGAGACGGTACAAGAAAAAACGTGGTGTGGAGGCGCATAGGTGGGGTGGCAGGCGAGAGGAAGAAGAAAAGCTTCCCTGACCGGGAATCGAACCCTGGCCGCGGCGGTGAGAGCGCCGAATCCTAACCACTAGACCACCAGGGATCATAACAAACTGTAGCTGACTCTGAGAAGAATGGGAATCCCAGAACATTTAATTGTACTAATGCGAAACCTATACTTGGACCAAGAAGCAGTAGTCAGAACAGAGCACGGTAACACTGCATGGTTCAAAATTGGGACGGGTGTACGCCAGGGATGCATCCTGTCTCCATACCTTTTCAACATCTATGCAGAGCAGATTATCCGAGAAGCTGGGCTCTATGAGGAGAATTGTGGCATTAGGATTGGTGGAAGATCTATTAACAATCTGCGTTATGCAGATGACACAACCCTGCTTGCTGAAACTGAGGAGGACCTCATGCACTTGCTGCGAAGGGTCAAGGACTGCAGCCTTCAGTATGGACTGAGGCTCAATGTCAAGAAGACAAAGATTCTCACCACTGGACCAATTGGCAGCGTCAGGATGGATGGCGAAGAGATTGAGATTGTTCAAAGCTTCAGTTTGCTCAGTTCCACAGTCAACACTCTTGGCACCAGCAGTCAGGAAATCAAAAAGCGTATGGCGATGGGAAAGTCTGCTGTTAGGAACCTCTTTAAAGTACTCAGGCACAACGGTGTCTCTCTGGAGACTAAGGTGCGCCTGATACAGGCCATGGTATTTGCAATCACTTGTTATGCATCAGAGAGTTGGACAATGACTAGGGAGGACAAAAGGAGAGTGGATGCTGTTGAGCTCTGGTGCTGGAGAAGAGTACTGAATGTACCATGGACTGCCAGGAAAACAAACAGATTCATCTTGGAGAGGATTAAACCAAGCTACTCCTTGGAGGCAAGGATTCTGGGGCTTCGTCTGACATGCTTTGGACATGTTGCCAGGAGGGACGGGTCCTTGGAGAGGGACATCATGCTTGGGAGGGTGGAGGGACAGCGCAGGAGGGGAAGACCCTCTATGAGATGGATTGATTCGGTGATTGGGGTAATCGGGATGGGTGTGTCAGAGGCAGTGTGGTTGGCGCAGGATAGAGCAGGGTTTAGGGCTGTTGTGCATAGGGTCGCTATGAGTCGAAAACGACTCGACGGCACATAACAACAACAACAACACAAGAAAAAACAAGAGAAAAGAAAGCAGAACTTAAGACAAGAGGGGAACAAAAGGGATTTTTCTCTTAATCCATATTTGAGGTGATGGATAACAAGTATGTTTGAATGCAATTAAACTAACCTGTAAAACAGAAGACAGAGGGAGAACACACAAACATACACACACAGACAGACACTGCTCATGATGAGCGATTTAAAGTGTCAGACATTATTTTTAAATGAAAATGTCGGTTAATTTTTAATATTTCTATAGAAGTAACTAGCCAACAAGGTAATTAAGGATAAAATTGAGTGATGAGTAACTTATGGGGAATATACCATCAATTACATGAAAATATTACAGCCCATATAACTTTGTACTTATAGCAGGGAAGCCTTGATTTGCTCATGAAGCAAAACTAAAGTTGTCAATGTGATAAAACAAGTAGAATCCATATATTTTTAAAGATTATTTCTACAAAGATTCAGTGAGTGGACACTTCTGAAGTCAATTGATGATAAAAATAAAACACTTGTTATGAGACTAAATATAAAACTATAAAAATTCCTTTCCTTTGAGTTAGAGCTCACTCATAGATGACCCTCCAGTGAGTTTTCAGAATCCATTAATCACATGGGAAGACATCTTTGCCACATGTTTTCCTTAATAGCTTTGTAAACTGTCATTTACTTCAGAATTATAATAGTTGTAGAAAAGAGTAGAACAAAATATCTTTCCATTATTTTTAAATGATTTTTGCCAGTCTTTCTCCCATGGAGCAGCTAGTGGATTCAAACCACTTGCTTTTGGCTTGATAACACAACTCCTTACCCAATAGACCACCAGGGCTTCTTCCTTAAATCTACAATTATTACTCAATTTACAGACCATATATTTCAGAGACCTATTTTATTTACTAAAATGATGATATATTTGTTTCTTCAAATTTTTATAATTTACTTTATCTGCATATTCTTTATTTTAAAATTAAATGATGGTATCTGAAAGGAAAATTTGAAGATGTATCTATTCATGTTGTGGTATAGTATGTACTGGGTACTATTACTTAAATTATGTTTATAATTAACACTTATCTCCATGTTTAAATTTGCAGGCCACCTTTACACAGATGCAAATACATGTCATTTTATAAAAACCCCAAAATTTCTAATTTCATTAAATTCAGTTATATGGTCATACCTGAGTAAATTTCATTTTGATAATTACGTATGAAAAAAAAATCATAATACTTCAGGGAGCTCTGATAGTCTAATGGTAAGAAATTGGACTGCAATCCCAAAGGCATGCAATTCGAATCCACCAGCTGCTCTGAAGGAAGATGACAATCTCCTCCTGTGTGGTCTACTGCCTCTAAAAACTTGCTGGAGGGTTAATTCCAACTTGACCATTGGTTCATTCCAACTTGATGGTACACAACAAAAATCATAATAATTATACATATATTTCTGTTAATTACCTAATTTAGATAGAAAGAAACATATTTTGTATCACATTAAACAAGTTTCGTTTAACTTTGAAAGGTCAGGAAAAATGCTTTTCTAAATGCATTGCCAACAATTGCAGTGCTTTTATTGCCAAAAGGCAGTTTTTTTAAAAAACAAGCATTTTCCCCTAGTTTTTTAATATAAAGAAAGAAGTAAATTCCAGTTTCATCTCTTAGCTGAATGTCTCATTGATCAGCATGACTGTTTGCCAAAATGTCTTCTTTAATAGCTCTGTAGAGTGTCATTTGTTTCAAAATTATAATGGCTGTAGAAAAGGGTAGAACAAAACATCATTCTATTCTTTTTGAATGATTTCTGCCTTCTCCTATCCAACCCTGAAAAATGCATGCTGAGATTTTTGGATTTGGTTTGAGGTTTTGTATTTGGTTTGAGGCCAGAGGAGAAGAATTGCAGATAACTTCATTTATTTAGCAGTGGTCTTCTTTGAAAACAGCTGTATTGAGGGTGATTCGTCCAAGAAACTCAAAGTACTTCACAAACTTTTTTGGCACGACTTCACGTATAACAGTTTTATGACTAGGAAACTGTTGACTCATTAGCCATGTGTTTCGCTTACCCAAGAGCTTTTGATCTAAACGCTACTAGGAGTAGTATTATTTATGCCTGTAGTTTCAGTGTAAGTGAAAAATACAGTGTGATAGTGAAAACCTTTAGTTGCATATCCCTAGACTACAACAAGGTGGGACTAAAATTACAATCTCTTTTACTGTCATCCTCTTGGAATCAACTCACAGATGATGCTTCAGAAGATTTTCAGAGGCTATAAATTGCGTGGAATGAGATTGCCCATCTTTCTCCTTCAGAGGAGTTGGTAGATTTGAACTGTCTACCTTTGGCTTGGCAGTGGAACTCCTTATCCACTAGGCCACTACTGTTGTGTATTGTCGAGTAGGAAATGACCCATAGCTGACCCTCTGGTGGATATTCAGAGGCAGTTAATTGCATGGGAAGCAATTGACCATTCTGCTCCCTGCAGAGCAACTAAAGGAATCAAATTGAGTCGCTTTGGGATTGCAGCACAGTTTCTTACCACTAGACCACTAGAGCTCTCTAAAATTACAGTTAGATTTGTGCTACATAGAGTAGATAGCCACCTAATTATATGTTTGCTATCTTTTAAATCTATATGCAGAACAGGTTATCTGGGAGGTTGGTCTGTATGAGGAGAAATGTGGCATAAGGATTGGAGGTAGACTCATCAGCAATCTGCATTATGCTGATGACACAACCCTGCTTTTTGAAACTTAGAAGGACCTGAAGCAGAGGATCAAGGACTGCAGCCTTCAATATGGATTGAAGCCCTACATCAAGAAAACAAAGATTCTCACCATTGGACCGATTGGCAGCACCATGATAGATGGCGAAGAGATTGAGATTGTTAACAACTTCAGTTTGCTTGGCTCTACAATCAACACTCTTGGTACCAGCAGCCAGGAAATGAAAAGACAAATTGCACTGGGAAAGTCTGCTGCCAGACCTATCCAAAGTACTGTTGAGCAACAATGTCAGTCTGGAGACTAAGGTGCATCTGATACATGCCATTGTCTTTATAATTACTTGTTGTGCATCAGAAAGCTGGACAATGACTAGGGATGATAGAAGGAGAATTGATGCCTTTGAGCTGTGGTACTGGAAAAGAGTATTGAATACATAATGGACTGTTAGGAGAACAAACAAGTTCATCCTGGAGAGGGTGAAGCCAGGCTGCTGCTCCTTGGAGGTAAGGATTCTGAAGCTTCGTCTGACATACTTTGGACATATTGCAAGGTGGGATCAGTCCTTAGAGAGGGAAGTCTTGCTTGGGAGGGTGGAGGGACAGCGTGAGAGAGGAAGACCCTCGATTAGATGGATTGATTCAGTGGGGTAATCAAGGTAGGTGTGTCAGAGACAATAATATTGGCACAGGAAAGAACAGGGTTTAGGGTGGTTGTACATAGGGTCTCTATAAGACACAGGCGACTTAACGGCACATAACAGCAACATTGTAGGTGTTGAATAAAGTTTTTGTTGTTGTATAGCATCAAAAAGGAACTGACCCACAGCTGACCCTCCAGTGAGTTTTTGAAGACAGTTAATCACTTGAGAAGAAACTGCCCACATTTCTTGTGTGGAGTATCTGGTGGATTTGAGCTGCATAGCTTTTTGTTGTCAGTATACGTTCTTACCACTAAGCCACCATTTCTCTCTTTCTCTCTCTCTCTCTCCCTCTCCTTCCCACCTCCCTCTCTAAATATTTATTTACACATTTACATATAATATAGAAATAGATATACACAGTAGATTATGTATACAAAGCTGTTGTTCAAATAGAATAAGGGAGCACTGTATGGTTTAAAATCAGGAAAGGTTGGTGTAAGGGTTGTGCACTTTCTCCATACCTACTCAATTTGTATGCTGAGCAAATAATTCATGAAGCTGAACTTAATGAAGAAGAATGAGGCATCAGTGTAAAGAAAAACTCAACAACAACCTACATTATGCAGATAATACAACTTTGCTTGCTGAAATTGAGGAGGACCAGCACTTGCTGAAGAAGGTCAGAGACTACAGCTTTCAGTATGGATTACATTCCAATATAGAAAAAAAGCCAAAGGCCCTTACCACTGGGGCAATAGGCAATGCCAAGATAGATGGAGAAAGGATTTAAACTGTAAATGATTTCATCTTACTTAGATCCATGATCAACCCCCTTGGTATCAGCAGGCAGGAAATCAGGAGACATACTGCTTTGGGAAAGCTGCTGTCAGGGACTTCTCCAAAATACTGAAGAGCAGTGATGTCATTTGAAGAATAAAGTGCTCCTGATTCAGGCCATTGTCTTTTCAGTCACTTGCTATGTGTCTGAGAGCTGAATGATGAATAAGGATGACAGAAGAAGAGTTAATGCTTTTGAGTTGTGGTGGTGTTCTGAATGGCCCATGGACTGCCAAAAGAATGGTGTGGAAAAAGTTTCAGCCAGAGTGCTCCTTAGAGGCTAGGATGGCAAAGCGTCATTTCTCATGCTCTGAATGTATAGCGAGGAGACGCTATCCCTTGGAAAGAGTTACTATATTTGGAAACATGGAGAGTCATTGAAAGAGAGGAAGAACTCTATTGAGATGAATTGACATGATGACTGCAGAAAGGGGCACAACTGTCTCAAAGATGGTGTGGACGGTACAGGATAGGACAAGGTTTAGGTCTGTTGTTCACTGGGTCACTATAAGTCATGTTCAACTCTACAGCACCTAACAACAACAACAACAATAACAACAAAGGATATGTGTATTTTAGTTTGCAATAAATTATCAAATAGTAACTATATCATTTAACAATCTCAACAATAATTACAAGAGGTTTCCAGTTTTTACACAAACATGACAACATTTTGTAGTGTGTTTTAATTGTATCATTTTATTGGATACATAGCAATAATTTTATTTTTATTTTTTATTTTACTAATAACTCATGATCTGGAGTAACCTCTCATGTGGATTTTGGCCTTTTGTATATCTTTTGTTAAACCACTTGTTCTTTTCTCCATTTTAAACATAATACGTCTTTTTTAAAACTTTTATTTGTAAACATCATTTAGTCAGACGCATATGTATTGTAAATATTCTCAGTCTGGATTCTCATTTCATTTGATGATGTCTTTCACACAACAGAAATTTAAAAAATTTTATTAGTTTTAATTTATCTATTTTCCTCTTACAGTTGGGATCTTTCATGTCCTAAGAAATTACTGCCTATCTCAGTGTTAGGTTATTCTATATTTTCTGCTAGAAATCTAATATTTGATTACCATCTCGAATTTATTTTGTGTTTGGTCTGAGATGCTCCCCTCTCTGAGGAGGACAAGCCAGTGGTTTCAGAACCCATGCCCTTGACTCTTAACCAAAAAATTTGTGGTTTTAATCCATGGCTTTGCATTCTGCCAATCCATTTCCCTAAAGACTAACTACATACAACCTTAGAAACCTGATGGGACATTTGTGCTTCTAAGAGATCATTAAGAATAGACATCTTCTCAATGGCAATACGTTATTGGGTTGATTTTTTTCCTCCTTTATTGAATTAAATTACCTTGACATATTTGACATTTACATCTATAATTTTTTCCCAGCCATTCTTCAGTCAAATCCCACATGCTTTGATATGCTGTTTTTTCTTTTATCTTTTTATGAAGTTTGAAAGTTCTAAACTTATCTAATGTTCTTTCCTGTGACTGATGAATTAATTAATAGTGCTAAGTTTAAAATATTTTCTCTTCCAGAGGAATATTTTAATTAATTCCCAATTTAATTCTGTGTGGTTATACAAATAGAGAATCTTGTATTATTTCAATCTGTTTTAATTTAGTTAGACTTTCATGTGTTAGCATGCGGTATAGCTTGGTGAATGTTCTGTGTTCAAACAAAAATTATGTGTTCAGCTGCTGTTAGGTGGAATATTATATAAATGCAAATTAGATCAAGATAGTTGATAATGTTGAGAAGTACTTTATATTCTTTTTTTATCTACATGATGTACAAATTATGAAGAAAGGAATGGAAAAAATCTCCAATTAAATGTACACATTGTGTATTTCTCCTTTTAGTCCTACCAATTTTTGCTTCATGAAATTTGAGGCTATTTATTAAATGCACACACTTTTAGGATTTTCACCTTTCCCTGACAAATTAATTTTCTTCATTATAAAAAGTCCTTTTTTGTGTATTTTAATATCACTTTTCTTGCAAAGCTCTGTAAGGAACTGACTTTTAAATAGAGACTTGAAGAACAAGAGCATCAGTTCTTTGAACAGCAGAGAAAAGAACATTTTAGGTGGGAGAGTCATCATATATGAAGGTCCTTAGGCAAAAAGGAGTTTGATTTTTTTGTAAGAACTAAATCAAATTCAATATCACGTAAGCCTAGTAGGCAAGGAGAAAAGGGTATGAAGTTATTTTTATGTAGAAGTACATGTTTGACCATATAAGCCTTCAAGATATAAGTGAGGAATTTCATTCAAAGGCAAGTAAAGAATGATTTTAACTAGGGAATGACATAAATGGAATTTGATTTTTTTTTTAGAGCCTGGGAACCTTTATGGTCAATCTTCCATCTTTTAGGAATTTGATTTTAAAACACACAGAAAATTAGTCATAAAAGGAAAGGCTAAAATTGGGCAGATCAACTAGGGATGCATTGTGGTTAATCCAGCGTGATGAAAAGTAGTTTCAAGTGGAGTAGTGGATGTGAATAGGAGAGGAAGAGGCATATTAAAGATATGTAGTGAGAATAGGTATTGTAGAGTTGTTCATGGATTAAATACAAAGGGCGGTGGGGAAAAGGAAGATATCAAGGATTACTCCAAGGTTTCTGGTTTGAGAAACTCAGTAATTGGTAAAATCCTTTCTTAATATAGAAGATAGTTAAAAGTCCTAATTTATTCTCATAAAATTGTCATAATATTTAAATGTCATTTGATAAGGGAAAGGACAAGTTTTAGCATCAGCAGATAATATTCTAATGGTTTCTTCCAGTTATTATCATTGTCTTTCCTTATCTGTTAAGGAGAAATATACCCACTTCGCTTGGCTGTTGACAACATTTTCATATATATCTGTTGTAAATATTAGCTAATGAAAAGATGATAGTGATTACATTTCCCTGAAGGATCTTTGTATATATGGAAACAAGGAAGTTCATTATTTGTGACACAAATTTAAATTGAGTTGTTGTTATGTACTGTGGAGTCAGAATCAAATCATAGCTGACCCACAGTGGGTTTTAAAAGGCTGTAAATTTAAAAAAAAAAAATTAAAAAAAAGGCTGTAAATTGCACAGGAGGAGATCGCCTATCTTTCTTCTGCAAAGCAGCTGGTGGATTTGAACCACCTATCTTAGGTTGACAGTGCAACTCCTTACCACTTAACCACTAAAGCTCCCTTTCATTTGAATTGTTGTTGTTATTCTTATGCTCCTGAGATTTGACTGTGACTCATAGAGATGCTATTAACGATTGCTCTGAACTTTGCCCTATCTTGTGGAATCCTTACCATCTTTGATATATTTGAGCCCATTGCTACTGTGAATTAAGAAGAGAGTGTTATAAAGACATGAGGAAGTGAGTATAACTACTTTTTTATTTTTAGGATGTTTTACTACAAAAGGAGGGCAGAGGTGTTAACTTTGAAGAGTTCTTTTTCTTTTAGTGGCTGTAGTGGTATGTTTGTCTTTATCATTTTTGAGACGAACATTTTTAAGTGGTGAAATGGTGGAAGATGCAAGTAAACGCATTATGTATCATTAAGATAGACAAAAGAATGTACTTCAGAGTATTGGTAATATTTTTATTATTAGGTGCCACGGAGTCAACTCACAGCTGACCTTCCAGCAGGTTTTCAGAGGCTGTAAATCACAGAAGAAGATATTGCCCATTTCTCTGCCATGTGACAATAGGTAGATTCAAACCAGGTGCCTTTGTGTTAACAGCACAACTCCATACAACTTAGCCACCAGAACACCCATAGATCTCTGTTGTTGTTCTTATGTGCCATTGAGTCAATTGCAACTCATAGCGACCCTGTGAACAACTGATCTGAACCTGGTCCTGTCTGGTGTCCTCCTCATGATCTTTGACATTTCTCTGACACTTGTTACAGTAACCAGTGTCAATCCAGAAGAGAGTCTTCTTCTCCTATGTTGACCTTCTACCATCTCATATGTGATGTCTTTTTCAGAAGATATGGTCCCTTCTTTATTTTAAATTTTATTAATTTTAATGAAAGTTTACAGAGACTTAGCGTTTCCAGTAATTTATTGTTGCACTTTTCTCCCTGCCCATTCCCCTCCCGCTAATTAACTTTTTTCCTTCTTGAGTAAAAGAAAAACCTATTTCATGGCTATGCAATCCCTCTCCCCAAGTGCACTGCACTGTGCAGCCTTTATTCTGGACTCCTGACATGACAATAATACCTTATCACATATCCCTTTTAAACAGTTCTCTCTCTCATCTGCCGCAATGCACTATATATCATTCCTCCCCTTCTTCTCTGTCTTCCCTCAACCCCAATGTCAGTCCTGTTTTACAATAGTGGCCCTGTGCAATATTTGTCCTTTTGTGACTGAGATGGTTCACTCAGCATAATGTCCTCTAGGGTCATCCACTTAGCAAAGTATTTCATGAGTTCCTTGTTTTTCAGTGCTGCATAGTATTCCATTGTGTGACTATATCAGAGCTTCCCTATCCATTCATTTGTTGAGGGGTACTTGGGTTGTTTCCAGCTCTTTGCTATTGTGAACAAAGCCACAATAAACATGGGTGTTCATATATCTGCTTGGGTGGTGGTTATGGTTTCTTTAGGCTATATTCCTAGTAGTGGAATTGCTGTGTCAAATGGTATTTCTATTTGCAATCTTTTGAGAAAGCATCATACTGCCTTCCACAGTGGTTGCACCATTTTACACTCCCACCAACAGTGAATAAGGGTTCCAGTTTCTGATATTGCCCCTTCTAACAACTTGGCCAAAGTATCTGAGACAAAGTTTCACCATCCTTGCTTCCAGGGAACACCCTGGTCACACCAGCACCCTTGAAAAACAGCACAAAATACCCCATTTTTCTGAGACAAGGAGAGGATATGAAAGTAGGCTCTAGTTCAGGGACAGAGTTTGGTAAAGTTTTCACTAAATATTTTCCTTATTAATGTGGAAAAGGAAAAAGATTCCTATTACTGGACTGATAGGCAATACCATAAATCATGATGGATGGAAACTGTCAACAGCTTCATCTTCCTTGGATCCACAATCAACCTTGGTACCGGAAGTCAGGAAATGAAGAGATGGATTGCATTGGGAAAATCTGCAGTTAGGAACCTCTCCAAATTATTGAGGGGTAAAGATGTCAGTTTGAGAACTATGATGTGTCTGATTCAGGCCACATTCTTTCCAATCCCTTGCTATGCATCTGAGAGGGGACAACGAATAAGGATGACAGAAAAAGAGTTGATGTCTTTGAGCTGTGGTGTGGAGAAGAGCACTGAACATACCATGGACAGCCAAGAGAACAAATAGATATGTCTTGGAGAGGGTGCAGCCAGAGTGCTCTTTGGAGACAAGGATGATGCAGCTGTGGGAATGGAGGAGATCAAGTATGGAGAGGAAGTCACTCAACCAGGTGGATTGACAAAGTGATTGCTGCAATAGTCTCTAGTGTGTTAGGAAGAGTGAAGATGGCACAGGATAGGACAGGGTAAAGATCTTTTGTTCATAGGGTCACTATGAGTTATACTCGACTTGACAGCACATAAAGGAAAAAGAAAGATCGGTGAACTGACAGAGATAGCAAAGTGAGAATACTGAGGAGAGTAGGAAGTGGAAACAAAAATTTACAAAGGCCACAGATCAATTGCCGAATGCCTGTTAAGTACCACTCTTTTGCTTGCAATTCTGGATGACATAGGCAAAAAAAAGAAGCCCTATGTGAGATGGATTGTTTCAGTAATTGCAGCAATCAACTTCAGCAAAGCAGTGATTGTCAAGATGGTCCAGGATCAGGTAGGGTTTCATTTTACTATACATACAGTCATGGTGCATTGGTGTTGCCTCAATTGTACCTACATGAGATATGATCTATATGAACTTAAAAAAAATTATTGAAAGAAACCTAGGGGCAAGGAGGAGCTATTGTTGAGAACTGGATATCGACCTATTATTCAAAGAGTAATCTTTGTCTACCTCTTTTCTCTGCCTCTCCATCTAGCTATTTGCTAGTCTTTCTTGCATTGTTGTTAGGTGTCAGCCAGCTGATTATAAATTGTAGCCTAACTTCATTTGGTAGGTGAAATATCTGCAACCCACAGGTGCCAAAGCAATTGAGTGACTTTTCTCTTTGTTTCCTACTCAAATGCCCAGAAAATTATTCTGATTGATTTAATTTTGGTCAAGTGTCCACCTGTGGTCAAATGAATTCTAAGCAGAAGGTAGGATTGATTACAGAAATATATCTGTCAGAACCCACAATTAGAGTAATTGTTAAATAGTCCAAACCCAGGATGTCTTTGTTACAAAAGCTTTCAGAGGAGGTAGGGTTGGAGACAGTGAGTTTTATTGCAACCAACCTATCAAATGTACAGTTTATTATATTCCAGTCTGACTCAGTGTCCTTGATATTTAAAGAAAATGGTGAACGAAGGGTTAGATTAATTCCTGGTTGATACCATTCAGTAAAATTTGGACTAAGGAAGAATGTTAAAGATGCTGTGTAATAATGTTAAAGATGCTGTGATGGAGCAACTGGATAACTATATTATCATGTATAAACCAGATCGAATGAATTTTCAACTTATTACTATTGAGTCAGAATCAGTGTACAGACAGCTGACTCTCCAGTTGGCTTTCAGAGGCTGTAAATCCCATGGGAGAAGATCACCCATCTTTCTCCTGCACAGCAGCTGGTGGAGTTGAACTACCTTTCAGTGGGAAGTGCAACTCTTAATCCATTAGGCCACCTGAGCTCCCTGTAAATGGGATAGGACATGCATATGATAAAGACATTGGAAAAAATATAGAATGACTAGTGGGAAAGGAAGGGTAGGTCCTTTAAAATATTGAAGTGGCTGGTGTACATGTGTAGGGAATAAAGTAGAAGAACTAGAAAAAGAGAAGACTGTCAGGAGGCAGAAGTGTCCTTGAATGGACGATTTCTAAGGTACTCTATGCCTTTTTGTGGCAAGAGAAGACTCAGGACATCGTCGTGGAAGTGGTTAACTGAAAGGCAGGCAGAAAGGCTAACATGCTTTGGTGTTAAGGTGCAAGATTGGCTTCCATGATTGTCTGACTTCCGTAAAATGAACAATTCAACACACACAGAATTGGGGGGTGAGATGCCAATCACAAGGAGGTTGGTGAGGAGCAGAAGCTCACAAGAAACCAGGGCTTTCCTCCAAAGCCTATGGGTTAGATAGCTCCCGTCTAAAGCCAATACCTTGAATTTGAGAAAATAAATCTTCTGTGTTAAACTCATTCACTTGTAGTATTACTGGTATAGTTGTTTTTATGCACTGTGTCCTGTCTCCATATCTTTTCAGCCTGTATGCAGAGCAGATTATCTGGGAGGCTGGGCTCTATGAGGAGAATTGTGGCATCAGGATTGGTGGAAGATCTATTAACAATCTGCGTTATGCAGATGACACAACCCTGCTTGCTGAAACTGAGGAGGACCTCATGCACTTGCTGCAGAGCGTCAAGGACTGCAGCCTTCAGTATGGACTGAGGCTCAATGTCAAGAAGACAAAGATTCTCACCATTGGACCAATTGGTAGAATCAGGATGGAAGGCAAAGAGATTGAGATTGTTCACAGCTTCAGTTTGCTCGGCTTCACGGTCAACACTCTTGGTACCAGCAGTCAGGAAATCAAAAAATGTATTGCGATGGGAAAGTCTGCTGTTAGGGACCTCTCTAAAGTACTCAAGAGCAACGGTGTCTCTCTGGAGACTAAGGTGCACCTGATACAGTCATGGTCTTTGCAATCACTTGTTATGTAGCAGAGAGTTGGACAATGACTAGGGAGGACAGAAGGAGAACTGATGCCTTTGAGCTGTGGTGCTGGAGAAGAGTATTGAATGTACCATGGACGGCCAAGAAAACAAACAGATTCATCCTGGAGAGGATTAAACCAAGCAAATCCTTGGAGGCAAGGATTCTGGGGCTTCATCTGACATACTTTTGACATGTTGCAAGGAGGGAGAAGTCCTTGGAGAGGGATATCATGCTTGGGAGGGTGGAGGGATGGCGCAAGAGGGGAAGACCCTCTATGAGATGGATTGATTCAGTGACTGGGGTAATCGCGATGGGTATGTCAGAGGCAGCGAGATTGGCACAGGATAGAGCAGGGTTTAGGGCTGTTGTACGTAGAGTCGCTATGAGTCGCAAACGGCTCGATGGCACATAACAACAACAGAGTTGGAACTAACTCATAGTTGACCTTCCAGCAAGTTTTTAGAGACTGTAAATTGCATAGGAGGAGAATGCCCATCTTCGCCTATGGAGCAACTGCTGAATTTGAACCACCTGTATTTGAGATGGCAACAAATCTCCTTATCCACTAGGCAAGAACCCCAGCTCCCTCTGTTAGTGTCTCTAAATAACTAAGACAACATGTATCACTACCCAGAGACTCTTGTGATCTGTATAGTACAAATTTTGTGAAACAAGACTGGTTTGTTTTTGAACTCTGGTGCCAGCAATATAGCCTTGAATGAAGTAACAAATAACTTGAAAACATGACAAGGGAAATGTAGAGGACAAGAAATGTAAATATGGTACACCAAGTACTGTTTCTTCAAACTTGGATATCACCACAAATTGTGAGTGACCAGGAACAGAGAAACATCTGGTAAGAAAGGCACAATCTCGGCTGGGATGTTAGAAAACAGAGGAGGTTAGTCAGTGTGCTCTGATATCCATTGGCAGCTCAGGGCCTGGGTTCTAGTTCAGTGCAAGAAATGAGAATGACAACAAAACAAACGACTCATTGCCATTAAGCTGGAACAGATTCATAGCTGAGCCTCCAGGGGGTTTTCAGAGGCTATAAATTGCACAGGGGGGATTGTCCATTTTTCTCCCTTGGAGCAGCTGGTGGGGCAAATGTCTGTCTTTAGATTGAGTGAAAACCCTGTACTGCTGTTGCTTTTATACACCATCGAATCAGGTACGAGACATAACAACCCTGTGAACAGATCTGAACCCTGTCCTATACTATGCTAGTCTAATCATCTCCAATACACTCAGGTTCATTGCTGTGGTCACTGTCAATTCATCTCATTAATGGTCTTCCTCTTTCACTGACTCTCTACCCTTCCAAGCTGATGCCTTTTCCTCCATTGTTGTTGGGTACCTTCAAGTTTTAACCAACTCATAGCTGACCCCCAGTGGATTTTCAGAGGCCATAAATTACATGGCAATAGATTGCCTTGCCTCCCATCAAGCAGCTGGTGAATTTGATTCATGTGCCTTTGGAATTGCACCGCAGCTTCTTATTACTAGACCACCACGATTCCCCTCTAGGCCATTAGAAATGGAGACAACCGATAGAAATGGGGCCTGAATGGAGACTAGAACTTTGAGGATTTCAGAGATAACTACAGTTGTTTGTGTTTCAGCTCTTGCTTTTTGGTTTACAAATCACTTTATACTTGGAGCTGGGAAAGTAGTAAGTTGCATGCTCCAGGGTGCTTCTGGGTATGAGTATCATACAAGGGCCTCTGTTTGATTTTCTTCTCTGATTTGCGTGTGTGTGTGTGTGTGTGTGTGTGTGTGTGTGTAAAGTCAAATCAGATCTGACTGGTACAGGAGGTGATTGTTCCTCCTTCTCCAGCAGAGCATCTGGTGGATTCGAACCACTTCTCTGATGTTTTCAGAATGAGTAGAAGTAACTAAATGGTAGTGGAGCTCTTTTGGAGGGGAAGATGAAAGCAAATTATTTTTCTGAATGCATAGCTTGTCTAAAGAATAATACAGTACCAAGTGTGGTGTACCCACTAAGGGAATTTAGAGGCAGATTGCCACCTCTTTCTTTCATGGAGCAGTTGGTGGGTTTGAACTGTGTACATTTTCAAGTATTTAACAGTATTTGGCAGACAAGTATTTAACCAGTGTGGTACCAGAGCTGTTTTCAGAGAACTCAGTTGAACAAATATTTACAGTCGAATGAGAACCTTTCTATAGTTACAAAGGATTATTTGCTGTTGCCATTTAAAATTCACTTTGAAAAGATTCCCTTTCCTAAGAAAGGCAAAAGATGGCCTCTTGGAAGACAGACCCTGGGTACTCAGGAATGATCCACCTACTTGAATCACTTCTGGGTGATTCACCTACTTGAACATGGACAGTCCCTCCTGTTCTTCCCTCCGCAATATGGTGGAATTGCCAGCACTTTGATTTCAGAGGGTCATATGTAAATAGAAAGCAATTCTTGAATCCTATTTATCTACTCTTTATTTTTTTTCAGCTAAACTAGATATGTACAGCAGTCTCAAAATTGTTAAGCTGTACCACTGTTGGATCTTTTTCTGTCTCTGATTGAGCCCTCCTTTAATTCCTATCTACCCTGATGTCTTTGTATTTCTTGGTGCACATGTGCTATTTCTCAATTCAGTGCTTTTACTGAGATGAACTTCCTGTCTAGATCATCCTTCTCTTCCTCCACTGCCTTCAAATTCCTGTTTTCAAAATGTCAGTTCATTTCACCCCTCCCAAGAAGGCCTTTTAAACTTCCTTTTCTTTAAATTGGTATGTGTGGTCAATTTCTTGTATGATTTTCCCCCTCAGTCTATTGCTGAGTCCTTGAAGGAAGAGACTGACTTATGCCTTTTTCTTTTCCCAATACCTAATACAGTGTTTGGCACAAAGCGCTATCCAATAAATATTTGTTGAGTTAATTAATGTATGTGTCTTTGATTTTATCATTTTTAAAATAAAAACTCTTGAGGGATTCTTTGTGGTTTTTGCATGTTGTTGTTATTGTTGTTAAGTGTCGTGGTGTCATGGAGTCATAGCGACCCTATGAACAAAAGACCTGAATATTTGTATAACTTTCATAATTTTTCCAAGTTCATAGAGTTTCCGGAGGCAAGCTATTTCAGAAGTGGATGCCACTCCTGCTTCCAAGCTTGTTTTAATAGGGGAACTCCACCAAACACTGTCCACCATGGGTTGCCATTGTCGCATTTGACACATCAGTGTCCCAGTGTTCAGCTTCACAGCAACCATGAGTTACCTCTGTACAGCAAATGAACAGCCCAGTGCTATAACACTTAGAAGAATGACAAAAAACAATTAAAAGCAGGCCTGAGTGTCACAGATTAAAATCATCCACCTTTGGTTTGTAGCAGAACTTTCTATCCACTAGGCCAACAGAGATCTCTCTATGTTGTTGTTGTTAAGTGCTGTCAAGTTGTAGACAACTCATAGCAACCTTATGAATGAAAGACCTGAACACTTGTATAACTTTCATCATTTCTCCAAGTTCGTAGAGTTTCCATGAAGGCCTCTTTATGCCTTTGAACAATAATCATAACCGATGTAGTTATCATACTAAAGGAAAGAAAAAATCATTCTACCCTTCATAAGAATTCTTATCTTAGAATTATTTATACAGAATAACAACAGTAAAATTAATTGTGAAATTCATGTTTGAATATATTGTTGTTGAGCATGTGTTGTTGAGTCACCTGCAACTCATAGCGACCCTATAAACAGCAGCCTTAAATCCTGCTCTTTCCTGTGCCAATCTTATTGTCTCTGACACGTCTACTCCAGTTACTAAATCAATCCTTCTCATCGAGGGTCTTCTTCTCTTGTGTTCAACCTTCACCGTCCCAAGCATGACATTCCTCTCGAAAGGACTGGTCACTTACTGAAACATGTCCAAAGTATGTCAGACAAAGCTTCATAACCCTTCCCTCCAAAGAGTAGTCTAGTCTCACCCTCTCTAGTATGAATCTATTTGTTCTCCTAGCAGTCCATGGTATATTCAATACTCATTTCCAGCACTACAGCTCAACGGCATCAATTCTCCTTCTGTCATCCCTAGCTGTTGTCCAGGTTTCTGATGCATAGCAAGTAATTGCAAAGACTATGGCCTGGATCAAACTTTCCTTAGTCTCCATATTGACAACATTTTTCTTCAGTACTTTGGAGAGGTCTCTGACAGCTGACTCTCCCAATGCAATTTGTTTTTTCATTTCCTGGCTCCTTGTACCAAGAGTGTTTGAATATAGCACTAAGAAAATATTTTGTAATCTTATTATGCTCAAAAGATCAAGGACTTATTATACTCAGAGGGTCAAGGACTGCAGCCTTCAGTATGGATTGAGGCTCACTATCAAGAAGACAAAGATTCTCACCACTGGACCAATTGACAGCATCAGGATGGATGGTGAAGAGATTGAGATTGTTAACAACTTTAGTCTGCTTGGCTCCACAGTCAACACTCTTGGCACCAGTAGGCAGGAAATAAAAAAACGTATTGCGGTGGGAAAATCTGCTGTCAGGGACCTCTCCCGGGTACTGAAGAGCAATGGTGTCACTCTGGAGACTAAGGTGCATCTGATACAGGCCATGGTCTTTGCAATCACTTGTTATGCACCAGAGATTTGGACAATGACTAGGGAGGATAGAAGGAGAATTGATGTCTTTGAGCTGTGGTGCTGGAGAAGAATATTGAGTGAACCACGGACAACAAAAAAAACAGATTCATCCTGGAGAGGGTTAAACCAGGCTGCTCCTTGGAGGCAAGGATTCTGGGGCTTCGTCTGACATACTTTGGACATGTTGTAAGGAGGGAAAGGTTCTTGGAGAAGGACATCATGCTTCGGAGGGAGGTATGGCGCAAGAGGGGAAGACCCTAGATGAGGTGGATTGACTCAGTGACTTGGGTAATTGGGATGGGAGTGTCAGAGGCAGTGCAATTGGCACAGGATAGAGCAGGGTTTAGGGCTGTTGTACATAGGGTCACTATGAGTCGCAAGTGACTCGACAGCACATAACAACAACAACATTATGCTGAACACAAAAAAAATTAAGGTATAATTGATTGAAAACACAAAGAACCTTAATTCATACAATTTTACTTCCTTACAAGTAACTAGTGATAAAAATTATAATATTTTCCCATTTATATGCATATCTATGCAAGAATAAATACCTCAGTAATTGGTTTAAATTATCAGCTTATCCAACAAGACTTGATCTATTTTGTACACTGAAAATCAGGACCTGATTTTTTAGAAAAATAAATTCTTTTTCTTTCTGAAAGGAGAAATTGGAAACTGTTTGAAACATTGGGCCTCATTAGTTTCTAATATGAGTCTCTCCTATTATTAACCACTAAATTCCAGCAAATTTGAGTGACAGTTCAGCTTATCAGTTCTCATGTTTACTTAATCCCCAGATGTATAAAGGACATTATCATCTATTTTATAAATTGACACTATTCATTAGTGATTTATAGTAACCTCCTTTTAAATCTGGCCAGATTGCACAGAAATTACATTATGCCACTTTGTATAATAAGATATTGTTCTTTTCTGCTAATGGAAAACTACCAACCAAAAGCAAACAGCAAAATGCAAAGGTGTTCATTTTTTAAATAGGCCCCAAATAAACCAGGGAACAACTGAGGAAGAAATTCTGCTTAAATAATTGAGACTCAAGGACATTGAAAATCTATGACCTCATCAGCCTGGAGACAGTTAATTTTATTATGGTTCATTACATAACCTCTGAAAATATAAGCACTCTGTAAACTATGGGAACTGAAGGAGCAGGCAGTGCAAGGACTGAGAGAGAGTGAGTCAAGAATTTTTCTTCAGTGGTTTTCATGCTATTTTAGTTTCAAATTATATTAGTTATTGAGCTTAAAATGGCAAGTAATTAAGAAATAATATGTGGATATGGAATTGGATTTATACTCTAATCAAATAATTTGACTTATTTTTAAAGGTGTTTTAGCATATATTTGCAAATGATGGCTGTTGCTTTATAGAAATGGATGGCATGTGTGGGAAATTGTGGGGTGATTGGATTTTAAATCCAATTTTCATCTATTTCTCTCTTACGAAGAGTGAGCACTCTCAGCCTCCTTGACCAAAGATCCTATTTGCTGAAGTGTTCCTTAATGTCATAGCCAATTCTCTTCTTTAAGGTTCCCTTCCTCCGACTGGGCTCAGCTGGTGAACTCATCCAGCCATGGCTTCAACACCATTCCAGTCTGGTGATTTCAAATACTGTGTTATATTTACAGCTGGCAGCAGGGCACCTCCCCTTGGATAGTCTGTCGTCACCTTCATGCACCTCAATATTCCCTTAGTCCTCTCCCACCGTCTATTCTCTTTCCTGGTCCTACTACATTCTGCACCTGGCTTACAGTGCTATGGTGTCTGCTTTCTCAATTTCTTTACCTAATAAGATAGTCATGAAAGCCAACCTTGTCAGTCTGTATAGATGAACACTCTCTTTCCCAGTTGTTGAGACCAAAAGTAAAAAAAGGAAAATTCATTATATTGAACATGAAGAGCACAGCATATTTATTGGGAATCAAGGTGAGATGATTTATCTTGACAGACTTGGTTTTGAATCCTCTGCATTAAATCGACAAGTCATTCTTTGAGGATGCCAAATGAAGGGTTGTTGCATCTGTTTGTTAAGTGGAAGATACATCATAACTTTAACTTGCAAGTGATGTTTCCTTAGGGGAAGATACACAATAACTTTCACATGGAGTTGGGCAATCTCCTCCAGAGTGGTTGAATTGTCGATTGCCTTCTAGTTGAGCATGACTCATAGCGACCCGATGAACAAAAGGCCTGAAACCTTTCTAGAACTATCATCATTTATCAAAGTTCATAGAGTTTCCAGAGGCATGTTGTTTAGGAAGTGGATGCCACTCTTGCTTCTACCTGAGTGATTAATACCTTTGAAAACCCACTGGAAGGTCAGCTATGGGTCAGTTCTGACTTGTTGTTATGTGTCTTCAAGTCACTTGTGACTCATAGCGACCCTATGTACAATAGCCCTAAACTCTGCTCTGTCCTGTGCCAATTGCACTGTCTCTGACACACTCATCCCGATTACCCCAGTCACTGAATCAACCCACTTCATAGAGGGCCTTCCCCTCCTGGCTGTCCCTCCACCCTCCCAAGCATGATGTCCCTCTCCAAGGACTGGCCTCTCCTTACAACATGTCCGAAGTATGTTAGACAGAGCCTCAGGATCCTTGCCTCCAAGGAGCCGCCCGGTTTAACCCTCTCCAGGATAAATCTGTTTGTTTTCTTGGCAGTCCATGGTATATCCAATACTCTTCTCCAGCACCACAGCTCAAAGGCATCAATTCTCCCTCTTTTCTCCTTAGTCATTGTTCAAATCTCTGATGCATAACAAGTGATTGCAAAGACCATGGCCTGTATCAGATGAACCTTAGTCTCCAGAGAGACACACTTTGACTTGTAGGCACACAAAAACAACATCAATAAATATATATAAGAACTTGGGTGGCACAAACAATTGCAAGTTTATCTGTTAACTAAATATTAGAGGTTCAAGTCCACACCAAAACACCGTAGAAGAAAGACAAGAGATTTTTTTTTTTTTAAATTTAGGTTGTTTATTTTTCATTTCAATGAACATCTACAGAGATTTTGGGATTCTATTCATTCATTGTTGCACCCTTCTCCCCGCACAAACCCCTCCCCCCTCCCCCCCATTTGCTCCTCTCCTTGAAAAGCAAAAGAAAAAC
>NW_006399806.1:513882-518701 GCF_000299155.1 Elephantulus edwardii
AAAAATCAATTGCCCATAAATAGATGGGCTGATTTCCGGGTTCTCAATTCTATTCCATTGATGTATGTGTCTGTCATTGTACCAGTACCATGCTGGAAAGACAAGAGATTTAACAAACAAAACGTAATCAGTGTGCTCCAAGTAAGAGTGAAATAGAAAATGGTTTTGCTTCCTCTTTCTTTCTGTATCTGTACCTGAGGAGAGATTATAAAGAAGTCACATATCTTAGTTTTAATGGCATGTAACTGGTTTTCTGAACAACTGAAAAATTCTGTCCTGCTGGCTTATAGCCTCAGAAATAAAGGGCTGTAAAGATGAATAATTATTCTTGACCCACACAACATCATCCTTAGGTCATTTCCCAGATGAAAATGTTCAGTGGTGGTGTTTTTTTTTTCTTTTTCTCTTGCTGCCAGAATAAGCTCAGAGTAAGATCAGAAGATTGTGGAAACGGTCTAGTCCTTCCTGTCTTGCCATATTTCCCTCTCTCTATTCCTCAATGCCCATCCTCTGCTTCAGTTTGAACTGTATACTCAATAGTTTCCCAAGCACAACTTTCTCTATTCCCCCTCTATGCCCAATTCCTTTTCATCTGTTCAAATCATTCTTTAAGATAGAGTTTCATTTTCTCTACTAAGAAATAGAGTTTATTTTCATTTCCTCTTAAAATATTATAACACTTTATTTCCAAACTGTAATTTATCTGGTACAAATTTGTGCGGCCATGTTGAAGTTATTTAACTTTTTATTATGCGTGCTAAATTATAAGTTGTTCAAAAGTATGCTTGTTCATAAATAAACTAGTATAATGAAAAAAAGTAATCAAAAAAGTATGCTTGTTAGAATGTAAATGTTATTAAAAACAAGAACAACTTGTTTTTATAACATCTTATATAATATTTTATAATGCCCTTTGTGTTTAATTTGGGGAGCTCTGGTGGCCTAACAGTAGGGTCTTTTGCTGTCAATCCAAAGATGGACAATTCAAATTCCCCAGCTACCCTATGGGAGAAAGATGAGCAATGTCCTACTGTGTGATTTAGAGCCTTTGAAAACCCTCTATAGGGTCTCTTATGAGTTGTTCCAACTCAGTGGCAATAGTGCTTTGTCTAATACTAAATATTCAGTTGGCACTCAATATATATTGAGATGAATGGGTGGGTATGGATGAATTAACTCAGTCATGAGGACTATGTATAATTAGATTGATACAGATTCTTACTACTAGAGAAAACAATGCAAATTATAGTCTCTAAAATAATAAGGCAGACTCATTTTCTTTCTCTCCAGGGGACAATCTTTCTTAGAGACAGACTTCTACAATAGAATGAGAGAATGAGTTTCTGTAAGACTAGAAGCTCAACCCGTGATTAACTATGTGCCATTGGACCATGGACAGGTTCTTCTATCTTGGATGCTTTTGCTTCTCTATCAACAAAACACAATAAAGTGCCTTTTTTGCCCTGCTTGACAGTAGAAATTATATGGAATAATATGTCCTATTCTTACCTTTCCTGCTCTTTCCAATGAATGAATGAGTGACTAGTCATCAAGATTTCTATGTCAATTTTTTCAACACATACAAAAAGATAAATAAGAAATCTAAAAAGTATTTTAGGAAATAAAATTTTTCTGTTTAACTACCTACACATATAGCCTTTGGTAAAAGGTTTTATGTGAAACCTATCTAAAGCAAATATTTTATATTCTTTAAAATGATGTTGTTACTTATATATCCAAAGCTTAGGTAAGAGTTAAATATTGGCTTGATGCCACATATTGCATTTTAACTGATAGAGTAACTATTAATTGTGAAGTTAGGAGCCTGTATGTTACTTTATTATACCAGAAAATGACATTGAATGCACACTTCTCTCTTTACATTTGTAAATAGATTCTCACTGTCCATTTAAACAGATGGTTTTCCCATCAGCCTGCTATTCTGTGATGTCTTCTGTGTTATTACTGTGATGCTGGAAGCTAGGTCACTAGTATTTCAAACACCAGCACAGTCACTCATGATGGGCAGTTTTCAACGGAGTCACAGACAGACTTGGGAAAAAGACCTGAGAATTTGCTTCTGAAAATTTTTCAGCTAATATCTCTAATAAAAATAAAAGGCAAATTTCACTGAGAATTTTGGAAAGCCTAAGCAGCTGGAGTCACAGTTCATGAACTGTGCCTGAGGGGTCCTGGGATGCCACAGAGAACACTCGGTGATGCCGGAAGCTGCTTTAAACTTCTAAGGGAAATGCAGTGAGACTTAACAGAGGCCAGACATGGAACAGACCTTTAGCTCCAGGAAGTTTACATCAGATTTTGCAGTTTTATTTTGAGGACATCAATATATTTTGAAAGTTTGGGTTTTGATATTGCTATGATAAAATCAAAGTGACATGGGAAAAATCAACATGGAACAGAAAACAAGGGTGTAACAATCTAATCAGACCCGGAAGTTTGAGAAGTTGTCTGATTCCCACCTGAACTAATTAATCAGTTATTTGAGAATGAAATCAAAGTAGCTTTCCCCCACCCGTTCTCTTTTTATGTATTATTTTTCCAAATGACTACCATGTTGTGAGGATGCAAAAATCTCTAAAAGGTAAGTAAGGAAGCCCTGGAGGCATAGCCCGTTGGCAGTTGAGCTAGTAACCAAAAAGTAGTGCTTCTGTGAGGCTTCACATACACCAGCTGCTTCATGGGCGAAAGTGAGGTTATCTCCTCACACACAATTTACAGGTTTCAAAAGTCTGCTGGTAGATTAGCTACTAGTTGGTTTTGACTTGGCAGAAACAAGATTTAAGAATTATTTAAATAATGAATTATTATGTACTTCTTCTGATTATGGGCACTATTTTTTGTTATTGTTGTTGTTTTTAAATACTGAAACATTACAAATGCCAGGAAGTCCCTGGATGGTGGAACTAGTTAATGCTTAGCTGTTATCCGAAAGGCCTTTGGAAGAAAAGCCTGGAGACCTGCTTCCAAACTAGTCACTAAAAATCCTACAGATCAGAATTTTGCTCCAACACATGTGAGGGCTTTTGGTTGGAATGAACTCAATGCAACTGGTATAGATGCCATGAGAAGCAAATGTAGAATTTTCTTCTCTTGAGGAAGGCATGCAGCAATCTTACTTTAACTGGGTAGATTCATCCAGTTTTCTTCTGCATACCACGAAAGAAGGCAGATTGGGCTGGTTTTACAGTAATTGTCTACACAATGACATATTGCTTACCTGGATATAAGGATTTCTCTACTTATGTGGCACCAAAAAAAGTCCCAAAGAAGACATTAAAATTGCTAAAAAATTGCTACTATTTAGTTTGTTATGACTTATAGGGAGCCTCTGTCAGGTGTCTTAGGCTGTGAATCTGGAAGAGAAGAGACTTCCGATCTCTCTCCCTTGAACCAGCTGGTGGATTGGAACTGCCGATCATTTGGTTAGCAGACTGACACCTTACATTGGAGATAAAATATTTTGGTTTTAGTTTATTAATGTGCTATAGATTTCTGTCCCATTTTTGTTCACAGAGAAAAATCATTACCTGTTTTATTTCTGTCAAGAGAACCACCAGTTAAAAGGTTTTATTCCGTTTGAAAGAGAAATGCTTCAGAATTATTTAAACACTAATGTGGATTTTTAGACTTGAGGTAATTTGGGGAGGTCTCTCATTTAAATATCTTCCTTTAAGTGTTTCCAGAAACAATTGCATAAATATCAGTTGTTATTTATTTTTCAGGTTTTATTCTTATCTGAATGAAGGTTGACAGAAGATTGGTTTTTCTTTCAAGCATTTATGTACATTATAGTTCATGTTCTGGATCTCGAGCTTCACAATGGACTCACATTACAGTTACATTGGTTTTACTTCCTTGTGTTTCCCATTTCCTTTTGACTTTCCCCCCTCACCCCTTCCTGCTTTCTGAGCTTTATCACTGAGTCTGTGCTGCCCTTTTGATCTAGTGTGGTTGCCTGTTCTCAGGAGTGAGCTCCTACTTAGTGTTAGGGATCACCCAAAGCTTCATCTCACATACTGTGGCATGTTGCTAAAAGAGACTATTCCTTGGAGAAACAATCATGCTTGGAAAGGTGCAGGGTCAATGATAGAGAGCAAGAGCCTCCAGGAGATAGACCACTATATGACTGCAGCAATGGCCTCCATTGTGTCAGAGATGATGAGGATGGCACAGAATAGGACAGGGTTCAGGCTTATTCTTCATATAGAGTTCCTGTGAATTGCATTCAACTCAAAGGCATCTAACAACAGCAACATTTACCGAAAAGTTAATTTTGAGGTTGATTTCAGTTCTAAGATTGAAGGATGACTAAGGATCATAGTCTCTGAGTTCCTTAGTCTTACTGACCAATATACGTAGTTTTTGAATTATATTGAGATTTGTTCAGTATCTTTCTTTCTTTACTCAGGATCTCCTGTAATGACCACTTTCAGAACAGTGGTAGCCAGGCACCATCTGGTGTTTCTGGTCTCAAGGCCATAGAAACTGAAGCCAAAATGATCCATTAGTCTTTCAGACTAACAGTCTTTGTTTTCTTCCATCTTCTTTGCTTTGGGAAGAGAGAATGAGTTTATTTTTAATAAGACAGTTAAGCTTATAGAGAGATACTGTGGTGAATAGATACACTTCCACCCCTTTAAATGCTGAAAAACCACATCCATACACTTCATTCAATGATGGATCAGTATTATACCTGCCTTTCTACTTTCAATGTTGTTGTTGTTTGTTGTTATGTGCCGTCGAGTCGCCTGCGACTCATAGCGACCCTATGTACAACAGCCCTAAACTCCGCTCTGTC
>NW_006399806.1:519406-519931 GCF_000299155.1 Elephantulus edwardii
AGGTGCTTCAGGTCCTCCTCAGTTTCAGCAAGCAGGGTTGTGTCATCCGCATAACGCAGATTGTTGGAAATATACATCCAAGGGAAACTTATACTTCTATAGGGTGATACTCAGGGTGAGGGCATAAACCGGGGCATTATCCATTCACTGATGGATAGCAAACTAGCTTCCAATTCTCAATTCCTGCTCTCAATTGAAGAGGCTAGGAAAAAAAATAAACAAGCAAACAAAAAAATAAACAAGCAAGCAAAAACTGCTCCTTCATTTTTAGAAAATCCTGTTATCAATATAAAGAGCCTACCCTTATTAGTTCCAGTCGCCCATTATTATCAATGCATCCTGACTGCATGTTTGATCTATCTCTGACTGTAAGAGTTGGTAGAAGTCATCTTTTTCTTCTTCTTTGGCTCTGGTTGTTGGTGCATATATCTGAATGATAGTGGTGTTCACTGGACTTCCCTGTAAGCTTATGGATATAATCCTATCACTCACAATGTTGTACTTCAAGATGGATCTAGAAATTTC
>NW_006399806.1:522646-532427 GCF_000299155.1 Elephantulus edwardii
GCGATTGGCGCAGGATAGAGCAGGGTTTAGGGCTGTTGTACATAGGGTCGCTATGAGTCGCAAATGACTCAACGGCACATAACAACAACAACAACCCTTATTAGCTCTCTATAAACCTAATTTCAATGACATCAGGCTGCAGACTAAGGTACACCTGATCCGGGCTATAGTCTTCGCAATTACATGCTATACGTCGGAGAGTTGGACAGTGAATAGGGATGATAAAAAGAGAATTGATGGCTTTGAGAGGTGGTGCTGGAGAAGTGTTGAGTATACCATGGATTGCTGGGAGAACAAACAGGTTTGTCCTGAAGAAGGTGAAGCCAGAATACTCCTTGGAGTCAAGGATTCTGAAGCTTCGTCTGACATACTTAGGGCATGTTGCAAGGAGGGACTGGTCCTTGTAGAGGGACATCATGTTTGGGAGAGTGGAGGGACGGTGCAGGAGAGAAAGACCCTCGATGAGATGGATCATTCTGTGACTGGAGAGAGGGGAATGAGTGCGCTTGAGACGGCAAGGTTGGCACAGGATAGAATGGCGTTTAGGCACTTCTACATAGGGTGCAATGAGTCACAAGTGACTTGATGGCACATAACAACAATAAACCTAATTTCAAGTCTGACTTCCTATCTCATCAAAAGGGAAAGAAGCTCACATGTATATCCTAAAGACCCATTTATCTTCCCTGGACAATTTTCTTTGGTAACAATTTGTGAATTATTCAGATGGAGTCAGAGGAGATGACCACAGAGAGGAGTTTAAACAGCCATGAAAATGCCTTTGAAATGGTCCCTATTACTATTTTAAAGATTCCGAGTTTACAGTCATTGAATCATTGTTGGTAACATTGTGCTCATTTCTATCTTGTGATAACCAAATTTCGTCTTTAATGTTAAAATTTCTAAGATGTCTGATATTTATATTAAAATTGCTTTATAATTGTTTACAAATGATGACTAAATAAATGATTGCATCTTTATTACAAATAGAACACATATTTAAGTAAATGACTACTAACATTAAATAATAATATGAAGACACTTATGATAATCCATACTTATTGTTAGCGGTTGAGCTGAATAAGTTGCAGACAGGCAGATATGATTCCTTTCTATAATGTAATAAAGCAGACAGAAGAATTAGGTTATAAAAAGACAGGGAGATGGTGGGTATCTAACTAAATACAATTGAGTTGAAAATTTTTTCTTTTTTATCCATTTAATTCTGAGACCAGGTTCATAACAGATTTCATAAGAGAAAACTTCAGATAGTTAAACAAGGGACCTGCAGAAGGATCACTTTCTGAGAAGGGAATTGATATGGAGGATTAAAAGAGAAGGTAGCTTTATGATGTTTGTGGTGAAGTATTTCTAAGTACCAGATACACTTGGAACTAAGATGTATAACTAATCATTCATAAAAGTGATAGAATTTTGGGGTTGGCAACCTTCCTTGCTGAAACTGAGGTGGACCTGAAGCACGTGCTGCAGAAGGTCAAGGTATGCAGCCTTCAATACAAATTGAAGCCCAAAATCAAGAAGATAAAGATTTTTACCACTGGGCCAAGTGGTAGCACCATGATGGATGGAGAAGAGATTGAGGTAGTTAACAATTAAAGCTTGCTTGGTTCTACAGTCAACACTATTGGCACCAGTAGTCAGAAAATCAAAAGATGAAATGCATTAGGGAAATCTGCTGTCAGAGACCTTTCCAGAGTACTGAGAAGCAACAGTGTCAGTCTAGAGAGTAAGGTGCACTTGATCCAGACCATGGTCTTTTCAGTTACTTACTATGCACCAAAGAGCTGGATAATGACTAAGAATGATAGAAGAATTGATGCTGTGATGCTGGAGAAGAGTCTTGAACATATCATGGACTACCAAGAAAACAAATAAGTCTATCTTGGAGAGAGTGAAACCAAGTTTCTCCTTGGAGGCTAGAATTTTGAAGCTCCATCTTACATACTTTGGGCATGTGGCCAGAGGGACCAATCCTTGGAGAAGGCCATCATGCTTGGAAGCTTGGAGGGACAGCACCGGAGAGGAGAAGTCTGGATGAGATGGATTGATACAGTCACTAGTGCAATGAGGGTAGATTTGTCAGAGACAGTGAGACTGATTAAAGCAGGGTAGGCTATGGAGTTATTGTACATAGTGTCGCTAGTGTCGCTATGAGTCGCAGGCAACTAGGCGGCACATAACCACAAGAACAACAATAATGCCCTACAGAATTTATCTAAACCCTTATTTTGAATGCGAAGGGATGGAGTAATCACTTCTTTATGTTACACAGCTAGTAGTTAGAAGGGTGGTTGTTAGGTGCCATTGCGTAAACTGTGAGTCACAGTGACTTTATGTACAAGGAATCTGAAGACTTCCCCTCTCCTGTGTGATCCTCACATCATAATCTCCAACATGCTTGAGCTTGTTGCTCCAGTCACTGTGTCAGTCCATCTTGTAAAAGGGCCTTCTTGAATGCAGAGCTGCTACATAGTCAGTGCTTTTCCATAACAGTATACCTCAGGGAAAAATATCTAGTAGTTTAATTCTGTATATTTATATTTAAAGCAATAAGAGATTTTAAGTGAATTTAAGTCAGTAGATTTATTGGATTTTAGATCATTTGAGGACTATTACAGGACGCAGGCAAGCAGGAAACATATTTCAATGGAGACAACATGGCATTAAGAGCCAAGACTGGACTTGTGACTCTAATATTTATCAGCTCCTTGACCTTCAACAACAACAACAACAATTACAATTCATTATCATCAAATGGACACTAACCCGAAAGCTGATCCTCCAGCAGATTTTCAGAGACTATAAGTTACAGGAGAGGAGACTGCCTGTCTTTCTTCCATGAAGCAGCTGGTATATTCAAACTTCCCACCTTTGGATTGGCAGCACAACTCCTTGTCTACTAGGCTACCAGAGTTCCCTGCTTGATCTTAGGGGAAATTATTTAAAATCTCTGTAAAGAATTTCCATTTCTTCAAATATTGAGAATAATATATCATGTTACATGATTGGAAAGATCAAGTGAAGCAAGAAGTAAGCAGACCCTGGTACATAGTGGGCCCTCAACAGATGCTATTTATTTAAGTGGATTTGGAGGGCACAGGGTTTGAAGATGGAAATAAGTATACTTACCTCTCATGACTAAGGAGGATAGAAGGAGAACTGATGCCGTTGAGCTGTGGTGCTGGAGAAGAGTATTGAGAGTACCATGCACGCTAGGGAAACAAACAAATTTCATCCTGGAAAGGGTTAAACTGGGCGGCTCCTTGGAGGCAAGGATTCTGAGGCTTCGTGTAACATAATGTGGACATGTTGTAAGGAAGGATCAGTCCTTGGAGAGGGACATCATTCTTGGGAAGGTGGAGGGTCGGCACAAGAGGGGAAGACCCTCTTTGAGGTGGATTGATTCAGTGGCTGGGGTAATCTGGTTGGGTGTGTCTGAGACAGTGTGATTGGCACAGGACAGAGCAGAGTTTAGGGCTGTTGTACATAGGGTAGCTATGAGTCGCAAGCGACTTGAGGGCACATAACAACAACAATCACAACAACAATCTCTCAAATTGATGATCTCATTACATGATAATTGACATTTATGACAATAGTATGAAACTTAAAATCTGATTGACTATTTAGCACATTACTGACATTATGCCTGGCAATTTGGAGTGCTGAGTGAGGTGCATGGAGAGAATAATGTTGACCGTGTGGTGAAGGTTAGGTGTCAGCTTGGCTTGGCTGTGGTCCTCAGTGGCCCATAGAGGTTTGGCAGTTTTATAATGACAAAATTTGTTAGTTATGCTATGATGTTGTTTGGCACTTATGTAATCATCACCCTTTGTTCTATGATTTCAGCCCTTTGTCCTGATGATTATCACATCCTTCCCTCCCAGTCTTCCAGTAAGCATGGAAAGAGCATCTGGCCCTGGCCCTGCAGCATGGCAGTTCTAGTTTAGCTCTGCCTCACTTTAGTGTCTGGTTCTCCACTGCTTCTGCTGTTGCTGCTGGTAGTTGTCTCATTTCATCTTGTGCAGGAGTATTTGGCCCTAGAGGACATGCTGCAATTTTCTCCCTTTCAGGTAGTGAGAGTCTCACCTTTTGTCTTTAAACCTGCTCAGTTTAGACCTGACAGGATGGTGAGATTGACCAAACCCTTCATTAACACAGTGTATGTCTTGTTCTTATCCAACAGGCATTATTTACCTCATTCACATTATTAGAATAGTCCTTCCCAGACATGCAGTGAAAGTCAACGTCAATGGCTAAGCATGTTGTTTTGGACAATCTTTTTGCACAATGACAAGAAAGATATTTACCTGTGTTTTATTGACTATGCAAAGAAGTTCAATTAAGTGAATCATTAAAACTATGGATAGCATAAAGAATGGGAATTTCAGAACACTTACCTGAGCTTATGTGGAACCTGTAAATAGAGAAAGAGGCAGTTGATTGAACTAAATAAAGGGATATTGTATAGCTTAAAATCAGGAAAGATATGCATCAGGGTTGTATCCTTTCATTATGTTTATTTAATCTGTATGTTGAGCAAATAATCTGAGAAAAAGGACTACATAAATATTGCAATACTGGAATTGGAAGACGAGCCATTAACAATCTGATATGCAGATAAAACAAACTTGTCTGCTAAAAATGAAGACTTAGAAAAGAAACTCAAAGACTATCTAGGCTTAGTATAGTATTCAAGGTAGAGAAAACAAAATCCTTATGACTAGAATAATAATGAATATCAGGACAAATGAAGACGAGATTGAAGTTGCAAGGATTTAATTTTACTTGGATCCAAACTCAGGCAGCAGTGAAGAAATCAAATATCAAATATATTGCAAAAGATCTCACAAAACGTTCAAAAGCAAATATGTCACATTGGGGATTAAGGTGTGCCTGACTTAAACCAAGGTGTTTTCAATTCCTTCGGTCTGCCTTAGAGGCAAAGATGTTGAAACTGTTTCAAATACTTTCGACATATTGTCAAGAAGGTTGTTGGAGAAGGGCAGCATACAGGGAAAGGCGGAAGGGTCAGAGAAAGAGAGGAAGATGTCTTGTAAGAAAGATTGGCACAGTGTTTATAACAATGAGAACTTGAGAATGGTGCTAGATAGGACAAGGCTCAAGTCTACTGTTCATAGAGCTTCTATTAATGTGATCAACATGAGGGCACCTAACAACAGATGAATGTGTAAGCTTGGCAGTGAATAAGGAAGACAAAAAAAGAGTTAACTGCATTTGAATTATGGTGTTGGTGGGAGAGAGAAAAAAAATTGAACATACTATGGACTTCCAAAAGAACAAACAAATCTGTCTTGAAAGAACAGCCAGAGTGCTCTTTGAAGCCAAGGATGGCGAGACTTCACTGCATGTGCTTTGGGAGTGTTATCAGGGAAGATCAGTCCTTGGAGACTCTTGCTTGATATTGAACTTAAGGATGACTCTATATGGGCGAGATTACACAGTGGCCTCAAAACTGAAACCACTGGGGGGATGATATAGGGCTAGGCATTGTCATGTTTTGTAGGCTATGTGTCTGATCTAAGTAGGTGGCACATAATAACAACAATAAAGTCCCCCTCCCATTCCTTCTTTCTAAGCAGAGTGCTCTATTCCGTCAGGGTGGTTTTATAATGAAATATAGCCATGGGGTTATAAAGTATTTCACTGTCTTCCATATGTCCCTTCAAAGATACAGAAAGCAGATGGTCTCAGTTTCATATCATTCTTAGTATCTGATCTTACTTACAAAATTGTGCAAGTATGTATGAAACACAGTAGTCCTCTTCTTATTATCCCAGTCTTTCACTGATTACCAATATTTTCCTTCTTTTAAAAGGAGGATGCAGGAAAAAAATAGGAAATGTATGTAGATCTTATTCTGGGAACATGTACATAGGATTAAACCTGTATGTGAGGAGTGTGCGTGTGTGCGTGCGTGTGTGATTTTTATAGGTTAGCATCTACAAAAATGTGTCCTAGATAAGAAGCTACTGTATTTCTTCAGAGAACTTGCTTTACTATTACACGGACAATTCCTGTGGGTTGCCAGATTTATGTAAAAATTGATCATAGGGAGAGATTTCCTTAGTTTTCTGAGGAAAAAGGGCTCTTCAATAGAGGACACTTAAGCACAGGTTTTCTGGCAAGAGCTGGATTTCTGAAATGCAAGAAGCATGGAGGGTAAGGACTGATTGGAGGTTTGATTTGAATTTGACAGAGGTTATTTTTCTCTCACTACTTCTCTGGAAAGGATGAAAATCAAATTAAATGAGGCAAGGAAGGTGAAATGAATTTATAAATAGCAATGATTTATAAGAAGCAAGGTATGCACAAACAGCAGTTGTTTTATGCTTAAAGGCAGAAAAGTTACCATCACAACCAAGGTGGTGAGCTTGCTCTGTAAGGGCATCTTTCTGAGTGCTTGAACTGAAGTGAGTGCTCAGGTGCCCTTACCAACCTTGCCTATAAACCTACTACATTCTTGCACTCTTTTTCAGAGACTGTGTGTTAAGGACTTTATTGCAATGCCATATATCTAGCACGGCCAGAATTTGTGGTCATGAGTATGTCTATATTTAATTTCCTAAAAGCATTTTGCTTGAAGTGTCTGCACCACTTTTACTGGCTCCAAGGCTTTTTCCTCCCTTACCTTTTCACTTTTGATAGAGAATTCTGATTTTTTAAAATTTTTTTTTTAGTATATTTTTTTAAAAGTGTCCATTCAAGTATAGTGTATGGCAATCTTCATAGTAAGTGTTTTAAACTCTCTTCCTGAAGAGAACTACAGGGGAAATCCTTGAAAGGAATTCAGGTCATGCACTGTCTGTATCTTGGCCTCTATTTGTTTATAGTTTGAAAGTCAATGGGAAAATGATGATCAAAGGCACAGTAAGTCATACATAAAACTGTGAGGCCATTTCATCTGAGATTCTAGAAAGAGACTGATTCAAATGGTTCACGCAACAAAAGTTCAGAGTTCTTTCTGGCAATATAAATGTTCAGTGTAAACAGGAAGACAGCTTCAGCATCTTGTAAATGTTTTAAACACATCATCTAGCACTCCAGAATTTGACTGAGAAAAGATTAGAATGATTAGGAATAAAGGATTCTAGTTCTAAGGTCAATGAAAAAGTTATTCACTGTTTACATAACTGGAGTGTCTGTGTGTTTGTAACAGTAGTCTGCTAAAAGAATGTAATAGTCTTAATAGATTGAACATTGTATGATTCTAGGGAATTTGGCAGTTGAATTCTCTCTTATCATAGTGTAAGAACTAGGAACTCCAACCTATTATGCTGCCATTGATACTGCACAGTCAAAATATTTAACCATTTGTCTAATGCAATTTTCAAAGAAAATCATCCATTCTAATTCAGAAGAAGAAGAAAAAAATTAAAAAGACCAGTGAAACTTTTTAGCAGAATTGATGGCTAGCCTTTATCATGAAAAGTGGAATTTGTGAATAATTTCCATGGAAGCAAATGAAGTATTGTAAGAATCTAAAGCAAATATGTGGCACATTTATTTATTTACCTATTTCTTTAGGAACGGAGTCCTCATATTGAATGTCCTCTTCCAAGATGTGAAACTAGCTGTCTGTTAGCAACTGATTTTGCAGGACAAAGGGAGAATTTTATTTGGAATGGAAGAATGTGCACAATCATGCACTTTTTTATTGGTTTGCTTACAAAGTTCATATACATTGTGTTTCATACTATTTTTCATGTGTTTCATACAATTATTCTCATTCATTATGTTTTATAAAATTAACCACCACTGGACTTGCCCATCATTACCCTGTCTTTTTGCCCAGATCCTTCTCACTTCCCCTCCCTCTCCACCCACGAAAGTATGCAACTCAGTGGATTCGCCCCTACCCATTCTCAGCCCTTCCCTCCTTGAGTTCCCATATATGTTTTACTAGTTATCCTTTTATCCTTACAATAATGGTCTTATGCAGTATTTGTCCTTATGAGACTGAGTTGGTTCGCTCAACATAGACCCCCAAAAGGAAAACATCAAGACATATCATAGTCAAATTCTCCAAAATAAAAGATAAGGATAGAATACTGAAAGCAACACAAGAAAAACAGTCACCCACAAAGGAAAAGCAGTTAGATTTAGTTCTGATTTTTTGGTAGAAACCATAGAGTACGAAGACCATTGGATGGCATATACAGAAAGTTGAAAGAAAACAATTGCCAGTCGAGGCTCCTGTACCTAGCAAAGCTCTCCATCAAATCTGAAGGAGAAACTACATGCTTTACAGAAAAGATGGTGCACATTTTCTGTATGTTTTTATTCTAGTTAATATCCTCAAAGGATGCCTCTGCTTTATGTGGAGTTTTTTTTTTCCAAGCAAAAAAGAAACTTTAAACAACATTCTTATTTATCTGGGCCCTCAAAAAACAATGAGAAGATTTAGAGTTAAAAGCAAACTATAAAGAAGGTGCAATAATTTAAAGGAAAAAATATTGTCTCCTTTTTTTTTTTATTGTCTCCTTTTTAAAATAGGAAACATAAAGTTACCTAGAAGGACCGCACATTAGAAAGAGGATTGATTGGCCTCCATGTGTCTGAGAAGCTAAAGTCAGAGTCTGTGAACTTTTCTTTTGAGGGATGGGGTAAAAGTGGGTGATGCTCACCGGCTGTACTACAGAGGGCAGTAACGACCCCCATTTTTGGACTCTTATTTGTCCTTTCTTCCCATGTCTTATCTTAAGGCCGGGACAAGACATAGCAAAAGCAAAGGCACACTGACAACTGCTTGTTTGCACACAGGCAGGCTTCGGAATAAAACGCACTTCTCTGCAATCCTCGGTGCTCTTGCTGCAGCGTGGTTTTGGGATTTAAAATCTCACTCGGCCTAGCTTTCTGAGCAGTATATGCAGCAGAATGCAAGTGAATCGCATAATGTATGAGAGTCAAGAGCCCAGCAAGTCAGGGACCAGGCACCACTCTTTGACCACCCCGAGGTCAGTGCTAGCTAGTGGAGTCTGCAGTGAATTTCTGCTCTGAGAGGTGCTGCCGCAGGTGGCGAGCGGAGCTGTCCAGCACCAGCATGCAGCTCACCAGCGCCAGGCGGGAGCCGAGAGTCCGCGCGCCTGCCGACCGAGGCTTGACACCCAGCTGTAGCCTAGCCGACCCCCTTATCCTCGCCCAATGTCTCCCGGCCTGAGCTCCTCCTTGCCAAGGGAGAGACAGGAAGAAGACGACCCTAGTCCCCTCTTGATGGGCGCCTACATGTTGTCTCTGTCCTTCCCGCCCCTGGAGCGTCTCCGTGGGAACGTGCGGGCTGCGCTGCTCGATCTTTTCCCTTCGCCTCGGAACTTCTAATTAAACTCGGGGGGCAGCGGGGACAGGACAGACAAGGGGCCCTAATCCCCCTAATCCCTTAGGCTTCTCCTAAGGGTCTCCACGGGGACTTCTCGCTCCGGGTTTTACGCCCCCTTTCCTCTCCAGCACCCCCCGGGGTCCGTGTGCATCCTCGCTGCTCCTCCCAGGCTGGGAAGTAGGGGGTTCGGAATCGGGTTCCAGCCACTGTGTTCTTTCTCCCCCCTCAAAGCCAGGGAGCGGTGGGAGCGGGGAAGGCGCGCAGAGGACGCCAACGAAGTGTCCTCATTGCTCCTGAAACGTGGCGACAAGCAAGGCAGAGACTCCCAACGAGTATGATGGCGACACGTGATAGCGGCGGAGGGAGCGCACGGAGGGGGGGTTAGGAAGCAGGCGGGAGGCGGGCGAGGCGGCAGGGAGCGGG
>NW_006399806.1:533077-552385 GCF_000299155.1 Elephantulus edwardii
GCGCCGGAGGCGGGTCAACCTGGACTCGCTGGGCGAGAGCATCAGCCGCCTGACGGCGCCCTCGGTGAGCGGCCGGGAGGAGGGTCCGCACGGAGGGGCCGGGAAAGTTGCAGCCGGCGAGCCGGGCGCCCGCGGAGCCCCGCCGCTGGGGGGCGGCCCCGCATCGCCTCGCCGGCCCGGGGTCCAGGCGCCCCTGGCAGGCCCGCGCCCAGCGCTCTGGGGGAGGGAGGCTCACACCTGAAAGGAGTTGCACTCCGCTCTTCGGGGTCCTCTGATAGGAAGCTTGCCTGCCGCCTTTCAGTCCAGAACTCTCTCTCATTGCCACCCATGTCAGCCCCTGAGTGCACCTTTCCACCCACCTGTTTTCTAGCTCCCAAACTTTCCCAGCTTCTGCTCTGCAAGTCCCATTTTCCACATCTTCCATCTGTGTGCTCCAGGATCCCCAAGGAGCCCGGCTCCTTCAGGGAAACCCTTCCTCTCCCTTTTCCCACACTCTGTTGGTCTTAGCATGACCTTCTCTGGCATTTTTAAATCCCACAGGCTCCACACATTCTGTGTTGAGCCTCTTTTCTCAAATCTTGGGGAGCTCCCTGTCAGATGCTTTTCTGAGTTGTTTTAACGAAATTACTAATCTTTCTCCACCCTTGAGTAGCTTATTGTTTTACTCCCTGGGCATTTATTGACCAAACCTGCTTTTCTGTGTAAGGCTTTCCAAGGACGCCTGCAGCTTATCACACCCCTACCACTTTCTTTACTCTGCCTTCCGTCACTTATCTTTGCATCCTCCCTCATTTTCCTGTGCCTTCCTCTTATTAGACCCTTCACAAATATTTGTTAGGTGAATGAGTGCCTTCCTAGGTCTCTGGAAACTCATGCTCATTGTCAGATGACTGTATCAGCAATTCCAGGTGAACTCCCCATTTCTCCTGGTCCTTGGCATCCTTTCAGAACTCTCCTGCCTCATTTCTGCTCAGACATTGTCAACTACCTTTAACTTTTACCATTTTCAGTAATGCCAGACCTCTGTTCCAGTCTTTATCTGTCTGAGTGAAGAATTCCATTCCGGTGTAGAAAGAATTGAATGGAGAATAATGCCCACTTTCAGACACTCTCTTCTCTGGTCAATGTCAAATTCTATTCTCCACCTATCCTCACCCTGACTTTGTTTGACTGTGAAGACTTTTAACTCTTAAAGGCACTCTAACTTGCCTGTCCTGAGATGCTAACTTCCTCAGAGTTACTAAAATGAATCAGAACGTTGGTATGTGCTTATGTTTTCACTTTAAAAGCTACTCTTGCAAATGAGAGGAGGGATGAAGTGGTATCCTGGATTATTCTATTTACCATCAAGCAGTCTAAAATATCCTTGTGACTCTTGTACTAATATAGTGTGATTTTTCATTTATTAGTGAGAAAGCTCTTTGAGTCTTCTCCCTGTGTTTCTTCCTTTACTTTAGTTTCCTTCTACTTCTTTTATTGATAACCTAGGGATAATATAATGCAGGATGGGTTGACTCTTGTCTGCCATCCTTCACTGTAGATATTTATTTCCCAAGCAGCACAATCTCAGGGGCTTTTTGATGTTGGAAATTGTTAAACGTAAGTCTTTATAAAAACAAATCCAGTGTCTTTGTGCAGCTGTTGATTTGTCCACGCCTAAAGCAGCGCTTGTGCAGTGATGCACTCGTTCTTCAGTATATTTCTTTTGAATTTGATTCAACGACTAGTCTAGTGATAATATTTAGAGTTTGGGGTTTTTTTCCCCCTTCCTGAAGTTATCTTTTTGCCTAAGAATCAGAATTTACAGATTTGTAGCATTATGGGAGGATGTTTCTGTTTAGGCCAATTTAACTTAAAATAATTTTCAACAACTTCTAAGAGTAAAGCTAATAGGCTGAGCTCAAATATTTAGTGCTGAGTACCAAAAAAATAAAAAGTCCCACCAAAAACCAAACCATCACCACCTAGGTCCCCAAAACAAAACCCCCAAATACCAGTGTGCCCCAAGTTGCAAGCATAATGAAACATTATGTCACATACTTTTGACATGTTGTCAGGATGGATCAGTTTTTGGAAGAAGACATCATGCTGGGGAACGCTGAGGGTCAGCATAATATTTGGAGACCCTCAGCCATCAAAGAGATGAATCAACACAGTGATTGCAGTCATGGCCTTGAGCAAAGTGAAGATCATGAGGGATAAGATCATGAGCAGCTAAGGCAGGGGTTTAATCTGTTGTTCATAGGATCTCTATGACTCATAGTCTGCTTGAAGGTACCTAACAACAACGGCAACCAGCAAAACCCAAGACAAACGAGAAATGAGTACAGGAAAACATCTGCTACCTTCCAGTTAGTTCTGCCTGCCAGTGACACTGTAAGATAGAATAGAGTAACTGCATAGAATTTCAAAGGCTGGAATCTTTTGGAAGCAGCAAACTGCATCTTTCTCTGTTTTAATAACAGGTGGATTCAAACAGCCAAACTTTGGTTTAACAGCTAAGTGCTTAACCCTTGTGCTATGAAGCTCCTTTATAGCAGAGCAAAGCTCTCAATTCTCATGGCTTTCAAATTGGAACCACCTTCTGGTTTTGGGAAAATCTAAACATCACAACCCAAAGGCAGGCAGTTTGAAACCACCAGCTGTTTCAGTGGAGAAAGATGGGCATTCTCTTCCTGCTTGGTTTACCTCCTCTGAAAACTGCTGGAGGGCCAGCTGTAAGTCAATTCTGGCTCTAAAGCAGTGAGTAAGGTGAGTAAGTGAAATAGCGTGGAGAAGAAATCGCTCATCTTCCTTGGGGCCACTGATGGATCTGTGCAACAGAGAAGCACCTTTTTTGGGATTAGCATTGCAACTCCCAGTGGACCTGATAATAGTGAAGTCGCTCCCACGGCATCTGAGATGGCTTCACCAGAGCTCCCTTTATTGCAGAATAAGAGGAAAGAGAAAAAATAGTTTCTGTTGATACTTTTATAAAAAATGTGCAAATGATATGGAGTTTTTGTTTGGACAGAGACATCTACCAGGTAGTCGCAGTACAAAAATGCCAAAATAATCATAATGAGCAAATACATATGGTAGTCACCATGTATTTTGTGTACCCTCCTCTCTTTTTTCAATCGCTTGTTATGCATCAGAGAGTTGGACAATGACTGGAGAGGACAGAAGGAGAGTTGATGCCTTTGATCTGTGGTGCTGGAGAAGAGTACTGAATGTACCATGGACTGCCAGGAAAACAAACAGATTCATCTTGGAGAGGATTAAACCAAGCTACTCCTTGGAGGCAAGGATTCTGGGGCTTCGTCTGACATACTTTGGACATGTTGCCAGGAGGGACGGGTCCTTGGAGAGGGACATCATGCTTGGGAGGGTGGAGGGACAGCGCAGGAGGGGAAGACCCTCTATGAGATGGATTGATTCGGTGACTGGGGTAATAGGGATGGGTGTGTCAGAGGCAGTGCTGATGGCACAGGATAGAGCAGGGTTTAGGGCTGTTGTGCATAGGGTCGCTATGAGTTGCAAACGACTCAACTGACGGCACATAACAACAACAACAACCACCTCTCTTTTTTAAAAAATTTATTTTAGAAAGAATCTGTCAGGTTGTGAGGTTATGGATCACTTTTGTTGTCACATCAAATAACTGGGTGGAGTTGTGTAAACAAGGTGCTTCTGACATCTTGAAGGGAATGGACTACTTGCTCAAAATGCAAATAAGATACAGAGCAGTCCTTTGTGGGGTAAAGCCAAGGCCACCTTTGTGGTGTTTACTCAGAGTGACTTTCCATTAGGTTTCTCAGGCTGTAAATACTTAAAGGAGATGACACTCCCTTTCTCCCATGGAAGAGCTGGGGGAGTAGAACTGCGGACCTTCTGGTTAACAGTTAAGTACCACTATACTACCAGGGCTGCTACTTGTGAGGTGAGCCTGTGCAAATAAGTCATATGAAATCCTAACAAGCGATTCATTAGTTTTTCCATCTGTTAGACGTAAAATGAGTCATTTCAGAAGTAAGGGGAACTTCACTACTGACAAGAAGAAGAGATGGTAGCACAGTGCATCCTTTGGGCCTTTGAGGTTCCTGTGCTAAGAACCTCCTACACCCAGCAAAGAAAAAGCTGTAACACTAGAGATCACTCTTGACTTCAAGAACCAGAGAAGAATAGCTGCAGTAGATCAGGAGCTCTGTGAAGGATGGCACAGTAGGCTTTTTGCCCCATGGAGCAAGAGCATTGAGAACTAGCAATGAGGTTTGCTGGTAGAGTGGCCTGTACCTGGCACGTGTTGGTGAACTTGAAGAGCTTTTGATCACTTAGTGGAACAGGGAAGAGGCCAGGCCAAGGGGCGAAAGGTAACAAAGAAGTCTGCCAAACGAACTGCTGAGAAGAGCTGTTCTGATCATAGACTGTATCCTGTGTCATTATTGATCCTGAATTCTAATCTGATACTTCCTTGGTAGACCCTGTAACTGTAAATATGGTCTATAAGCTCTGTGCTGCCACGGCAATAAACCAACCCTGCTGAGAAGTGAAGAGTGCTGTGGGAGTGACAGCTGTTAACAGTGGTTGGAGAAAGGGGGTGTGGTTTGACTTGCGCCTGCCAGGAATCAGCCTTGGCCTGATGCTGGTGATGATTCTTGCTCGTTTATGAAGTCAGAGGGGCTCTGAAGACTCAACCAGGCTGTTTCCCATAGGGGAAATACTGGGAACATGTAGATGAAGATAGTGTAAATGTCTTCAGTGTCATAATTTGTGTCCAGATAGATTTTTTTTTTCTTGGCTAATCATGCCATCAGGGAGCTTCTGGTGTCCTAGTGCTAAGGAGTTGTACTGCTCACCCAAAGACATGCAGTTAAAATCCACCAGCTGCTCTATGGAATTAAAGATGGACGACCTCCTTCCTTCATGTAATTTACAGCCTCTGCAGACTCACCCGGAGGGTCAGCTATGACTTGGTTCTGGCTCTGTCGCATACATCGACAATGATCTTGCCTCCAGTAGACTTAGTCATGCAAAGAAAGCAAGAGCGTAAGATTTCAAAGCCATGGTTCCCCCCTCCCCGTGGTCCCAGTCCCCACTTCCTTTTATCTAAAAAACTAGAAGGAATACTGCCTTAAAAAAGTTCTAGTCGATTAATTATCTTACATTATCAATATTTTGAATCTCTCTGAAGGTTCTGTGGCAAAATACATGTCTTGTTTATATTCCATAATTTTTGAGCTAGCCAGCTTTTTTTAAAAAAACCCAAGTTTTGCCAAACCCACTTCAATGTGAATTGGTTCTATGTGTTTTGGGTTTCCTTATACCCTGTCAGAATATACTTGATACTTGAGAACAAACTGTACTTGCAGTCAGTTTCTGCCTTTTTAGTGGTCCCATCATGGATAATGGTCCCTGTCACTTAGGACTTTGCCTTTGGATAAAATAATTTGTAAGGAGAAACATGGAAAAATACTTCACAAAAATAATATTTTGCTTCCAAGTAATGAATCTGGTTATTTAACTCATGAAATAACAAACGCGGAGGGAGAAGGAGGCAGCAGACTCCTTCTGTAAGTAGTGTAGCCTTAAAAATTTTTGTAAGTAGTTTTATTGTTTCCTATAAGTCAGAATTAACTTGATGGCACACAACAAACACAGTTATATTTTAGATACATTGGTTTTGGCTATAAGGATTTTAATATTTTATATTATTTTAATAATGAAATTGAACCAATATCAGAACTAAGGAGACCTGATTTTAACTCTTCTCTGAGACAGACAATACTTGTATCTCTTTGTTCACATTCCTTTAACTCTCTAGAATCCTTGGCATTTGTAAAATGAGAATGTTGAGTGTCAGTCTAGGTTTCAAAAATTGAAAGCATGTACTCTCAGAATTTGAATAACCTATCATGCTGACACATAAAATGAAAACAAAGTATGTGAGAATTTGAAAACTTTTGAGGTAAGGAGATGTCACTGAAATGGTGGCATAAAAAATGCTGTTCAGTCCAACTAATTATTAAATGAAATCCAAGAATCTATTACGTGGCAAATATTGTACAAAGTACTGGCAGTACAGACATTGGGCAAAACAGACCTGCCTTTAACCTCATCTGACTTCTTTAATTGTCTTTCTTTTAAAGGATATTTGGTCAGAGGAAATAAAAGATACTCCATTTGTCTTGAAAGTGTCCAGAAGTTTTTTTACCATGCACTTTGGATTTTTCCCCTACTGTAGATCTGTGAGTTATAGCCCTAATAATAAAAGTGACCCTGAAGAACTGATTGGAGAGGTATAAAACACTTGTTACACTATTTATTCTGAGATAATTTAATACTTGGGAACACACATATGGAGTAACAACAGGGGATTTTACATAAAGGGTGAATTTAGTAGCTCATTTATTTGGATTTTGTATTTATGAATCAGAGGAGCTGAAAATCATCTTATGTTGTCGGTGGTTTGGGGTTTATTAATGTTATCCTGTCAGTGAAGGTTTTTCAAGAAACCCGCTAACAGTCAGGAGTTACCTGTGTTAGTTGTCAGAAATCTCTCAACTGCTGCAACTTTGTAATTGATTTAGGATACTTCAGAGATTACAGTAAAACAGAATGGTAAGAAAAAGAACAGGAGTGGAAGGATCAGCTGCTGTTATTTGCTGTTGAGTTGGAACCACTCATAGCTGACCCTAGTTTTCAGAGGTTGTAAACCACACGGGGGAGGGAATGGAGTGGGAGCTTGCCCATCTTCCTACCATGCAACAGCTGGTGAATTCGAACCATATGCCTTTGGGTTGGCAGTGCAGCTCCTTAACACTAGGCCACCAGAGAAGGGTCCAGAAAGCTACAAGAATGTGATTTGTCTAAGGAACAGAGAAAAGATGGAGAAAAATGAAGGGAAGAATAGAGTCAAATGGCAAACCCCCCCCAAAAAAAACACCTCCAAAACCAAACAAAAAAAAATACCATTTTGAGAAAAGAAATTCTATTGATTTGTGTTTAGAATAAAATTAAAGGGCATACAATTCTATGAGATGGTGTATGTAAACTGTTTTTGGAAAAAAGTAATTTAGGAGTATATATAATCCATAAACAATAACAAATATACTTGTTCATATTACTGGAGCTAGATATTTGTTATATATATATTTTTTTAATCAAAGATTCTTATAATTTGGGACTTAATTGAGGGTAACGAAGTTCTGAGGAACAGGTTTATTACAGATAAATGTTAGAAAAAATGTACTCCAGGAAAATAGGTTGCAAAAATGAGATACTATGATTTGAAACTAGAATGCCTGGTGGCCCAGTGGTTAAAGGACTCAGCCATCAGCCCGCAGATCAGCAGATGAAACCAGCTGCTTCTTGGAATAAAAACACAGTAGGGAGCTCTGGTGAACTAGTGGCAAGAAGCTGTGCTGAAATCCCAAAGGCACTGGGTTCGAAGCAACCAGCTACTCTGCTGGAGAAGAATGGGCAGTCCCTTCCCATGAAACTAACTGCCTCTGAAAACCTGCCAGAGGGGCAGCTGTGGGTCATTTCCAACTCTATGGTACACAACAACAACAACAAGTTGGCTTCCATAAAGATCACCACCTTGGAAACCATGTAGGTTCGTCAGGGGTTGGCATGGGCTCAAGACAGTAGTGTTGTGGGATCTGCACACACACACCCCCCCCCAACCAGAATTTTTTATTATCTTTCTGTTACCTTTAAAAAAAATTTCATCTTTCATCCAGAAACAACTTATGGACATTGAACAGATTTTGGCATCTGACAGACATGCATTTGAGTAAATGACTGCTTAGTCACTTTCTAATTGTGAGACCCTGGGCTAGCCACTGCCAACCTTCTCTTTTACTTCCCTCAGCCTGTCTTATGTGAAATGTTATTGTTTTGCACCATGAAGATGATCCAGACTCACAATAACCCATATTTAGGAGAGGGTAGAATTGCCCCGTAAAGTTCTTTAGTCTGCAGTGTTGAAGGAAATAGAGAGCTAGGTCTTCTGTTGCTTGGAATGTCTGGTGGATTTGAATCTTTGATCTTCTGGGTAGCAGCTGAGTGAGTGCCTAAGAGGGTTCCTCCTTTTGTTAAATAGAAAGAATAAAGACAGAATTTGTTTGAATTCGTGTTAGAATTTTATAAATAAGTATAAAATTAAAAAAAAATAAAATGAAAAAGAAAAAAGGAGGGGGGAATAAAATGTAAGGCTTAGGTATATATAATGTAGTGTAAAAACTTTAAAATGAAAGTAAGTATACACAATACAAGGATAATGGCTCCTCTGGGGAACTGGGAAGATGTTGTGCCTGACTATGGTGGCACAAGAAGGGAGTATCCATGTTGAGTGAAAAGAAAAAAAATCCTACTTAATGAACTTGTATAGTGATTACAAGACTTTTGTTTTACAATGGTCTTTTATTTTTTCCATCATCAGAGCAGTTGGCATTCATCAAGTTTCAGATTTGCTACCAACGTAAGATTCAATATAGGCATTACAACATTTTTTTAAAAGTGCAGTGTACTTTGTCTTTCTATTTTTAAGTTTTTAAAATTTTTAAATATTTTACTTTAAATTTTTAATTTAATTTTTTAAATAATTTTTTTCTAAAAAAGAAAAAAGACCGAATGAACCACATCTGTAAATATGCAAACCGAAACTTATACTCATTGCCTTCGAGTTGGAACAGATTCCTAGCTGACTCTACAGCCAATTTTCAGAGGCTGGAAACTGCATTAGTAGCAGATCACCCATCTTCTAAGGAGCCATTGGTGGATCAAACCACCAGGGAGGTGTGCCCTCTGGGTTAGCCCAGCTGTCTACTCACAGACTAGAAAAACATGTGAGGGTTTCCTGCTTTGCCACAAGAGAACACTAGAAGTTGAAAATGGACTCCATGGCACAGCGCACAGGGATGGTAGATTTACTACGAAAGGGGATCGATACTCTTTGCCAATTTCTTCAAATTCAGTACAAGTTTGTTTCGGTCTGACATCTATTAATGTCAAAATACATTTGAGTGTTCCCCTCCTCCCAGTGATTGAAACGTTCTCTTTTTCTCATCAGTTTATTTTCTAGTTATCTTATTGAAGTAGTGATAGACTAGATTAACACATCAAATACTTTTTAAACTGTAGTAAGAAGCTCTTTCAGGATTGCCTGATCAGCGCATTAAAAAAATCAAATCTGGAGCCCTTTCTCTGCTGCCTGACAGTGACTGGTGTTGATACACATACAAAGGTCCTAATTACTGATTCAAGTATTTTCATGACTCTGCTAAATGCTGGGTATAGTTATGGAAGCTATTTTTACAAATTCTATCAGATTGCAAGGATATATGGATATAGATACATACAAAGGCTCCTAAAATTTTTACACTGACTTTAGGAAAAGTTCTTTAAGTAAAAGAGAATTTGCTTGTTTAATTTCTTTGAGAATTGTAGGCATTCCTTGTGCACTGAAATAACACTAAATTTTTATGTACCTTTAAAGGTCTAGCCTATGAGATGCAACAGTTCCCCAGCTAATGGCATATTGTATTCATCTACAAGGCCTTGTTCTTGTTTGGCTCTTGGCTTCCTTGCTAGGTCTTCATTTTAAAGAACATCGTTGACAGTGGGGAAGTGGCATGGATGGTTATTTCGTTTGTAGGTAGAGCTGATAAGTGATGATAGATTGCTTTCTACTCTATAATTTATCTACTTTGAGGGATTCTGAGGTACATGGGACAATGGCTTGCTTGAGTACTATTATGTAATTTTCCTACTATGTCATCATCGCTTTTTTTAATTTACTGTGATGTTTGTCTTGCTGCCTGTATCAGCTGAGTGTAGAATTAAGTGATTACATATTTTATTGATTATGGTATTATTAAAATAAGTATTTTGTTTTAAAATATATGTGTTGCTAGCAAGAAAGCAAGTTAGCAAGAAAATATAATTATCCCTTTTTCGAATGTCACATGCACTGAAGAAGAAGAAAATAGGGGGGAAAACCTCAAACCCTTTAGATGCCTAAGGAGGGAGGATATTTCCCAGTCTTCTCTGGTGACTGAGTTTTCTTTAAAGGCTCTTGTCTGATGCATGAACCCATTGTTGTTCTTGTGTACTGTAGAGTCAGAACCACACCAGAGCTGACCCTCTGGTAGGTTTTCAGAGGATGGGAGATTGCCCTTCCTTCTCCTGCAGAGCAGCTGGTGGCCTTGAACTTTGTGCCTTCAGGATTGCTGCACTTAAAATGCAGAGTTCTGTTTAAACTCTGTCTCCAATCTTCTTACTCTTTTTTTTATCTGATACTTAGCACAGTGTCTGGTATCAAGTGGATGTTTAAGAAACTGTTTAGAATAAATGAATGATGTAATTGCTTAATTGTTCAATTTGAATTGTGATGTTAAAGAAGAATACTATGTATCCATCCATGGGCTGCTGAAAGAACTTGGAGACAGTGTAACCAGGGTGCTCCTTAGAGGCAAGGAAGGTGAAACTTGGGCTTGTTTCCAGTTCATGGGAAAAGGTGTCATGCTGGGAAAGGCAGAGGATCAGAGAAAGAGGAGAACCTTCAATGAGATGAAGTGACACAGTGACTGTAACAGTGGGCTTGAGCGTATCAGAGCTGATGAGGATGGTCCAGGATGGGGCAAGGTTCAGACCAGCTGGTCTTAGGGCTGCTGTGAGTTGTAGTCAGCTTGGTGGCATCTAACAACAACAACAGTGGTCCAATTACATTAATCTTTATTTTACCTTTGATTTTTTTTGTTGTATTAAGCAAATTTGCTTACATTTTATTTCCAGCCTGAAAGAACCATGCTTCTGTGTGAGGTAGACCTGTTTGAATTTTTCTTACACTTCACTTTTAAAGAAAAACTGCGGAATGAACTTATGTTAAAAAGAGCAGATGGAGTAGTATCCTCCTACTGGAACCTTTTGGGTACCCCGTTTAGATTTTACCAAGTTAGGTAAATGTGTAATGACTGCTTCCCAGTTTAGATTGCTTATATTTTATGCACAATGCTGTCTCAAACAAGAGAGAAATGTTTGTCAGCAAGTGGGCTCCTGCTGCCAAAAATGTACAGCTAGGAGATGGAGTGACATAATCTCGGTCCTCAAATATCACTTCGTGGCCTGTGCTGTAAGCTCAGAGCGCTTCATGACAGAAAATTCTAGGCAGAGAGTGATTTAGGAACTAGGGGAACTGAAAATATCTGTGGAGGCTGGAGATTTATCAGGGCTGTTGTGTCAAGGGAAATGGAGGGAGTGAACATTCTTATAAATAGAAAAGTGAGAAATCGCTTCCTGCACCGTCTTTATTTGAGGATAAATAGTTCTTCATTTGTTACACTTCAACTAATAGTGACCTTTAGTGTAGCAGAACATCCTCAGAATTATTATCACATTATTACAGCCACTACGTCAGTATATCCAGTGGGCTGAAGGTTTCCTTCTTTTTAGTTGACTATGAAATAATGTATGTTCTACAAGTGCTCAGGTCTTTCATTCATAGGGTTGTTATGAGTTGTCTACGACTTAACGGCACTTAACAACAATAAGAACACTCTGTTGGCCTAGTGGACAGAAAGTGATGCTAACAAGCCAAAGGTGGGTGATTTTAATCTGTAGCTCTCAGGCCTGGTTTTAATTATTCTTCGTCAAACATTCTTCTGAGTTATCTAGGACTGGTCTGTCTATTGACTGTACAGCGGTAACTCATGGTTGCTGTGATGCTGAACACTGTAACACTGATGTGTCAAATGCGAGAATGGTTACCCATGGTGGACAGTGTTTGGTGGAGCATCCTGATTAAAACAAGCATGGAAGCAGGAGTGGCATCCACTTCCAAAATAACTTGCCTCCAGAAACCCTGTGAATTTGGAGAAACAAAGAAAGTTACACACATGTTCAGGTCTTTTGTTCATAGGGTCGCTATGAGACATACGACTTGACGGCACATAACAACACCACAACCACCACCACCACCAACAACAACATACCTAGGGAGCTCTGGTGGCCTAGTGGCAAGAAGCTGTGCTGCAATCCCGAAGGCACACAGTTTGAGGCCGCTAGCTGCTCTGTGGAAGAAGGATGGGCAGTCTCCTCCAGTGTGATTAACTGCCTCTGAAAACTTGCTGGAGGGTCAGGTATGCGTCAGTTCTGACTCAAAGGTACACAGTAATAACAACAACAATACCTAGGGAGTTCTGGTGGGGCAGTCCATAGGGAATTTGTGGCTAACTTTCTGTGCAGCTCTGGCAGTTTGAATTCACCAGTGGCTAATCCCACCAAAGGAGAAAGATGGAATTTCTTCCCCTGCCATTTACAGCCTCGAAAACCCAGAAAGGATTAGCTGTGAGCTGCTACAGTCAATGGCAGAGTTTTTTTAAAGATCTGTTTTACCAAGAATGTGGTCTTTCTAAAGTTAATGGTCTCTCCGCACTTAAGCGAGTATTTCCTCAAACCTTAGCGTACGTACACATGACCTGAAGAAAATTGTTAGAATTTAAATTCTTGAGTGTGATCTTCAGAAAGTCTGGTTCAATAATTTTAAGACAAAGCCTGGACTCTCCATTTTAGACAAACTTCCAGTTGATTGCTAGGCAAACTCAAGTTGAGGCTAAACATGACTGAATTCCACACCTTGAGGATCATTGATCCATGGTCAGCTGCCTTAGCAGGCTGTTCGCTATTTGGAGGGAATGATCCTAGAATTCGTTCCTTTGGGATAAATGTAACCTAGATATTCGTCTGGGATTTGCCCAATATGTATCTGCATGGATGAGAACAAAACTATTGAGTTAGGGTTATTATCCCTAGATCCTGTGGCTGCAGAGTAATCCTAGTTCTGTGGTAGAAGATGTTTGAGGTTTCATAGTTTTGTAGCTCTGGTTATTTGGAGATTTTCTTCTTGTATTTCTGGATGATGTTTTATTTGCTTTTCCGTGTCTGTGTAGTAGTTCACAGGTTGTGACTGTATAACAGTTGTCTTGTGGCCTCGTTCCACAAAATAAATCACTATTTGAAAATGTAGAGAGTGGTAAAGGAAGGAAGAAAAAGAAAAAGGGTTGTTCTATGGATCAGTTTGACAGTTTTGTTGTGTTGTTCATTGCTGACTCATGACCACCTTGTGTGTAGAGGACTGTGATGCATCGGGTTGTCACCTTTCGAGGTCCAGTGTCTGGCTTTTACTCCCTGCTGCTGCTGGGTTCCTTGGATTTTTCAGCCTTTCTGCTAGTTGTAGTACTAGTTGAGTACTTAACCATTTGAACCACCCAGTGACTTCTCCATTTCACATTATCATGTTTTTTCTTTTTTGTTTTCATTGTGAAGTTAACACCTTTTTAAAAAATGCTTCATCTACTAGTGCATTTTGGAGGCATGACTTATGCAAAATGCTTGTGTGGATGTGTGTGTACTGGGGTGGCTCAAGGAAGGCAAAAGGGGAAAACAAACAGGATCTGAATGTCAGGACAGTGTTTTTGCCTTAAGATAGATGCTGAGGCAGTTTATAGATCAATTGGTTAAGATTACCTTTCCCCTTTACCAGACTAAGACAAAAAGAGGAATAGTTGCCAGTCTCTACCTACATCCTTAGCCAGTTTTTTTTCAGTGAAAAAGCTTGGTAAAGGTCTAGATGACTGTTTCAAACAAATGATGATCCAATATTTTAGGAAATTAGAATTTTGAAAGAATTCTAAAACTAATCCACCGTAAGAGGGGGCTATCTGTGCAGGCGTCCTGATGTTACCTTAATTGCAAGTCTCTCAGGTCCACTTAACTCCTTTGATATTCACTGGCCTATATTTGTTGTGGGTAATTTTTCTGTGGTAAGTGAAGAAAATAAAAATGTTCTAAAAAACATGTTCCAGTCCTTATAGCCTTATAGCTTTTGTTCATGCATCAGCCCTTTAACTTAATATTGAGAGCTGATGATTTTTCCGACTCTCAAAAAATTAAATATGAGTGACAGTTTTCCCGAGTATATATACACATATATGTAAATACATACACATATATGTATATATATATATGTATCTATTCTGTTTTCTGTCATTGAATTTTTTTGAGTCGAGCTAGTTATATTTATTATATCTTTATTATTGAGCTAGTAATATTTGTCTGTAATTTTGATTCATTATGTCTCCTTGGGACAGAAATAATGTTTTATTCATCATTGTGCAGCCATGCCTAACAGCGTCTGAAGTACAGCTAAAAGAAAACAAACTTATTGTCATAGTATTGGAACTAACTCCTAACTGACCCTCCAGAGGGATTTCTGACACGGGGCCTTGCATGTGAGGGGGTTGCATGTTGATGTGATGCGGAGGAGCGCTTGGTGATTTGGACTGTCAGGAAGGCCCCACCTTTGGGTTAGCACAACTCTCTACAGGGTAGACCACCAGAGCTCTCTTAATTCTAAAGGTTGTCAATAAATGTTTGTCAGAAGAATGAATAAAATAATTGACTAAGTCCTTTCAAAGTTTCTGGTGTATTTTGTAGGTGGCTGTGGTTATAGACAAATGTGTCATCATCTGTTCATTGATTATTTCATTCTCACTGTCATGTGCATAGCTTTTTCTCAGACATGATGTTATTGTTATGTGCCAGTGAGTCACTTGGCACTCATAATAATTCTAGGCACAGTAGCACTGAACCCTGCCCTAACCTGAGCCAGTCTCACTGTTTTCTGACACACTACCCTTTTACACCAGTTACTGTGTCAATCTCTGGGTCTTCCTCTCTTGCACTGTCCCTTCCAAGCATGATATCCTTCTCCAAGGACTGGTCCCTCCTGGCAACATGCCCAAAGTATGTGAGACAGAGCTTTAAAATCCTTGCCTCCAAGGAGCAACTTGGTTTCACCTTTTCCAGGACAGACCTGTTTCTTCTCTTAGCAGTCCATGGTATGTTCCATACTCAAAGGCATTGTTGCTTTCTCTCATATAAAAGGGTATAATTAAGATACTATTTTTTAAAAAGTTCTTCACAATTTTCAAAACACTCCCAGAGTTGATATTTTTATTGACATTTATAGTAATTTTTAGATCTTATAAAATTTGGTAAGGTTTGATAAGTGACTTTTGTTAGCAGTTAAAATAACTCCTATTGAACATACCATGGACTGCCAAGAGAAGAAACAGGTCTGTTTTGAAGATGGTGAAGCCAAGCTGCTCCTTAGAGACAAGAATTTTGAGGCTCTGTCTCACATACTTTGAACATGTGGCCAGGAGGGACCAGTCCGTTGAGAAGGACATCATGCTTGGAAGGGTGGAGGGACAACGCAGGAAAGAAGACCCCAGATGACATGTATTGGCACAGTTAGGGTAATAGGGTAAGTGTGTCAGAGACAGTGAGACTGGCCCAGGATACAGCAGGGTTCAGAACTATTGTGCATTGGGTCGCAGATGACTTGATGGCACATAACAACAACAACAATGACATGTGCATTGCCACTTACAAGTGTTCCTATGTTATCATTTATAGAACATTGTTGTTGCTGTGTGCTGTTGAGTTGGAACTGACCCATAGTTGACCCTCCAGCTGTTTTTCAAAGGCTATTAATTGCACAGAAGGAGATTGTCCATCTTCTGTGGAGCTGCTGGTTGACTTGAAGCACGTGCCTTCGGGATTGCAGGGCAGCTTCTTACCACTAGGCTAGCAGAGTTCCGTTATAGAACATTACTGTACTTATATTTCATCATTATTTTGCTCTGTAAGAAACCCTGAGTTATCAAGCATGTTATTAACCTAAAGTTTTTACAAATCACCACTCTCATTTATCCCATAGTAACCCTTAATGGACATGTTGACGACAATAAAGGGGGAAAGTCTTCGAGAAATATGGTAAAAATAAAATTAGAAATTAATTTAAGGAATGAAGATGAAACCTTATTGGGAGTAAGTGGGCATTTTTGGGGACTTGGTTGAAGTTGGAGATGATGAAGTTGTCGTCCAAACAGAGAGGATTTGTGTGAGTTGTGGAGGTGTAATACGGTGAAGGCATTGATTGTATATGAAGGCACCCTGTGTTGGACTGAGGCTGTGGTGTTCTGTGGAAGTCATGTGGAGTCTGTGACTTGGGAACTAAATAGCTGTCAAATGGGAGCAGACTGTGATCTTCAAAGCCATTTCAAATCTTCCTGCATTGGCTGCAAATTTGATGGTAAGATATTTGGTGCTTTTCTGAGTTTGTCTTTCATAATTCGGTTCAATCTCAGAGGACAGAATGGAGCTGCCCCTTAGGCTGTCAATGTCATGGGGGCAAATCACCAGGTCTTTTCTTTCATGGATGAATCTGCTAGTGAGTTCAGACCAACAACATTTCATTTAAGAGCCAAGCTTGCAATGATTATACTACCACAGCTCCTTGGCAACTACTTAATCTTTGAAAAACTCTGTTTGTTTCTGCCCCTTTCATTGATATTCATGTTATTTTTTTTTCAATTCAGAGCCCTTACATTATTTAAAAAAAAATTTAAAAAAATTCAGAAACCAGAAAAAAGCCCCAAGAATATGTAAATGATTGGAAATTCAGTATGATTTGCAAACTTTCTCTCTAATATAAGTAAACAACACCATCCAATAATTTATTTAGGGTCCCTGATTGTTATATACAAAGAAAGTTTCCTTGGCACAAGAAACTAAGACTTAGTGCTGAGTTTCCTGGGTATAATAGAACCTCTTGAGATTTAGAGTAAGGAGTGACTGCTAGAATATTTTGTATTGTATTGGAGAGTACCACATCTCTCTTTTCTTATTTGAAAGTGTAAAAATTGCTTCTGGCTTATCAAACATTCTGATTTAGTGAACTGTTACATCTGTGTTACCAATTTATAAATGATTAGGTGAAAGTCAATAAAATACAGTGAAAAAGTTAAATGGAAAGAGCTGGTGGACAGTGTCCTCTGCTGCTAGCCAGAATGTTGGCAATTGGACCTCACCAACCTCTCCATGGGATAGAGATGTTGTCAATTTCTGTATAGCTTTAGAGCTTTGGAAAGCCTCTGGGGGCAATTCTACGCTTCACCGTAGGATTGCTATGAATTAGAATTGACTTGATGACAGTGATCTTGGTTTTTGTTTGGGTAAAAGTTCAGTTATTTTTCATTTATGTCTGATGATCCCAAAGGTACTTTTATGTGTTTCAGTGTCTCTTTGTTATCATATAAGTCTTAATTATCACGTTGCGGTAAGCGTTTGGACATTCGGGTAATTGAGCGTTTTAGATAATCAGATGGTAGCTAGCAGAGCATTTCCTCCGCATCGAAGCATTAAGGTACTAAGTGGTTCTTGTGGTTTGTGTGCATTCTCTAGTTCTCGTCTTCCACGAGGGAGACTTGTAGGTAGAGGGAGATATTTATGAGTCGATTTCCAAAGAACATTTAAACAAATTTTAGAGTTCTGTGTATAATTCCGTTAATATGCTTGTCTTGTTTTTTCTTGAAAAATGCCTTTAAGTATGTTTGTGTGTATATGCCTGGGAGTGAACAAGGAGGGGTGGTGGGGCCATGCTACAACTCAATAAACGCTGTATTTTTATTTTTGTTTTAATTTGACTTTGGGAAAATAACTTTTCTGTCTCTATTTCCCATCTCTGAAACCATACATAATAACACTAATCTCTCACTCAAGGGTGAATAGGTAATAAAATGTGAATAGTAAATTGAAGACATTGTGTTTACTATTATTTAATGACTTTGCTGTGCTGCTTCACTGCTTTCTTGAAAACCAAAGTATTGCCTTGGATTCCTTTACTCTCTATATTCAGGAAGAATAACAGGATTTGGAATTAGAGAAACTCCATTTATTGTTTGCATTTGTGGCTAAATTGGTCTCTGGGGTATTTCTTGTCTATAAAATGTAGTAATTTATAGAGTTGAGTAGATTAAAAGGATAATTCTGTAGTATTTGGAAGATAGGAAATGCTTGGTAGATGTTTATGCCTTTCCCTACACTTTTAATCTAAGTTATCCCACTGATTTGCATATTGGTAACCACATTGCCTGACACCTTTGGTTAACTCCAGCTTCAGTCTTTGGCAAAGCTGAATGTTACCTTATTTTAAAAGTAGCTCTTATTTAACTCTCTCATGTCTTTATGGAAAATGTTTCCAACATTTCCATACAGTATTTGAAGGCTATTCTTATTCCTTATATCTAATATACTTCCAAGTGATGTCACTTCCTAGAATTCTTTAGAAAATGAACTGATTATTTCCTGGTTTTTGTTGTTGTTGTGTGTCATCAAGTTAGAACCACCCCATGGCTGACCCTCCAATAGGCTTTCAGAGGCTGTAAATCACGCAGGGGAGGAGACTGCCCACCCTTCTCCTCCTGAACAGCTGGTGGATTTGAACTGTATTCCTTTGGGATTGCAGCACAGTTTCTTACCCTTAGGCCACCAGAGCTCTTTGGTTATCTGTTTATTCACCCATTAATTTACATCTTATGTTCACTGAGGTAACATATACGTAGCAAATCATTATTGACTAATTCATTCAACATGCATTAATTCATCACTCGTGGAGGGAGACACACAGGTAGAAATTTGAAGTGGACAGTTGGGACTTAAAAATGTAAAATCCTATTTTAAAAATTACTTGAGAAATTTTAAACAGTTAATCTTTGTTCCTTCTTTGGTCTCTCCTCCTCACACTATCCTGACATTTCATCATTTGTTATGACATGGAAGATACATGGACAAAGACCAGGCCAAAGCTAGAATTTTGACAGCAGTACTAGTAGTGATTTGTTGAACCCTTCTGATGTACAAAGGAGTCCTGATGGTTTAATGTGCTGTGTGTTGTACTGCTTAAAAGGACAATGATTTGAATTCACCAGTTGCCCAATGGGAGAAAGATAGGAAGTCTCCTTCCATAAAGATTTGTAGTTCTAGAAACCAGTGGGGAGTTCCTATGAATAGCAGTTGATTTGAAAGCAATGGCTTTGGATTTTTGGTTTATGGTACACAAGATATTATCATAAGTTCTGTACATGTTTTATTCAGTTGCATGCTCACAGCAGCAATCCAATGGTACTATCTTACTGTAGTCTACAAGGTATAAAGAGGCAACCAATGGTACTATCTTCCTGTAGTCTACAAGGTATAAAGAGCCGACCTATCCTTTGACTTCACCTTGCTCCAGTCCACCCTTTAGGATCTAGTCTATGTCATTAAATGAGCCAAGCACGCAGTGTCTTTCTTCATGATTTTTTCTTTTTTTTATTTTTATTTAATTTAGTTTGTTTATTTTTCATTTCAATGAACATCTACAGAGATTTTGGAATTCCATTCATTCATTGTTGCACCCTTCTCCCCGCACAAACCCCT
>NW_006399806.1:553050-582054 GCF_000299155.1 Elephantulus edwardii
TTGCACTTATCTTTGAAAAGTAAAAAAAAAATTTTTTCATTGTTATACAATTCCCCCTACCCCCACCCCTGAGTCCACTCCACTATACAGCCTTCGTTCTGGACTTCTGTCATGAAAATAATACCTAGTCATATATCCCTTTTAAACAGTTCTTTCCCTCATCTGTTTCAATGCAGTATACATAATATATATCTATATCTATATATATCTTTTTCATTCTCCCCCAAACCCAATGTCGGTCCTGTTTTACAACAGTGGCACTGTACAATATTTGTCATTTTGTGACTGAGATATTTCAATCAGCATAGTGTCCTCCAGGGTCATCCATTTTGTATAATATTTAATAAATTGTTTTTCAATGCAGCGTAGTATTCCGTTGAGTGAATATACTACAGCTTCTCTATCCATTCGTTTGTTGATGGGCACTTAGGTTGTTTCCAACTCTTTGCTGTTGTAAACAAAGCAGCAATAAACATAGGTGTGCATCACATTATGTTTCTGAAGAGCAGTTCTGCACATTGTCTTATAAAATTAATCACCATTGATCTCTGCCCAATATTACCCTATGTTTTCAGAGTCCCACTGGATCTTTCCTAATTCCTGCACCCCCTCACTCCACCTCTTTGACCCATTGATTTTCCCTTTTTCTATCTGTGGCCCTCCCTTTCCCTTCCTTCTTTGGCTATCCATACACATCATATAGTTATCCTTCGGTTTTTATAATAATGGTTGTATGCAGTATTTGCCCATATTATTCTCACAGAGCAGCTGGTGAATTAGAACTGTGTGCCTCTGGGTTGGCAGTGCGACTCCATAGTCACTAGGCTATAAGAGGTCTCGTATCTACACTAGAAGTTAGTTTAGGTGCTTTTTATTTGTGTTTCCATACACTTGACCTAATTTCCCCCTCCTTTTTTTTGAACTTTATATTGGTTTGCTTAAAAAATTCATATACATAGTGTTTCACATGATTCTTCATTCACATTGTCTTGCATGCAACCATTCTGTGCATTTTGTTTTAGAAAATTAATCACTACTGGACCTTGCCCACCATTACCCTGTCTTTTCACCCAGCTCCTTCTTATTTCCATCCTTCTCTCTCTCCACCTACCAAACTGTGCAACCCTGTGGTGTCACCCCTACCCATCTGCATCCCTTCTTTCTCACTCCATCTCCCCTATTGACAGTGTATCTGGGTAGCAGCTACAAACAGGATACCTAGTAGTTTACATTTAAAAAAATGAGGAAGGTTCAGAGGTGATATTCTTTAATCCTGTATAAACAAGGCTTGCTGGATGGTTTCAGAAAATGATGTAAATTGTGCACTGGAGAAAAAAACCCTATTTGTGAAGTTTAAATAAGGATATATATGATAGGTAAATAAATGGTACCATAGGTATAAACCTTTCATCCAATACATTTGCCAATAAAAGGAAAGAGAGAAGGGAATGAGATAGTTGTCAGGAGTTGTGAGGAAAACGTTTCTGTTAAAAAGGCAAAGACCCATGTTTGAAGGGAAATTATGAGTCAAAACTCCTGGAGGTGAATGAGGAGCTTGGGCTTAGGGAAGAATAGCAGTGATCAAATGACATTATTTAATTCCTTTTCCACAAGTAATGACATTTTTTCATGCCCACAGGCAATGGAACATGGCACATGGAGAGTGTAATGCAAAATTAGTGGCCAGAGTTTGGTTTATTAGTTAAATTCAATTTTTTTGCTATAACTGCATCATTGTGTCAGTTATAACAAATGATGGATAACATTAAGAAGACAGGGACTCCCAAAACATTTAATCGTGGTCATATATTTGAAACCTATACATAAAACAAGAAGGAGTTGTCTGAACAGGACAAGAACACTGCATGGTTAAAACTCAGGTAAGATGTGTATCAGGGTTGTGTCATTTTTCCATACTTACTCAGTCTGCAGGCTGAGAAAATCATTCCAGAAGCTGAATTATGTAAAATAATATGGCTTTAGGATTGGAGGAGTCGTCAATAACCTCCAGTATGCAGATGACACAATCTTGCTTGCGGAAGGCAAAGAGGACTTGAAGCTTTTGCTGCTGAAAAGAAATTTTAGCCATCAATATGGCTTACATCTCAATATTAAGAAAACAAAAATTCTTACCACTAGAGCAGTAGAAAACATTGTAATAGATGGGGAAAAACAAAAGTTGTCAAAGATGACATGGATGTACATTCAAAAGCCATTGTAACTACAGTCAAGAAATCAGAAGTTGTGTTGCACTGGGAAAATTTGTCAAGGACATCTTTAAAGTGTTAAAAAGCAATGATGTCAGTTTAAAGAATAAGGTGCCACTGATCCAAGCCACTGTATATTCAATTTCTTAGTATATGAATGTTAGACAAAGAAAAAGGAAGCCTTAATAATTAAGACATTAATTTAATATTATAATAGATTATAAATATATAAACATTATCATATTTAATATAGAATTATATATTATATTTGTTAATTGCCATCGAGTCAAGTACGACTCATAGCGACCCAATGAACAAAAGATCTGAAGCCTTTCTATAACTATTTGTCATTTATCAAAGTTCATAGTTTCCAGAGACATGTTGTTTAGGACGTATGTTAAATAAATAATATATAAGAATATAATAATTATTTCATTGTTGCACAAGGAAAGAATTTTTTTTTAAGAGAAAAGTGAAGTGGGGGCCACGGAGGAAAATGTGAAGCAATGAATGAATGCAAATCCAGGTCCTCTATGAGATTTCATTAAAACTCAATAAACAAAGAATATAATAATTACAAGCAAAAATATTATAATATCAATACTAAGACAATAAAAAATTGATGCCTTTGAATTGTGGTGTTGGAGAAGAGTAGTGCATATCCCATGGACTTCCAAAAGAACAAACAAGTCTGTCATGGAGGAGGTGTGCCTCTTAGAGGAAGGATGGTAAAACTTCATTTTCACATACTTTGGGAATGTTGTCAAGAGAGATAAGATCTGGGTTAAAGACATCATGCTGGGAAAAATCAGAGAAAAGAAGAGAAGATCCTCAACAAGGTAGATTGACACAGTGATTGTAACAGTGGATGCAGGCTTATCAGAGATCCTAGGGTACTAGTGAATGGTGGAGCAAGGCTCAGATCTGGTTGTTCTTAGGTCACTATAAGTCATTCAGCTCAACAGCATCGAACATCAAAGAACTATGAGCATCACATTTGAATTCTCTTGCTATTTATAAAGAGAACTGAAATGTCACAGATTGATCATTTTGTAATTTTGTATAAAACTGGTGAAGTGACCAGTTTTTCTTTGATTTCTGTATCCTGCTGTTTGGCTAATTTTTGTATTATCAAGAGTTTCTGACTTCATTTTTTCCTTTCCCTTCTAAAGATGTTGCTAGGTGTCAAGTTGGCCTTGACTCACAATGACCCCTATGCACAACAAATTTGAAACCCTGACTAAAACCATGTCATACTCATAGTTTTTGATACACTTAAACCCATTGTTACAGTCACCGAATCCTTCCTTCTCATTGAGTATCTTCCTCTCTTTCCCAGACCCTCCACTTTTCCGAGAGAGATGGCCTTTTCCAGGGGCTAGATATACTTGACCATAATCAAAGTGTGTAAGACTGCATATATTGTGCAGTTATGAATGATAAGTGGTTTGGAAGGTAAAATAAGGGCAGGCAGGACATAGAACGCAGATGCACTTTCTTGGCCCTTTTCCTTTCTGTTTTTGGGTGAACTTTGCCCGATTTTATCAAGCAAAGATTTTTGCCTGTTTTATACACTGCAGATCCCCAGTGTATACTATGTGCCTGACATGTACTAGCTACTCAGTAAATATTTGGTAATGAATAACTTTACAATGAATATAATGATATTGATTCTAACTATACCACACAAACTCTGGTGGCTTAGTGGTAAGGAGTTTCACTGCCAACCCCAAGGCACACAGTTTGAATCTAATAGCTGCTCTGTAGGAAAAAGATGGACAGTCTCTTGTGTGATTTACTGCCTCAAAAACCTGCGAGAGGTTCAGCTGTGAATTGATGCAGACTTGACGGGATTAAACAACAATGTAACACACAAATGTAGGAATCAAATAAGATGATCAATATAAGTAGGCTCTAGAAAAATGCAAATCGACAATAATAAAAGTAAAACAGACAGAACATTGTATAATTTAAGGAGTTATTACTTCAGGTTATTTTAGTTTTTATTCCTCCATCATAGATTTACTTTGCATGTACTGTACCTGTTTGACTTTATTTTCTTCTGGGGTAGAAGACAAACCTGTTCAGTAGGAAAAGGACTTTAGCTGTCTTTGGATTTAAAAATAAAAAGTGTTGTGGATTTTAGTTCATGAAAGCAGCCAAAGTTCATTATATACTGGGAAGACAGAGTGAGTTGTTTGTAGGTAACAAGACTAGAATCTATCATTATTTCATCCAATAGACAGTGGTTGTTGACCGGGAATTTGAGATATTTCAATTATTTGGGAAAAAAATACTAATCTCTGCCACACCAATTTTCTCTTGTAATTAAGTGATGAACATTTCAGGGAATAGCATTTCAGAAAGGTTTTTTTTTTTTTTTTTTACTTCAAATTTCATTGCCTTCCTGTGAGAAAGCAAGAACTTAAGAATAATAAAAAAAATATTCACACTATCCCAATAGTATATTTAAGAAGAATATTGAGTATTGAGAAATCTTTCATCTAATTCAGTAAATTTCTGTAGATGCTAACAAATGAAAAAGTATCTCCCTTAAACGCCTTACTGTTTGTTAATTTTACCCATGTGTAGTCATTCTGAGTCTGTCAGACTTTCACAATTCACTTTCTTCCATTACCTGATTGGTTTTAATTTGTGTATGAGCAACGTCTTCATTTTTAAACATTGTTTTATCAGATCTTTGAATTCTTTTATTTAAGGCTTTCTTCTATTGTTTGATTCGTTTTCATTTGTGTATGAGAGGTGTCTTCATTTTTAAAAATTGTTTAATCAAATCTTTGAGTTCTTTAAGGTATCCAGTTGTTTTATAGAAAGGAAACGTTATAGTGACTTTTAGCAATTTTGTTACAGCATTTACATTTGTAAATCTGAATTTGTTTTTTTTTTTAAATCTGAGTTTATTTTAATGTAAATTTTTAATTGCCACTAATCTTCTCCTTGCAATTTACTGTCTATGAAAACCTGCTGGGTGGTCAGTTATGGGTGCCATGGTGCAACATGTGTTTTATAGAGAAGAAAAAAAATGATGCTGGCACTACCTTCTAGATTAGAAAAAAAATTACCATTTAATGGAAATTTGGAGTAGGCATAATTACTTCCATTGTATATTTTTAAAAAATCCACAAGTAATAAAAATGTCTTTTACCTCCTTAACAGAACAATCTGCCTCCAAGGACATTTGTTGTAAGGAGTGATAATGATAAGATGATTGTGTTGTAATGGAACCAGCCTGAGAAAAAGAGTAAATCTTAGCTACAGACCATTGTAATTGCATCTGGAGCTTCAGACAAATATAAAGGAGTTTCTAATGTGGGTGCTGAAGAAGAGAGAGAGATTTATTGTTTCCACATGTTATAAAGATCAATAAATGCTTTGTGGACCTGACAGTATTTGCAAGCAGTAAAGTCTCTCTCTCCCCCCTCCTCTATTCACCTTCATAAACACATCTTGGAAGCTTCATCCTTTCTTTTGCCCTGAAGTGAAATTCTTTTTCTAAAGATGTCTTTGCAGAGGTAGAATAAATGGATGTGTCTGAGTTTTTAAGGGGCTAAATGTGAAATATGGCCTGGGAGGCCATGGCTTCTGATTTTAAGCTGGGATACTTGTTCTCTCTCCAGTTCAGCTATTGTACTTGGGGTGAGGAGGAAGAGCCGATGTAGAATTAAATTAATTTGGAAATATAATTTGCCAAACTTCATTCTTGACTATTGAGGAAAAACTCAGACAATCTAGGTGAGACTTCCCATACCAACAACCCTCAAATATCTAGTTAACCCTTAAACAGCAACATTGCTGTCACGATACTGACAGAGGTTAACAAATCTGTTGAGCACGTAATTGGAAGAAGTATTTAATTTCAATTTTTTTACTATATTTTTATATTCTACCAGATTTTGACTATATATTTTTACTATATTTGAAATATATTAACATACTATAAGTATAAAAAATATAGTAACAAGTCACTTTTAATCATAATTCAGTATAATTATTACCACTGTATGAATATGAATCTACAAATATGTATCTAAAAATAAGATCCGAATAAAAGTCCTTGGTCATTAGTTTGAATACTCAGGTTACTTTATGTAATTTATAAACCAAATCATGATATACCCTTGAAAGAGCTTAGAGATAGAAAATAACCAATACCATTTTGTTCTTTTAGGGTGATTAATAGAAGTAGAAAAGGTATAGCAAATAAAATGAACTTTCTACCTTAGCATCTTTACTGGTTTAACTTTTGATATATTAATGAATAAACATTAACAAGGAAAATTGCAAAGTAGGAAGATTTACCTTTGATGGTCCTCTTTCTCTCTCCCTCTCTGGTTGCCTGTCTTTCAATTTCTTGATCAAACCTTATGCCAGTAAAATCAGTTCTGAAAAATCTCCCAGTGGACAATTTGGGGATTTTAAGTAACTCACCACATTAAATTACTACTTTGAAAGTATTTCCTTTGATTTTATGAACCTTTTCAGGAGTGAAAGTAAGTTTGGTGCGTTGTTTTATACTTTTAGAAGTTCTTTTTGCAGAGTATATGACAATGAGTGGGTTGATGACAGCATTTGTAGTGCACTTAAAAATTAATGTTTATCTTCATAAAGATTTCCCATTTATTGACTACTACACAATGCAAAGGGAGCTCTCATGGTGTAGCCATAAGAAATTGTGCTGCTAACCCGCAGGTGAAGCATCTCTGGTGGTTTGAATCCACTAACTGCAGCACAGATTCAGGCCTTTAGTTGCGGAGCTTAAGGATCCTAAAGTTGTAAAGTTGAGTGATCTGGGAAGAATTAGGGGAGGGTGGAAGGAGTATCCAGGGTCACTGTATCTAAAAAGAATTGGCTGACACAAAAGAATTTCAAGAAACAACCTATGATCAAGAGGCAGTGGTTATGAAGGAGGAAGTTCAGGCTACTCTGAAGGCCTTGGCAAAAAATTAAAGCCCCAAGAATTGATAGAATACCCATTGACATATTTCAACAAAACAGGTGCTGCCCTGGTTTTGCTAACCAGGTTGTGCCAAGAAATATGGAGGACAACTGGCTGGCCAATTGACTGGAAGAAATGCATATTTATTTCGATTCCAAAATAAAGGTGGCCCAACAAAGTATGGAAATTATTGAACAATATCACTAATATCACATGCAAGCAAAATCCTGCTGAAGATTATTCAGAAATGACTGTAACAGTACACTGACAGAGAACTACCAGAAATACAAGCTGGGTTTGGAAAAGGCCTTGGCCCCAAAGCCATTATTGCCAATGTTAGATGGATGTTGGCAGAAAGCAAAGAACACCAGAGGGATATGTATCTGTGTTTCATTGACTATGAAAAGGCATTTCACTGTATTGATCACAACAGATTGTGGTTAACCTTCAGGAGAATGAGAATCCCAGAACACTTGATTGTGCTTATGTAAAACCTGTACTTGAACCAGGAAGAGTCCTTGGAACAGAGCAGGGAAACACCGCATGGTTTAAAATCAGGAAGGGAGTGTGTCAGGGATGTGCCCTGTTTCCATACCTGTTCAATCTCTGCAGAACAGACCATTCAGGAGGAAGAATGTAGTATCAGGATTGGAGGAAGGCCCATCAGCAACCTACATTATGCAGATGATACAACCTTGCTTGCTGAGAATGAGGTAGACCTGAATGCTTGCTGTAGAAGATCAAGGACTGTTGTGTTCAATAGGGATTGAAGCTCAACATCAAGAAGACAGAGATCCTCAGCACTGGGTCAATTGGCAGCACCATGATGGATGGAGAAGAGATTGAGATTATTAACCCCTTCAGTTTGCTTGGCTCCACAATCAACATTCTTGGCACCAGCAGTCAGGAAACCAAAAGACTAATTGCATTAGATAAATCCTCTGCCAGGGATTTTCCCAGAGTAATAAGAAGCAACAATGTCAGTCTAGAGCCTAAGGTCCATGTAGTCCATGGTCTTTACCATTATGTACTATGCCTCAATGAGCTGGATAATGAATAAGGATAGGAGAAGAAGAATTAATGCCTTTGAATTGTGGTGCTGGAGAAAACTCTTGAACATACAATGGACTGCCAAGAAAACAGATCTTGGAGAGGGTGAAACCAAGTTTCTCCTTGGAGGCTAGGATTTTAAAGCTCCATCTTGCATAGTTAGGGCATGTGGCCAGGAGAGACTGATTCTTGGAGAAGGACATCATACTTGAAAGGGTGGAGGGACAGTACAGGAGAGGAATACTCCAGATTAGATGGATTGATACAGTGACTAGGACAATGTGAGTATATGTGTTGGAGTCAGTGAGACTGTCTCAGGGCAGGCTTCAGAGCTATGTACAACAGAGGGTTGCTATGAGTTGCAGGGGATTTGGCGACACATAAGAACATCAACCTCTCCGTGGGATAAACATGGTTAGTTTCCTCCAGTGTGTTTTCAAGCCTATGAAAACTTGCTGGAGGTTCAGTTATGAATCAGTTATGACTCAGTGACAGTGAGGGTTGAGTCTAATATACCATAAGGAGCTCTGGTTGTGTAAGTGTAATTGATAGTGTGTTGTACTGCTCACCCAGTGCCTGCATGTCTGTGGCAGTTTGAATCTGCCAGTTGCCCTGAGAGAGAAAGACAGACACTCTTCTCATTAAAATTTGCAGCCTCAGAAACCCAATGGAGAGTGGACATGCGTAGGAACAGACTAGATGGCAGTGACTCTTGTTTGGTTATGAAATGGTCTACGTGCACTATCAAAAGTACCATCAAATCTGTCTCAGAAGGACAACTTAGAATCAAGCATGGTAGACTTCAACTATGCTTGGAATAAAAAAGCAGACGGTTAGTGAAGGAGACTGACAAATCACTGCAACAGTGGCCATTCAGTATTGCAAAGATTGTGAGGTTGTCACAGGATCTGACAGAGTTTTATTCTGTTGTATATACATAGAGTCTTTGTAAGTTGGATGTGATTCTGTGGCACCTTACAGAAACAGCAGCAGCAACACATACTCATGGTGCTTCTGTGTATTTCTTCGACAGCCTTCAGGAGATTTCTGTTGCTACAGTGAATGCTCTTGGCCTCTTATTGCTAAATACTGTCGAGTCAGCCCCCCCCATGATGACCTAGGTATAGCAGAATGATAAGCATGAAAATAGGAGATAAACATGAAATAATAATATATAGCCCATTTGATGACATAACATTACCATTTGTTTTTAGAAAAAAACCTTTTGCTTATTGTTTGTGTGAAAGTTTCCAGAGCAAATTGATTTCCATTCAATAACTCATGCATGTTTTTTAATTTGTGACATTGATAGTAATCTCAATAATGTAGTGTTACTCTTTTCCACTTTCTCCCTGTGTTTACGTTTGCTATTTGTCCATCTGTTCATTCTTGCAATTTAGCATTACACTGGACAAATGCCCTTATGATCTTGCACAACTAATTTTTCTGAAGTGTACACCTTCAAGGTGTTACTGGTTGTCTTGCAGATCTGTCTATTGGTCTGAAAGTTGAGTCATAGGGGTGGCGGTGGCTGGTTCCAGGCTTGAAAGGTGTGTAAGGTCCCATAGTCTCAAAAGTTCCATTACTGGTAAAGTAGCTACTTCCAAATAAGCAGACCTGGTCTTTTTTTTATTTTATGATTTTAAGTTTTCTTCCACTATATCCAGAATCTCCTACTTTGATTTGAGAGCAGTTAGCAGTGAGTGGTAGTGTGGTAGCTGACCAACCTTAAAAATGCCAAAAGTATAATCCAGCAGTCCCACTCAATCTTGAAGTTACTGTCCTCATGTCGAAATTTTCTCATAGCTGACACTCCACTGGGTTTTCAGAGGCAAATTGCAAGGGAGGAGATTGCCCATCTTTCTCTAGTTTTTCTGGTCTCCGGGATATGGAAGCTGAGTTTCTATGGTTCATTAGCCCTTTGGGCTGTTCTCCCCACCGTGCATCTTTGATTTCTTAATTATTCTTTGCTCCAAATGGGAAGATACCAAAAGTGCTGTAGTTGGCTGTTTAAGTTTTTAAGACCCCACTTACTGCTCACCAGAGTTGGATGTAGATTTGTCTTTGTGGGCCATCTGATGTCACTTAACTTTATATCCCCCAAAGACTTGCGGTCCTGAGCCTCTAACTTCAGCAGTACATTCCCTCAAGGTGTTTGGTTATATGTCTGAGAAATTTTGTAACTTTGCCATTTGTATGTTTTACTAAGTTCATGGGTATATTTGTTGCACATTTAAATCATGTGTAGAAATATCCTTTCAAGTCTGTATATACTTGAGTGTGGACCTGTTTGCTTTCCATTCTTGTTCATTTTGTGTCTGTTTCTGTAGACACATACATATAGATTATCGTTATTGTAAGATTGTGTATGTAATAATGCTTTCCTTGGTTGCCTTTAATAGTTATGTTACTTCCTCCCAGTGGCTTGTGTTGCCTTGATAATTTTGTGCTGAACTCCCCTTTATAGTGTATTGCTTTTCCACTATCACTTTACCAAAGTTAACACAGGTGGCCTACTGTACTGTTGAACATGTGTTAAGTATGTGTGTGAATTGACTACGGGGCACCTAACAACAATTATGGATGCCCCTGGGATGGATTTGCCTTGGAAACCTCAGTTGGTAACCTTTAGGTATACAAAGAAATTGAAATGTCTTTCCAGCTGGCTAGAAAGTAGTGGGTTACATCCAATCAGTAACTTGTTCATAAGCATCATATTAAAATTCTCTGTTGTTTGATATGAATGTGTTTATTTTCTTTACTTGTGTGGGTCATTGTTTGATATTTGTAAAGCTGAGTGGCAGAAAGTGGTATTTAAAACTGATGTAGTATTCTAAAAAGAATTTGAAAAAGAAATTAGCCTGTGCCAGAAACATTTCCCACTCTTTTGTAGACAGCTGTTCCCAATATCCCTTTCTTAAATCTTTTGCCCTCTTCCCTTCTCATTTACTGAGTTTTTATTAGGCAATAAGACAAATAAAGAACTAGTAACACTACATAATTAAAAGTTAGTTTTAATGAAAGCAAGTGTTGAAGGTCTTCTAAAGTGCCCTCTAACAACAATTTTCATTATGTTGCCCGTGTGTGATAAAAGACTTATTTTGATGAATTTTCAACAGAGATTTGAAAAGAATTTAGCAAGATCATGTCTTTCACCAACTACACTATTTAAGGCCTAAGAACACAAGGCAATAGTGACATAATTTTTTTGACTCTTTTAATTTTCTACATTTCAAGACAGTGGAGGAAATGATGTGCTGAATTACGCTTTCCAGACAGAACCACCACTAGCAACATGTAACATCTGTGTAGAATTTATAAAACATTTATTTCACATTTTTTTATTGTGATAAACTATATAATGATAAAATATTTGTCATTCCAACCATTTTTACTTCTGCAGTTCCATGACATGGATTGCGTTTACCATATTATATAATCATCATCTCTCTCTTTGTTTCCAAATTTTTCACACCATCCTTTAATAGCAACTTAGTTCTCTTTTAGTTATAACTTCCCTCTGTCTCGTACCTGTCTTTGATCCATAAACTTGGGTCTCTAGCATATACCATCCTATTGTTACGTGCTATCAAGTCAGAGCAAGTCAGAATAACTGACCCTCAAGCAGGTTTTAAGAGGCTGTCAATGATATGGAAAGAGATTACCATCTTTCTCCCACAAAACAGCTAACAAGGTCAATCTTCCTTTGGGTAGATAGCACAGCTCCTTACCATTTGGGCACCAGAGCTCATGCATATGCGTATTCTATTTTTGTGTGTTTGTAAGTTCAATGATACAGGTATTTGCCATGTGAGTGATTTTTTTTCTTTCTTCACTTAGCTAATTGTCTGATGAGCTGAAAATGGACATGGGGGCACAGCACCATGAACATCTTACTGAAAGGGCCAGAAGGAATGAGAATAGCATAGTCTCTCAGTGCCATAGAGCAGAAAGCAGATAAAGGGCCTGTAGTCCAGCCCCGGAGTAGTGCCTCTAGAGCCACACCCACAGCAGGAGGTTTGTTTATTTGTTGTTGACTCACAGTCTATTCTCATAGTTGTGGTACCCAGAGTGGGATTTACTAGGGGATCAAGCTGGAGGGTGAGAGGAGCAAAGAATATCACCCAATGCTTAGCTGTTCCAAGGCACAATTCCTCAATTAGTCCAGACTTCGATTTCAGTTCAGCAGTCAGCTTTTCCTTCCATTATCTGGCAAGAACAGCAAAAACCTTTAACTGTGGCTTTTCTCTCAAGGCTCCTCTGGTTTCACCTTGTTATAGTCTATCCACCACTACTGTTAGGGTCTTGCTCTCAACAGGATCTTGCTCCAGTCTCCCTCAAGTCTTGCTGCTCAGTGTGGGAAGAACTTTGTCTCTAATTCTAGACCCACAGCTGTTGATGATTTGTAAAACGTGTCTAAGGTAGCAGGAGACCACAGGGGACTAAGGTAATGGTTAAAAAAGCCAAGTTTACACCAACACTATTGTCCATCCTCTGGCTGTTCTAGCCATTATTTCTCATTAGTTAAAGGATCAGCTATCATCTATATTTAGAGAAATATAGGGTTATTCTGCAGTAATGTTTTCATGATTCCTCATGTTGTAACACTTATCAGAACTTATTTCTCTTTATGACTGAATAGTATCCATTGTACACATGTATATCAAGTTTTGTTTAGGCTTTCATCTACTGAGCTCATTTGGATTGTTTCTGCCTTGTGGCTGTTGTGAATAGTATCTGTATATTTTTATTTTTCACATAAATTAACACACCCTTATCTACCTAGTGGATAACTTAGTCAGGATAAGAATTAATTTTGGGGCTTAATTTAGAATGAGGAAACTGAGCTCAGAAGGGAATAATAACTTTCTTAAAGTCAAGAAGGAGTAATTCCTGCATTTTAGTTCTAGGCGCTTCTGTTTCAGATCCTCAGTTCTCTTTACCATGCACATTTCTCACTATGAATAGGCTCTTCCTCAATATATATGATACAGTATTGTTCACTGGGTTCTATCTTTCCTTTAGAATATTTTGTACTTTGTGATTTGCTGGTGGGTAGCAGTCTTCTGTTGGTTTTCTTGAGCTTTACTTCTTCTCACTAATTGTTTTGTCCTGGAATGTGTGATGAGTCCATACAACATACACTTTTGTTAGAAATGATAAAGCTCTTTCCTTGTCAGAGTGCTGCCTGTAGGTTGACCTAGTTTGCCTGTCCACTGTCGTATTTGTGTGCTCCAGGCTCCTGTGGGTGAGGCAGCTAAGAACAGAGTGACAAAAGCCATCAGCACTGCCAACAGCTTAGCTTATGGTGTTGGGTCTGGGAAGAGTGCTCATTGCTATTAGTTTCATTTCTGAATACAAATGAAAACATAATTACCATAGAAATTCTATGAGGACATAAATTTTCCTAGTGCATGATATAGAATTGTGCATAGCCATATGCATCCATGTCTTGGGGTAACTAAGGAATTTATTAGAAAAATGGAATGCAGTGTTATATAACCGACTGACACCTAGATTAAAGAATGTGCTCAGGTAATTTAGAATTAAAACATAAGAAAGTGACTTTTTTTTCTGTCACTCAGTATTAGTGCTCGTTTACTACATGCTGTTTTCTAGAAAGAGGTGTGATTATTCTGTACCTCTGCCTTAGGCATGTAGTACATTATAGACACAGGTGACATGACAGTCATATACTGCCAAACATACACCTATTAAGCATGCTTCATATCCATTTGAGTCATTAGATGGTGGTCCGCATCTAGGTCTGAGTATGCTCAGTGCTTTGGTGAGTTGGTTCTTTCAAGAGAGGGGAAATAGTGTAGTTGGGCAGGGCTTATCTTAGGAAGTACACTGATGGCTTCTGCATGCTCCAGAGTCTGAGACTCTTAAACTCTAGAGACTTGTTCTTCTAAGTGTCCTGAAATATGCAAACCTATAGACCCTGACTGTATAACAAAATACATCTTGCACTTGAATTAGCATCTGAATGAGGATTTACTTATTTTTAGTGAGTAATAGCCATGTAATGAGTTTTAACCAGTCAGTCTATCCATGGTCAAGCTACATGAAAAACCAAATAATAATCAGACATTTCTTTTGCTTTGTTCTATTTAGTCAAAACAAAATGAACATCATGCCAACTCCCTCAAACCAGGCGGTTTCCACTTTAATAGCTCTCATTGTAGGGAAGACCAGTGACACTTGAATACTCCAAGTCTGTTTGAGAGACTCTTTTGAGTTTAGATGACTAAGGTATTTTCCTTTAGAAACTGTTTTTCCTCAAGATGACAGAGGGCCAGGAGGCCTCTAAATTCGATTAGGTATCAGATATATTGCTTCATAAAATGCTCCTCTCCCATTCTTCTTCCTTTGTGCTTCCTTCTCTCATTTTCCCTGCTTCCCTCATGCCTTCTCTGTTGTAGTTGCCTTTGGATAAGTTACTTATGTTGTTCAATGGCCTACTTTGCCTGAATCTATACTTTTGTTACAGCTTGAAGGAAATGTTTATATCACCCATTTTAAAATTCTTTTAAAATGTTGTATTTAGGGTGGACAAAACATACAAAACCTCTCCTCATTTTCTGTGTTAATTTTAGAGTTTAACCGTCAAAAAGCAATCTTCCTTCTTTTGATTTGAGGTTTTTACTGAGGGGATCCAATAAAAATATTTGTAGCTTCCAAATACTGCAAACAATAGAAAAGTGTTTGAAAATATTGAAAAGGAGGTGGCAGTGGTTGTTTAAAGTGAATATCTGACATGAGCTCTGGATACCCAGTATCAACTCAGCCCGTGAACTGTAAAGGCACTAATTGGCTTTACAGGGTCTACTAATTGGCGTCTTTTAGGCTGTGAGGCATGCCTGGCAACAGCCCTAGATGTTGGATGCAGTTTAATCCAATTTAACTTTTTTTTTTTAACACCTATCTCCTTGTCAAGAACTGTATGCACAGAACCATCAGATTTGTATAATACTTTATAGTTCTGTTTCTTTCTGGTCTCACTAAAACCCTAAGAAATAATCCTGCCAGGAAGTTTTTGGTTTTATAAAAAAAGAAATGAGGGTTAAGAATAAATGCTTTAACCAAAATCATTGAGTAAACAATCTATCGAGAACTTAATCCTTTCCAACTGTCACCTTCTCTTCCTTTGTCAAGATAAAAAAGTGCATTTCAGTGGAGAGGAGCAGGCTGAAAGCTTGCAGAGCTGAGACAGTCAGATGTTGATTATATTCTGACTCAGCCACTTGCCATCTATGTGACTTTGGAAAAGTGATTTAATTGTTTCTGACTTTCAGTTTTTCCATCTATAAAATTGGAATAAAAATTATTTATCTCAAGAGTTTTGTGAGGATCAAATGACTTGTTTCAGGTTATTTACTGAGCCCAGTTCTTGACAGTCATCACTCAGCATGGTGGTGGCTGTCACAGTGTTTAATCCAGGAAATTCAGTCTAATTTTACTGTGTCGACTGACTCAGCCCTGGTGTCATTTGTAAGTTAGGGTCTCAGAACTGGAGCCTTATTCCCTCCGAGATACAGTTTGGGCTTTATTTCTTGAGAATGTGTTTAGAAGCAGTACTAGCCTGTGTCATGGGCAAAATGGCCAAGATGATGCCCTTGAAGCATTATCTCCTAGTTGTTGTTGTTAGGTGCGTCTAGTCGAGCACACCTTATTGTAATCCTATGAACAAAAGATCTGAACCCTCTCTATCCTGCACCATCCTCACACATACTCACACATTGCAGCAGTCACCTTATCAATTCACCTGATTGAGGGTCTTCCTCTCCTTCGCCAACCCTCCACCCTTTCCACCATCATGTCCTTCTCCAAGGGATATCACCTCCTAGCAACATGTCCAAAGTATGTGAGGCAAAACCACACCATTCTTGCCTCCATATAGCATTCGGCTGCACCCTCTCCAAGACATATCTGTTCATTCTCTTGGCTGTCTGTGAGATGTTCAGTGCTCTTTTCCAACATCACAGCTCAAGGACATCAATTATTTTTCTGTCATCCTTATTCACTGTCCTGCTTTCAGATGCATAGCTAGTAATCAGAAAGATTATGGCCTGAATCAGATGCACCTTAGTCCTCAAACTGACATCATTATCCTTCAATTATTTAGAAAGGCCCTAATTGAAGTCTTATTTACTGACTGATTGTACCAAGAGTGTTAATTGAGAATTAAGCAAGATTAAGCTGTTGGCAGTTTCACCTTTTTTCTCATCCATCATGACGCTGCCTATTCAGTGGTAAGGTTGCATTCCTTGATCTTCTGCAACAAGTGCTGTTAGCCCTCCTCAAGGAGGCAAGGTTGTGTTATCTGCATAATGCAGGTTATTGATAAGTCTCCCTCCAATCCTGGTGCCACACTCCTCCTTGGAGAGTCTAGCTTCTCAGATCATTTTCTCAGTATACAGATAAGCTGAATAGGTATGGAGAGAGAATACAACCCTGGCACACTCTCTTCCCACTTCCAAACCATGACTACTCCCCCTGCTTCATTTGCACAGTAGCCTCCTGCTCCAGGTATATGTTCCTCATGAGCACAGTCAAGGGCTCTGGGACTCCCATTCTTCTCAATGTCAGCCACAGCTTGTCATGATTCACACAGTCAAATGCCTTTGTCTAGTCAATAAAGCACAAATAGATATTCTTCTGGTATTCCTTACATTTGGTCAGGATCCATCTGACATTAGCAATAATATCCCTGGTGTCACAACCTCTTCTAAATCCTGCTTGAACTTCTGGAAGTTCTCTATCTATGCACTGTTCTAGCCTGTTTGGAATGATCTTCAGCAGTATTTTGCTTGCAAGTGGTATCAGTGCTATGGTTTGATAATTTCCACATTGGATAAATCTCCTTTTTTTTGGGAAGAGGAACAAATATGGACCTCTTCCGATTGGTTGGCCAGATAGCCATCCTCCAAATTTCGTGGCTTAGACTGGTGGGTGAATCCAAGGCTGCACCTGTTAATTGAAACAAGTCAATTGGAATCCCATTGATTCCTGGGGCCTTATTTTTGCCAGTGCCTTCAATGCAGGTTCTACTTCTTCCTTCATTACCATTGTTTATATGATACTTCCAGAAATTTTTCAGTGTCAAATCAATTGTTTATGATAACAGTGTCTCTGTGTATTCCCTCCAACTTCTTTTGATGCTTTCTGGGCCATTCAATATATTGCCCATAACATCTTTCCATATTGTGGCATGAGGTTTAAATTTGTTTTTCAGTTCTTTCAGCTTGAGAAATGCAGAGCGAGTTCTGCATTCTGGTTATCTCCAAGAAAACCCCTCACTTAGGAAAAGCTAATGACCATGTTATAGAAATCCTTGAGTGGTGCAAATGATTAAGCTCAACAAGATGAAAACTTGGTGATTCCATAGAGAGTTGCACTGCTAACCCAAAAGCAGTACTTCTCCTGTGGCTTGAATTTGCCAGCTTTTCTGAGGGAGAAAGATAGGCAGACTCCTTTCACATGATTTATAGTCTTGGAAGCCTATTGGAGGATTAGTGTTGTGTCAAACCCCAAGTGATGGCAAAGAGAGAAAGACTATGGAAGACATGGAAGACAGGCATAGCGTTGAAAATCCTGTGGAGCAAATCTATTCTGTACATAAGTTGTCATGTGCTGTTGAGTTGAAACAGATTGATAGCTGAACTTGCCGTGAGTTTTCAGAGGCTGTAAATTTCACAGGAAGAAATTACTCGCTTTCTCCCACAGAATAGCTAGTAGATTCCAACCACTTGACTTTGGATTGGCAATGCAATTCCTTACCACTAGGCCACAGTGCTCCCCTACTTTATACATGTTGTTATATACCTTCAAGTCAAATAACTCATAGCTGATCCTCCAGTGGGTTTTCAGAGACCTAAATCACATGAGAGGAGATTACCCATCTCTTCCCTGCAGAGCATCTCGTGGATTTGAACTGTATGCCTTAGGGTTGACAACACAGCTGAGTCATCAGAACTCCCTCTATAAACATGTGTGTGACTAACTAAATAACAGATTGCTTGGAATGCTGGACTTTATGAGGAGGAGTGTCGCATCAGGATTGGAGGAAGGCTCATCAACAGCCCAAGATGACACAACCTTGCTTGTGAACACTGAGGAGGACCTGAAGCACTTTCTGTAGAAGGCCAAGGACTACAGTCCCCCAGATGGGTTAAGGCTCAGCATCAAGAAGACAAAGATTCTCACCACTGGGCCAATTGGCAGCCTCATGATAGATGGAGAAGAGATTGAGATTGTAGACAACTTCAGTTTGCTAAGTAGCACAATCAAAACTCTTGGTACCTGCATTTAGGAAGTCAACAGATGAATTGCACTGGGGACATCTGCTCTCACAGACCTCTTCAAAGTGCTGAAGAGCAATGATGGCAGGCTAGAGCCTAAAGTGTGTCAAAACAAGGCCATTCTCTTTACAGTTACTTTCTGTGTGTCAGAGAGCTGGATAGTAACTAAGGATGATAGACGAAGAATCGATGCTTTTGAGTTGTGGTGCTGAAGAAGAGCATTGATCATACTATAGACTGCTAAGAGAACAAGAAAGCCTGTTGAAGCTCCATCTCACATGTTGTTGTTGTTAAGTGCCATTGAGTCGCAGGAGACTCATAGCGACCCTATGAAGGAGAGTCCTTAATGCTTGGGTGCCTTTCATCCTCTCTCCAGGTTCATAGGGTTTCCGGAGGCAAGCTATTATGGAAGAGAACCTGGAGAGAGGATGAAAAAGCCAAAGGTGGGTGACTTTTAATCCGCTGCCCTCGGGCCCATCTTTCATTGTTTTTGTTCAGACATTCCTCTAGGTCATATAGCCCTGGTTTACAAGTTGCCATACCGCGTTCACTTTTGGTTGCTGTGAGGCTGAACACCGTGACACTGGTGTGTCAAATGCGTTGATGATTGGCTACCCATCTCCCATACTTTGGGCATATTGCTAGAAGGAATCAGTCCTTGGAGCAGGACATCATACTTGGAAGAGTGGAGGGACAGTGCAGAAGAGGAAGACCCTGAATGAAATGGATTGACACGATAACTAGGGTAAAGGAGATAGGTGTGTTGAAGACAGTGAGCCTGGCCCAGGATAAGGGAGGGTTCAGAGGTCTTGTGCATATGATTGCTATGAATTATAGTCAACTAGAAGGCACATAACAACAACGATAGAATTTCAAACTTGGAATAAGAGTTTTACACTATAACTTTCATAGCCATTAAAATTAAAAAGAAACCTAAGTTATATACATGAAAGAATTTTTTAGTAGTTCCTCATTCAAGTGATGGCATCATGTATGGGAGAAAGCAGAGATACATCCAACTCTTTTTCTTGTTGATGCCTTTTTTTGGCAGCGTTGCCAAACAAAACACATTAACCTCTCAAATCTCACTTTTTTAATTTGTAAAATGTTGATAATTGTATTTGAGTCTTACAAGGCTGCTGTGACTATCTAATGAGATGAAGAAAAAGAGATGATTTGTAAACTGTGAGGTGTTATGCAAACTGAAAGTGGTGTTGTTATTTTCTGAGAGTTCTGTTAAAACATCAGAAATTCTAGAATGACTTAAATGAGCTCCTGCCTAAAGATAGGAGAGGGATTAAATAAATAACCCTTTGAATGCATTTTTCTTCAACCTGTATGTTTTTAAATTAGTATTAATAGCATTATATTTGATGTCACATTAAAGTAATTCTTTTGGAAAGTAACAAAAGGGAAGATACTTTGAAAGTAACGATACCTTTATCCGAAGACCCTGGATGAGATGGAGTCATGTAGTAACTGGTGTAATGGGGCTAGGTTTTTTGGAGACAATGAGACTGGCTTAGGATAGGATAGGGTTCAGATCTATTGTACATAGGGTTGCTATGAGTTGCAGGTGATTCAATGGCATGTAACAATAGCAACTACTCTCTCAATCGGTTCCAGCTCACAGCACCCCTCCATTGGGTTTCAGGGCTGTAAATGGAAGGAAGTGGAGACTGCCTCTTTTTCTCCAGCAGAACCATTGGTATATTTGAACTGCTGTAGTTCTGCAGCCTTGAGTTTAGCAGGGCAACCTGCTACAGACTATGTCAACAGAATGCTCTCTATACCTTGTATAGAAAGACTTAATTTTTGTATTGATTATATGTTAACTATATTCATTACAGTCAGAACTTACAGTGTTAGTAACTACTGTCCTTTCCTAATTAGAACTTAATTCTAATAAGGCAAAGGTTATTCATTTGTATCCCCTTTTGGGCCAATTAGCATTAGTGTTAGCTTTCAACCTACACTCTGATCAGGCCACTCAAATGAGCATTTTATTATTTTTTTTTTAAACAGAACAATGAACTAGATAGATACTGGGTGAAACAGAGCAGATGTTTTATCAGAATGCTAGAACTCAGTAGTATAGTGCTTTTCTACTTTTCTTCTGTTATTTTTAACACAGCATTTTGACTTTTTTAATTGTCTGAACTGCTAGTTATGCATAGCAAAAGACTGAAAGCTGATCACTTGAAATAGTTCTTGGAATGGCTTCCCAGAGAATTATCATCCTTTTTAAGAGTGAGATTAAAACTAGACAGAGAAGTTTGTTTTGTCATTAGAATGTCCCATCCTAAAGAGCTCCTGATGCCAAATATCGTCTTCTCAGTTGCTTGCAGTGCATCTGATGGGCACAGTAGGAAGTTGGACAGTGTCTAAGGATGACAGAAGAAGCATCAACATTTTGGGGTTGTGACTTTGGAGAAGAGTACTGAATATTCTGTGGACTGCCAAGAGAACAAACACATCTGTCCTGGAGAAAGTGAAATTAGAGTGTTCCTTGGATCAAAGATGGTGAAACATATGTTGATCACAAACTTTGGGCATGTTGTTAAAAAAGGGGCCTATTCTTGGAAGAGTACATCATACTTGAAAAGGTGGAGGGTCAAGATACGAGAGGAAGACCTTTGACAAGGTGGACACAGTGACTGTAGCAGTGGGCTCAAGTGTATTGGAGATGGTGAAGTTGACACAGGATGGGGGAGGTTTCAGGTACATTGTTCATATGATCTCTATGAGTCATATTTGATTTGATGTCACATAATAAAAACCATATTAACACATGCTTACATTTGCAATTCTTAAGTTCAAAATGACCCTAACCATTAACATAGATGTTTTTCATATGGGATAGTGGACCTGTCTTTTTTTTTTTTTTAACCTATCTTTTATTCTCAAGATTTTTTACTCCCAGGTGAGGAGATTTTGGCCAATTTTATAAAAAGGTCAGTAATAGAACTGAGCTTGAAATACAGAGGACCTGACTCAAAGTTCTATATTTAAAATGCCATCTTTTTTTTTCCTTTGCAGTTTACATATACTTAGTTTATTCAGAAGCTGGGAAAATGAATATTGTGCTGGACGTGTACATGATTGATGACTACTATAGTTACTTCTCTGCCAGTCAGACTAATTGCTTGAAGTGACTTTATTATTTTGACAGGTTTTATTGATAGTGTCAGTGATTACTCTCGATGCCTTTCTGTACAGACCTAGCCATAAAGATAGGGCATCTAAGTTTATGTTTTTGATCACTTTGAATTTTGAATTTGGTATTGCATGTCCTGTTAAGCAAAGGTATCTTATGTTGTAGAGGAAGTAGACATCTCTGCACCTGATTTGGAAGAGGATGGGGGAGGTTCCTTGTCCTTCAGTTTCTCTCTCACAAGGCAGTCTACCACAATTTTAATACTATCAGGATCATTCTAAATGAAGTGAGGTTCATTTGTATTGTCATACACAACCCTACTTGCTGAAACTGAGGAAGACCTGAGTCATTTGCTGCAGAAAGTCAAAGACTGAAGCCTTCAATATGGATTGAAGATCAACATCAAGATGACAAAAATTGTCACCACCGGGCCAACTGGCAGCATCATGGAAGACAGAGAAGACAATGAGATTGTTAACAGCTTTAGCTTGCTTGACTCTACAGTCAGCACGCTTGGTACTGGCAGCAAGCAAATTAAAAGATGAATTGCATTGGGAAGATCTGCTGTCAGAGACAGCTTCAGAGTATTGAAGAGCCACAGTCTAGAGTCCAAGATACACCTGACCCAGGAATGGTCTTTGCAGTTTCTTGCTATGCATCAGAGGGTTGGGCAGTGACTAGGGTTGACATAAGAAGAATTGATGCCTTTGCATTGTGGTATTGGAGAAGAGTATTGAACATACCATGGATTGCTGAGAGAACATATAGGTCTGTCCTAGAGAGAGTGAAATCAGGCTACTCCTTGGAGGCAAAGGTTTTGAAGCTCTGTGTTGCATACTCTGAGCATGTTGCCAGGAGGGACCAGTCCTTGGAGAAGAACATGCTTGGAAGGACAGCGGAGCAATGCAAGAGAGGACAACCTTGCATGAGATGGATTGACTTAGTGATTGGTGTAATGGGAGGATAGGTATGTCAGAGACAATACAATTGGCTCAAGATAGAGCTGGGTTCAAAGATGTTGTTCATAGGTTGGCTATGAGTTGCAAGCGACTCAACAGCACAGTCAGTACCTTAGTAAGGATTGAATTTTTGAGGAAATGAAGGTGGCATTCACGAACGCCACCTGAGGTCAGCATGCCATTGGGATTTGACATTGTGATGATAGAAGGAAAGAAGATGTGTAATGGATGATTTTGGAGCCTTATATCGGTAATGATGGTGATAATATGGCCTCTGAGAAGACCACAGAAAGACATTGAGTGTCCAAAGGATTAGGATAGGGTAATCAGAGATGAGGAGTGCCAAAGATTGAAGAGTAGAAGGGCAGCTAAGGTAAGAATTATTAATTATCAGTTTTGTCCAAGGTGTTTCTTATTGAAAGACATTTGATTAAAGAATGTTAATGTGTTTTCAATAATCCATCAGTTTTGTTGAACACATGTGATTCTTTAATTCTGTGAAGACATTAAAGCAAACAGTGGTTTCTTACTGAAGACAGTTTCTTAAAGGAAGAGTTAGTTTTTCGGGAAAAAAGGGCTACTTTTTTATGTTATGTGACCTTAGGCAGATCGCCTAGTCTCTCTAACGTGGTTGCTTTTGCAGTCAGAGAGTCTCTTTGTGACACTTAGTGGTAAAGAATTGTGCTGCCAACACAAAGGCAGGCTGTTTGAATCCACCAGATGCTCTGAGAAAGAAATATGGGTGATCTCCTCCTGTGGCATTCTCTCAAAATCTACTGGCGGGTCAGCTCCCCATGGCAGTGGGTGGGATGGTTGAGTTTAGTAACATGAGCCTTGTTTCACTGGCTTAGTGCAAAGTTTAATTTGGATAATATGCATTAAAAAGATGGACTGTGACGTGTTTGGTCAAATACAAAGCATTACATATCATGGGCAGTATAGGTTGAAGATACTCTTGTTAGGCCATTGGCCTCAGTGATGAAACATTGCTTCTCATCACTCTTACTAATGTGCTCAAGGCCACCCTTGTGGCTACTGTGTATTTTAAGTGTCTTCCAGCCTAGAACCTTCTCTCTTAACAGCACATCAGATAATATTCTATTGTGATCTACAGGGCTTTCATGACTAGTATTCAGTATTAGATCACTAGTCCTTTCTTCCTAGTTTGTCAGCTCCATGGAAGCCTGTCCACCATGAGTAACCCTCATGACCTTCAGAATACCAGCGGTATAGCCTCCAGCATTGTGGAAACATGCAAGACCAAACCGTGCAGCACAGTGGCAGATGAGTAGTTGTAGTTGAAGGATTTGCTTTTGGATTCGAGAGCCAGAAAATTCGAGTTCAAATTCTCTCCTTGTGTCTTCTTAGCTCTGTGACACAGGGCAGTGGAAACTTTCTGTTTCACAATGTTCTTGGGTAAAATTAGGAAAACACAATACCTACCTTTTTGTATTGATGTGAATATCAAAGGAGTTAATAGATGTGAAACGCAGAAGTGCTTGACAGAGAGTAGGTATAATAATCTTGCTAGTTATTATTTTGTTAAGTGCATGCCAACACAGAACTGAATGCTGACACATGTGCATAGGGTTGAATTGGAATAAAAAAATATGCTATATTTCCATTTCAAGCAGTATTGTTGTTGTTTTGTTGTTTAATGCCATTGAGTCGTAGACGACTCATAGCGACCCTGTGAACGAACAGCCTGAGCACTGTTCGTACATAGAGTTTCCAGAGGCAAGCCATTTTGGAAGTGGATGCCGCTCCTGCTTCCAGGCTTGATTTAGTCGGGAAGCTCCAGCCAACACTGTCCACCATGGGTGCCCATTACCACGATTGGCACATCACTGACACAGGCTTCAGCATCACAGCAACCACAAGTTACCTCTGTACAGCAACGCATAGACCAGTGCTATACCACCTAGAAGAATGTTTGACAGGAAGACAATTTGAACCTGGCCGAGGGCTACAGATGACAGTCACCCACCTTCGGCTTGGTAGCACAGCTTCCTTCCACTAGGCCAACGTAGCTCTCTCTTGGTCATTGTCATTGTTATTGTTGTTTAATGCTGTCGAGTTGTAGACGACTCATAGCGACCCTATGAATGAACAGCCTGAGCACTGTTCGTACATAGAGTTTCCGGAGGCAAGCCATTTTGGAAGTGGATGCCGCTCCTGTCAGGCAGTATAGTACTTTGTTTATCTCACAAATTCATATTTTGTTATACCCATTAATGACATTAGTAATGAGTCTTTGAGTAGAGCAGTTCTGTGTGAACATTTATCAGAAGCTTTCTTATTTTTTTCTTTTTCAGTAAAGAAACTGCTCTCTTTAATGCTAGCTTATTCATTTTTAAAATTTTTTTTATTTTATTATTTTTTTGTTTGTGTACCATCAAATCAGATCTGACAGGTACAGGAGGAGATTGTCCCTCCTTCTCCAGCAGAGCATCTGGTGGATTCGAACATTGCTAGCTTATTTAAATAAGGGCTTTACAGTGTTGGTCTTGATCATTAGATTATGTATCTTAAGAGGTTTTCAACCCTGCTGATGCTTTGGCAGCAACCAGCCTCCAGCCCAAGCCAATTGAGTGGGAAAGGCTTGAAAGGTAAAGGAGGTTGTCCAGCCTCCGTGTTTTATAAAGCTCCTCAGGCAGTTTTAATATGTAGATCACTTTGAAAACCATCACCGTAGAGCATTAGTAGTTAAATATCCCCCATCATTTAATTTCTGACACAGGTAATTTGCTTACGTTTAAATAAATAGAATAATAGAGATATCTGTGGCTACTTCTTTAAAGCTGGCTCATTGTTCCTCCGAGTTCTGTAGTTTTGTTTGTGTTACCAACCAAGCAGAAATGAAGAGAGTGTGTGTGTATCAAGTATCTGCTTTTTTATTGATTTCATTTATCTTAAATGTTTTCTAGATCAGAAGCAAATAAAAAGTCACACACAGAATGTTAAAATCTAGAGGGAGCTTCAAGGGCACCTAGTGTAAGGAGGGCACACATTGAAGCAAGCCCTGGTTTGGCCTCTCTGGTGACCCCAACGTCATATGCGCGCGCGCACACACACACACACACACACACACACACCCCGACTTCCTGCCTCCTCCCTCTTCTCCGCACCATCTGGCGTGGATATCCATGGCAGGGACTGTGTGGGAGCCTCAGCGGGACTGTCTGAGCCTGCAGGGCCAGCTGCTGGGAACGGCTTCCTCCCACTCCTCAGGGATCATTTCTCTGGCTCTGTTGGGACTGTTTCGTGGCCGGCTGTTTGGATCCCATGACCTTTTGTGAGCAGAACACTGAGTTGGTGGGGTCAGCCATGGGTAGTTTAGTAGCATCAAGCTGCTAATGAGACAAGTGCTGCAAGTGACTTCTTGTCATCCTGTGGTGGGAGCTTTTGTATCCTGCCTTCTGTCTGCTAGTCTTTGTGCAAGATGCAGATGGCTGCCTCCCCTTTCCAGCTGTCTTCCTACCCATTGCTTCTTGATTCTGGGTGGAGATGATAAGGGAGAGCTGGTAGCATAGTCTTTAGGGAGTTAAGCTGCTAACTGAAAGGGGCGGCTCTGTGGAAGTTCGAATCCACTAGCTGCTCCAAGAGAGAAAGTTAAACTATCTCTTACCATGCAGTTTATAGCCTCCAAAAGGACAATGAACAGTCAGCTATGAGTTGAATCCGATTTGGTGGCCAAGTTTAAGTTTTTTGATCTGTATCTATTAAGGAGCCCTGGGACATAGTGTGTAAAGTTGTGGGCTAACAGAAAGGTTGACAGTTCAGATCCACCAGTGGAATGATATGGATCGGTAGGCTCTTCCTGTAAGGATTTATGGCTTCAGAAAGAAGATGGTAAGTCACTATGAGATGGGACTGTTTACTGGAAGTGAGTATCTAGCTCTAGTGGCACAATGTGTTAAGTACTGGACCTCAAAGGTGAGGGGTTAGCCATTCGAACTCAGCTAGCCATCAGCTCTGTGGGAGAAAGACAAGAAACTGACTTGAGGGTAAATTTTTATTTCAAGTTTAATATTTTGTTGTTGTTGTTGTTATGTGCCGTTAAGTCACCAGTGACACATAGCAACCCTTAGGTACAGCAGTTCTGAAGCCTGCCCTGTCCTGTGCCAATCTCACTAATTTCGACATACCAACCTCCATTGCACCAGTCACTGTATCAATTCATCTCATCCGGGATCTTCCTCCTGTGCTGTCCCTGCATCCTTCTGAGCATGACGTCCTTCTCCAGGGACCAGTCTCTCCTGGCCACATGCCCAGGGTATGTGGGAAGCTTAAAAATCTGAGCCTCCAAGGAGAGACTTGGTTTCACCCTGAGACAGATCTATTTTTTTTCTTGGATCCATGGTATGTTCAAGACTCTTCTACAGCACCACGATTCGAAGTTAGCGATTCTTCTGTTATCCTTAGTCATTGTCCAGCTCTCTGATGCATAGCATGTAATTGTGAAGGCCATCACCTGGATTAGGCACATCAGGAGATGTCCCTGACAATAGATTTCCCCAATTCATCTTTTGATTTCATGACTGCTAATGCTAAGAGTGTTGATTGTGGAGCCAAGCAAGCTGTAATTGTTAACCAACCTCAATCTCTTCTCCATCCATCTTGGTACTGCCAATTGGCTCAGTGGTGAGAATCTGTCTTCTTGATGTTGAGCTTCACAATCCATATTGAAGACTATAGTCCTTGGCCTTCTGCAGCAAGCGCTTCAGGTCTACCTGAAGCAAGCATGGTTGTGTCATCTGCGTAATGTAGGGTGTTGATTAGTCTTCCTCTAATCCTGGTGTCACATTCCTCCTCATAAAGCCCTCCTTCCTGAATGATCTTTTCCACATATAGATTGAAAAGGTATGGAGACAGGATACATCCCTGATGCACTGTTTTCCTGATTTTGAACCATGCGGTGTTTCCCTGCTTTTGTTGTTGTTGATTGCTATAGATTTGAGCATGACTCATAGTGACCCTATGAACAAAAGGCCTGAAGCCTTTTTATAACTATCGACATTTATCAAAGTTCAGAGTTGCCTTTTAGTTGATCAAAAAAGAGGAAAATCACAGGGCTTTTTAAATTTTTTTTCTTTATAGCCGCTATAGATTTTGTTTTCTTTACCACATCTGTCTCTTAGATCCTCCTATATACAGCTATAAAATTATTATGTCATGGAATTTAAGATTATTAAATTATCCAACTCTCCTGTTTCAGAATCTTTGTGCCTTAAGAGTTTATAGTTGTTCTCTATTAGTTGTAAAGCATATTGCCTAGGGCCTTGATCTTGGCTTTGTAGCTTCAGTGTCTTCTTACTTATAAGGAAGTTTTTGGTTCATCTTCAATCTTTATTTTGAGTGAGCTCAGTATTTCACTGGAAATAGATTTAAATTCAACAGCTATATTTCTCTGACTACTGGATTTGACAATCCTTTTTTTAAATTTCTGTTCATCCATTGTTGCACACTTTCCCCCGCCCACTCCTCCCTCCCAGTTTGCTTCTCTCTTTGAAAAGTTAAAAAAAAAATCTTTCATTGTCTTATGCTCCTTCTTCACCCCCCCCAGTCCACTCCACTATGCAGCTTTCATTCTAAACTCTTTGAATTTGACAGAATCTTATTGTTAGAAGTGGTAGCTGTATTGGGCTAATTAGATTGTGAGTATGTGGAAACATTACCCTTATGAAGTACGTTTTCTAAACTAAACCTTCTGCCCTTCCACTAAATTATGAGACTCGAGAGTAGAAACTATATTATTCCACTTCATATTGGTACTACAACTACTACTATTCATTATTTTGGAGTGGGAACAGACTCATGACTGACCATCCATTGGGTATCTGAGGCTGAATCCCATGAGAAGATTGTCCATCTACCTCCCTTAGCACAGCTGGCAGATTCGAACTACCAGAGAGGTACATCCTTTGGTTTAGCACCATAGATATTGTTTATGTGTTAGGCACCAATGGAGACTGTAGTTATCTCCATTAATTCACATAAAATAATATACAAAGTTATCTCACCTAATTGTTGTTACTGTTATGTACCATCGAGTTGCTTGCGACTCATAGCGACCCTATGTACAAGAGCTCTTAAACTCCGTTCAATTCTGTGCCAACCTAGCCATCTCAAATGCACTCATTCCCACCACCCCAGTCACAGAATTGATCCATCTCATTGAAGGTCTTTCTCTCCTGCACCATCCCTCTACTCTCCCAAACATGATGTTCATCTCCAAGGACCAGTCCCTCCTTGCAACATGCCCAAAGTATGTGAGACGAAGCTTCAGAATCCTTGACTCCAAGGAGCATTCCGGCTTCATCTTCTCCAGGACAAACCTGTTTGTTCTCCTAGCAGTCCATGGTATATT
>NW_006399806.1:583364-625672 GCF_000299155.1 Elephantulus edwardii
TTCAGCTTAAGAAACGCTGAGCGAGTTCGGCCCTTTTGATTTTCTGACTCCAGCTTTCTGCACATTTCATTATAGTATCTTTCTTTGTTGTCCTGAGCTGCCTTTTGAAATTTTCTGTTCAGCTCTTTGAGTTCTTGATTTCTACCTTTAGCTTTGGTTTCTTGGTGCTCTAATGCAAAACTCAGAGTCTCATCTGACATCCATCTTGGTCTTTTCTTCCTTTTCAACCTTTGTAGTGATCTTTTGCATTCTTCATGGACGATTTTCTTGATATCTTCCCAGAGCTCATTTGGTCTATGCTCATTGGTGCTCAAAGCCTCAAACCTGTTCCTGAGATGGTTTTGAAATTCGAGGGGGGCAGACTTAAAGTCAAATTTTGGTTCCTGTGAACTTGATTTAATTTTCCTCAACTTCAGCTTGAATTGCATATGAATAGTTGGTGGTCTGTCCCACTATCAGCGCCTGGCCTGGTTTTCACTGCTGATATTCAGCTTCTCCAGGGAGTCTTTCCACATATGTAATCGATTTGATTCCTATGCATGCCATCAGGTGAAATCCATGTGTATAGCCTGTGTTTATGTTTCTTATAAAAGATATTTGCAATGAATAAATCATTGAATGTGCAGGACTCTATCATTCTATCTCCAGCCTCATTTCTCTCACCGAGCCCGTGTTTTCCAGCTATTGATCCTTCTTCTCTGTTCCCAACCTTTGTGTTCCAGTCACCCATTATTATCAATATATCCTGATTGCATGTTTGATCAATTTATGACTGTAAAAGTTGGTAGAAATCTTCTATTTCCTCATCTTTGGCTCTAGTTGTTCGTGCATATATTTGAATGATAGTGGAATTCACTGGACTTCCTTGTATGCGTATGGATATTATCCTGTCACTCACCACATTGTATTTCAGAATAGATCTAGAAATTACTTTTTTAATTATGAAGCCAACCCCATTTTTTCTCACCTTTTCACCCCCAGTATAGTAAATCATATGATCATCTGATTTAAAATGTCCCATGCCAAGCCATCTCATTTCGCCAATACCTACTATGCCAATATTTATGCGTTCCATTTCTTTCTTAGCAATGTCCAATTTTCCTACATTCATGCTTCTCACATTCTACGTTATAACCACTAATGTCTCCTTACAGCTATTCCTCTTTCTCTGGGTTTCCATTTCTAAGATGTCAGTTTCAATTGCCATGTCTGTTGGTCCAAATGATAGTCTAAGTGTGCTCTATTATACATAGAGTTTTTGAAGGCCTGTCATTCAGAAGTGGATGGCCAATCCTTCTTCCTAGTCTGTCTTAATCTTTAAATATATATAATAGTATCTGACAGACAAGCATTCCACAGAAAACAGCACATGAAAGTCATTTGCCCAGTTTTAAAAATGACCAATAGATTCAATTTTGCTGCCCACCCCTGCTATATGTCGTTGTTGTTGGTTTGTGGTTTGTTTTTTTTAATCCACCTTCTCCTTACTCCACCACCATCCCTTCCTACTTTTGCCTACAGCATTCAGCACCTGTCTCCCTTTGACCAACCCTGATGTGATGGCCAAAGTCTCAAGCCATTAGGATGGAATAATACATAATGAAGCCCATTTCACACAGCTGAAGTACATTTTCCGAGTCCATTTAGCTAGTAAGTCATAGAGCTAGACTTTGTTGTGTGCCATCTATTCAGGACCAACTCATCTATGACCCTTGAGTCATAGCATGGGAGGAGATTGCCCATCCTCCTGCAGAGCAGCTGGTGGATTTGAACTGCTTGCTTTTGGGATTGCAGTGCATGTTCTTACCACTAGGCCACCAGAGTCACCCCAGAGCTAGATTTTGAAGCCAGTTTGACTTCAAAGCCTGTTTTCTACATCTGTATAAACTCTTTCTGAAATTAAAAGTAGTTGTAGATCAGAGGAATAGTCTCTTCGTATGTAGAAGATTGGAAGGTGGTGAGCAGGGTGACATTATGGTGCTGAATTAGAAAATCTGGATGTCTTCAAAGGTTTCCCCACTAACCCACACTGACTGTAATCTGTCCATCTGAGCTATACATGGATACTTGTGAAAGATTTGTTGGAATAAAATCCCCAAACCTATAATCATTAAGGTAGGAGTCAACTCTTTTACCTACAGAGCTTTAACCTGTATGTAGGTCTCTAATTCATGCATTTTGTTCAGATTATTTGGAGATGTTTCCTACAGATTAAACTATAGACCGAGGCAATCAGGCAAACCTTGAAGAATACTGGAATGAAACTATGATGATACGATGTTTGGAGGGATCAGGTGTGTATTGGAGTCAGCATTTACTTCTACAGGAAATCAAGAGATGCTCTCATTCAGCACCTCCACCTACAGTTTAGTCCATCAAAATGTACTCCTTATCTTTGACAAGCAACCAACCCGATATTTGGCTGAATATTCTCAGAGAACAGTTTTTTTCCTTTAATACACTCGAAAACTATAAATTTAACTCCTGCTGGGAGTAGAAGCAATTGCCTTACACAAGAAGAAAAAAAATACCAAGTCTTTAAAAAACTTAACTCCTTTTGCAAATTTTTTTTTTTTTTTAATGACTGGGAAATTCCTGTGACAGGGGAAAAAAAGTAATTTTTTTTTTTTTTTATGGATGAGGCCACTGGGTCTTAGCTGACCCTGTTCACTCTAGTTTCTGTTCTGTGTTTTGTGACCAGAGGTTACTGGAGGGATAATCCCTCTGTGGATATGCACTGCTTTGGGGGCATGTTGCCAAAGGGAAAGTTATCTTAGTTCAGAAACTGCCAAGCCCAGTTCAAGAGGCTTAGATCCCAGGGGTACTGAGCTAGTGACTGAAAATGACTTCGTTTAGGTTGGTCAAGAATTTGGCTTTTAAAACACACATTTTGTGAGTCTGCCTCATCCTTCCAAGATTTCTTATTAACCACTGCTTCGTGGTTCAAGAAGGATTTTTCTTTTCTTTCCTAGGTGCGTGACGTTTACTTTGCTCTGCATTTATTCCATTGGGTAGAAACACCTTGAGCTCATATTTTTAGCAAGGTGTAAATGAAAAGCAGATGCTGAGAGAAAGTGCACACTCCAAGTCCTTTGAACGCTTGAAGACTCATGCCTTCCCAAACTGACTTTGGAGTTGAGTTGGCTTGGCAAAGAGATGTATATGTCCAGGACCTTAGATTTGCTTGGAGAAAGGGTTTTGCTGATTTGTAGAATAGGACAGATCTTAGCTCTTAGGCTCCCCCGGCTCATAGATGACCCTCTAGCAAGTCTCTGAGGGTGTAAAATGCTTGGGAGGACATTACTTATCTTTTTCTGCCAAACCACTTACAAAACCAGACTGTAGAGCCACACAGCCTTTGGGTTAGCAGTATGACTCCCCACAGACCACCAGATCTTAAAATTATTGCTGTTGGGGCCACTGAGTCAACTATAATTCATATAAAATTTATGAGCAACAGATCTGAATTTTGCCTTCTCCTGAACCATCTCAGCTATCTCCCAAAATGCTGGAACCCATTGGTCCAATCACACTGTCAGTCATTCTTATTGAGGACCTTCCACTTTTCCTAGGATGATGTCTTTTTCCAAGGTCTAACTCCTCTTGACAAGATGCTCAAAGAATGTGAGATGAAGTTTCACCATCCTTGCCTCTCAAGAACAGTGCAGGATAAATCAGTGAATGCCCCTCATAGAGCTAAAGTCCTTTCCCTCCAGTGTTTCAGTAATCTTTTCTACCCAAGAAGATGCTAAAGTCTTGAAGAGTTTTATGTGGTAGATAGAGTTCTAAATAGCTCCTGAATATTTTCACAAGAAAGTGAACTTGGTTTAAGGAAACCTTGACAAAGAATGGATTTAATAAACCTCTGCAGTTTGTTTGTTTGTTTGTTTTAAAATTCTCTGTTTTTAAGACAGCCACTTTAAAGGGTTAAGAATGGAAAATAAACTGGCATTTATGACTTGTTTGGTAGGTTCCAACATGGTACTAACCTCTTACTAGATACTATCATTTTGAAAGATACTGACCTCCTGGAAGGCCATGTAGCTAATGATTGGCACCCCCTGAAATTACCAGAATGCCACGCTGTCTCATGTCCTGAAGAGCATGTATTAGATTTGGTCTGTCATCTCCACATTCATCCTTGTATTTAAGGGTTCCTTGTTTTGGTAAGCTTTTTGCCTGCTTCTTTTCTGATAGAGTGTCTGTATTACTTAAAAATTCCTTCTCTTGCCATTGAGAGTCTGGTTCATTTCAATACATATTAGGATTTTCTTAATAAAATCTACTTGTTTCTTTTTCTTAATAAACTCTGCGTTCCGAGATCTCTGTGTATCTTTTCTGGCTCTCTAGACCTGAAATTCTGATTCACACTCTGCTGCCTAAATTCGATCTAAAACTAATTTGCTGAAATCTTGATCTGGGATTAAGAAATTCAATCTTGAGCTGTGATGGACAGAAGATTACTAAATTCAGCCATAAGCTTTTTTTTGGTATTTGCCACAGATCACATTTCATGTCCCCAATGCCTTGTGACTCTTCTAGAAAGCATCAGATCCTTAGTTTGAAATAATCTGGCAGCATAGATTCAGGCTAACTTTGCTTCAGTGATGTTGTGGGACCCTGGGCCACCTGCTTCTCATCTGTTCTAGCTTCTGAATTAGTCTGGTTAGATGGAGAAGTGAACAGGAAAAAAGGAAAGCATCTACACTTCAAATTTCTATTATTATCATGTTAATAACTATTTTAACTATTGTCATTTGCTGGATCACCCCCAGAAGACTTGCAGAAAAATAAAAGAAAGTATTAGGATGTATCATTTCATTTCAATTGATCCTTACCCTATTCGAATTATCAACACAGGGAAGGAAAAAGTGTGACCCCTGTTTCTTCCGTACACGCTCCCCTTATCCCCTTCACCACACTTCAAGGTCTATGTTTATTGTAAGCACCCAGTGAGTATTTTATTGAACTTAATAACTTGTACAAAACAATTGGAAGAGATAACTAGGAAATACTACTACACTTGAAATTGGAAAATTCTGGGTAATTGCTGAATGCCTCATGTTAGTTCCCATGGGGAAGATATGTGGCAAGATGCAAAATGGGTTAATATTGGGAAGTGAAAACTCTCATGAGGTAAATCAGACACTACATTTTTGCCTCTTATACTCAGAATGGGACTGGCACTGATTTGCTGTTAACCCATTTATTATTATTATTATTATTCTGTAGCCTCAGACGATACAGCAAACTCTCAAGAGGACGTTGCAGTATTATGAGCATCAAGTTATAGGGTAAGTGAAAATGGCTTTTGGTTATTATTGGGGGGCAAATTAAAGGTAATTGCTCAAGCAGAGTTGTTGAATATGTGGGTTTCTGCCAGCCAGGTCAACGTTATTTTCATAGCCACTGTGTTCTCATAAAGGACACTCTCATGGCCTTGCCTGTAGGGAGTTGGCTGCCATCTGAAAGTTGAGTGGTTTGAATCCACAAGCTGGTCCTAGGGAGGAAGATGATCAGTTTCCTCCTGTGTGATTTACAGTCTCCAAAAATCTGCTAAAAGGTCAGCTATGGGTTAGATCTGACTCAAAAGCAGTGAAGCTGCTATTTTTTAAAAAATTATTTTATATTCTTCTATCATTTGAGGGAGCGCTGGTGCTGTAGTGGGAAAGGAGTTATGCTGCCAACCCAGTGGCAAGCGGTTTAAATCCACCAACTGCTCTGAGGAAGAAAATTGGGCGCTCTCCTGTATAATTTACAGCCTCTGAAAATCTGCTATGAGTCGGTTCCAACTCCACAGTAGCGAATGGCAATATATCATTAGTTTGAATAAATTGAACAGCAGCTGTGTTTGTTTGTTTGCTTTATGATCTCATAAAGTGGAGCCTCATTGGGGCAGGGGGTGTTTGGAGTGGCCATTCTAAGGCGTGTGTAGTCCCTGTGAGCAAAACTCCAATTTGGTGGTGGTTTGGTTGGTTGTTTTCCCTCTCATTTTCTTAAAATTTTATTCTACCTTTGAGTCTCTTAGTTTTGCCTTAGTAATGTGGAAAGGTTTAATGGTAACAACTGAAATATTGAACTGGATTTTAAAATCCCTAAGTAAAGTTTTTGGAAGCAGGAGTGGCATCCACTTCCTAAACAACATGGCCCTGGAAACTCTAAAACTTAGAGAAATGGCAAGAGTTATAGAACAGGGTTCAGGTCTTTTTTTTGTTCATAGGGTCTCTATGAGTTGTGCTCGACTAGATGGCTCTTAATAACAATAACAACAAGTAAGGTTTAAACAAAGTCCCTACAAGCTTAATACTGTTTATTGATGAGTAGCATGAGAAGTACATGCTTACACAGATTTTTTTTTAAACCCTCCACTCTTTACTTCTCCAGGAGTGGTTTTAATATGGTCTAAAGTTAGCAGATTTGAAAGCAAAAGTTTAGAATGCAAGACTTCACTGGCCTGTTGAACTTTTCGTAATTTTATCCCTTTTAAAAAAATTATATTAATTGAAGAATATATATCATAATTAAGATAATCTCCATGAAAGATGTTTGAAAACCTAAAGTTCCTATGAATTAAAGGTGTTTCTAAAAAAAAGAAAAAAAAAGAAATAAAAAGTGACATGCAAAGTTCTTATACACAAACTGCACAAAATACTATGAAAATGGATTAATATTAATAAGATTTCTAGAATATTTAATTTCTACCATTTCTGAATAAAAATATGTTTTTACACAGTAAAAAAAAAATGTTTTTTTTTTTGTCGAGCTCTGGTGGCCTAGTGGCAAGAAGCTGCACTGCAATTCCAGAGATGTGAGGTTCGAATCCACCAGATGCTTTGCTGCAGAAGGAGGGACAATCTCCTCCTGTGTCAGTCAGATCTGATTTTATGGTACACATATTTTAAAAAAAAGTGTTTCTTTGATTGCCATGTTGTGATGATTCAAATAAAAGAAAAAAGATCTGTGCCAGAAAGCAGCTGGTAAATAGAAGAGCCTACATTAATAGTAAGAGGAGGTTTGAGCCCACCCAGGAAAGATCTGGCTGTCTGCTTCTGAACTCAGCCACTGAAAACTGTATGGAGCACAGTTTTTCTTCTGACACACATGGGGAACACGAGTTGAAACTGACTTGGTAATAATAAACAGCAGCAAATTTATTTTCTCATTCAGTCTTTTGAAAATTACTTTCATTAATGTTAGCATCAATGCATATTTTAATTCATCTTGTTAATATTCACTAAGAGCTCCAGTGACTTATCTTTGTAAGATTTTAATAACTTTTGAGTAGTCAGTATTTAAATTCTGGAACTTCTTGAAATGTTTTTGTGAATAATTTAAAATTTATAGTTAGAATAGAATAAATTTTATTATTTAATAGAGTATAAATTATTCTAATAGAATAAAAGTAATCAGAAAAATTATTATTTAATAGAATAGAATAAAATTTATTGTCATAAGGAGCTCTGCTGGCCTAGTGGTAAGGAACTGTGCTACAATCCCAAAGGCACACAGTTCAAATGCACCAGCTGCTCTACAGGAGAGATTGACAGTCTCCTTCTGTGCAATTGAACTACCTCTGAAAACCTGCTGGGGGGTCACCTATTAGTTGGTTCTCACTAGATTGTACACAACAACAATTATTGTCATAGGGAGCTCTGGCGTCTTAGTAGTAAGGAGTTGTGTTGCTAACCCAAAGGTATGTGATTTGAATCTTCCAGCTCCTCTGTGGGAGAAAGACAAGCAGTTTCCTCCTGTGACATTTACCACCTGTGGAAAGCCACTGGAGGATCAGCTACAAGTCAGTTCTGACTTGATGGTACACAATAGCAATAACAAGTTATATAGTCAGGGATTCAAGAATCTTTTTGGCTGTTAGGATGTTGTGTCATTTTTTTCTCAAAGCAGAAGGGAAATAAACTTATTGAAAAAATAAGCTCACTCCACTGCATCAGGATGGATGGTGAAGAGATTGAGATTGTTAACAACTTTAGTCTGCTTGGCTCCATGGTCAACAGTGTTGGCACCAGTAGCCAGGAAATAAAAAAAAAAAACAAACAAACAAAAAAAACGTACTGCGATGGGAAAGTCTGTGGTTAGGGACCTTTCCAAAGTACTGAAGAGCAATGGTGTCACTCTGGAGACTAAGGTGTGTATGATACAGGCCATGGTCTTTGCAATCACTTGTTAGGCATCAGAGAGTTGGACAATGACTAGGAAGGATAGGAGAATTGATGCCTGTGAGCTGTGGTGCTGGAGAAAAGTATTGAATGTACTATGGACTGCCAAGAAAAGAAATAGATTCATCCTGGAGAGGGTTAAACCAGGCTGCTCCTTGGAGGCAAGGATTTTGGGGCTTTGTCTGACATACTTTGGACATGTTATAAGGAAAGACTAGTCCTTGGAGAGGGACATCATGCTTGGGAGGGTGGAGGGACAGCACAAGAGGGGAAGACCCTCTATGAGGTGGATTGATTCAGTGATTGGGGTAATCAGGATGGGTGTGTCAGAGGCAGTGCGATTGGCATAGGACAGAGCAGGGTTTAGGTTGTTGTATGTAGGGTCACTATGAGTCGCAAGCAACTCGACGGCATATAACAGCAACAACAACAACCTTGTACAAAAGGCAACAGGGCATGACAAAGCAAAATATTACAATGAAATGTGCAAGGAGCTGGAGGCAGAAAATCAGAAGGGCTGAACTTGCTCAGCATTTCTTAAGCTCAAGGAACAAAAGAACAAATCCAAACCTCAAGTTGCAATACTTAAGGATGCTTTGGACAGAATGTTAAATGATCCAGGAACTATTAAAAGAAGGTGAAAAGAGTATACAGAGTCACTTTACTCAAAGGATTTGGCAGACACAGAAGAATTTCATGAAACAACATATGAGCAAGAGCCTGTAATGATTAAGGAAGAAGTCCAACCTGATTTGAAAGAATTAGTAAAAAATAAGGCCCCAGGAATTGATGGTATACCAATTAACATACTTCAGCTAACAGATGCTGCCCTGCCCTATATGTGCTCATCAAGTTGTGCCAAGAAATCTGGAGGACAGCCACTTGGCCAACTGACTGGAAGAGATCAGTATTTGTTCGCATTTCAAAGAAAGGTGATCCAATAGAGTGTGGAAGTTATCGAATAGTGTCCTTAATATCTCATGCAAGCAAGATTCTGCTGACGATTATCCAGAAGTGAGTGGAATAGCACATCAACAGAGAAATTCCAGAAGTCCAGGCTGGGTTTAGAAGGGGTTGTGGTACTAGGGATATTGTAGCTGATGTTAGATGGGTCTTAGCTCAAAGCAGGGAATACCAGAGGAATGTCTATCTGTGTTTCATTGACTACGCAAAGGCTTTTGACTGCGTGGATCATAACAAACTGTGGCTGACTCTGAGAAGAATGGGAATCCCAGAACACTTGATTGTGCTAATGAGAAACCTATACTTGGACCAGGAGCAGTCGTCAGAACAGAGCAAGGGAACACTGCATGGTTCAAAATTGGGAAGGGCGTACACCAGAAATGTGTTGGATGGATCTCGCTTTAAAGCACAGAGTTATCAGAAGAATGTCTACCTGTGTTTCATTGATTATTCAAAGACATTGATTGTGTGGATCACAACAAACTGTGACTGACTTTGAGAAGAATGGGAATCCCAGAACTCTTGATCATACTAAAACCTATGCTTGGACCAGGAGGCAGTTGTCAGAACAGAGCAATGGAACACTGCATGGTTCAAAATTGGGAAGGTGGTGTGCTCGCTTCGGCAGCACATATACTAAAATTGGGAAGGTGGTATTCCAGGAATGTATTCTATCTCCATACCTTTTCAATCTATATGCAGAACTGATTATCTGGGAGTCTGGGCTGTATGAGAAGAAATTTGGCACAAGGATTGGAAGAAGAGTCATCAACAATTTGCGTTATGCAGATGACACAACCCTTCTTGCTGAAAGTGAGGAGGATCTGAAGTGTTTGCTGCAGAAGGTCAGGGACTGCAGCCTTCGATATGAATTGAGGCTCAATATCAGGAAAACAAAGATTCTCACCACAGGGCCAATTGGGAGCATCAGGATGGATGATGAAGAGATTGAGATTGTTCACAGCTTTAGTTTGCTTGGCTCCACAATCAACACCCTTGGCACCAGCAGTCAGGAAATTAAAAGATGTATTGTGATGGATTGCAAGTGGAAAGTCTGCTTTTAGAGACCTCTCCAAAGTACTGAAGAGCAATGATATCACTCTGGAGACTAAGGTGCACCTGATATAGGCCATGGTCTTTGCAGTCACTTGGTATGATACATAAGAGAACTGGACAATGACTAGGGATGATAGAAGGAGAATTGATGCCTTTGAGCTGTGGTGTTGGAGAAGGTTATTGAATATACCATGGACTGCAAAGAAAACAAACAGATTTGTCCTAGACAGGGTTAAACCAAGCTGTTCCTTGGATGCAAGGATTCTGAAACTTCATCTGACATACTTTGGACAGGTTGCAAGGCAGGACCAGTCCTTAGGGAAGGACGTCATGCTTTCATCTGACATACTTTGGACAGGTTGCAAGGCAGGACCAGTCCTTAGGGAAGGACGTCATGCTTGGGAGGGTGGAGGGACAGCACAGGAGAAGAAGACTTTCTATGGGATGGGGTAATGGGGATAGAGGTGTCGGAGACAGTGAGATTGGCACAGGATTGAGCAGAGTTTAGGGCTGTTGTACATATGGTTGGTATGTTGCATGCAACTTGATGACACATAACAAAAACAGCAAGCTTGCACAATGCTATGTGTTTTAAGTATTTGATAATTACATTAATTATAGTTTCACAGAGAATTGCTTTGACATTTTGTCATACAAATATCCTTGAGGGTGTAGTACTAGGAAAACCGTGTTATTTACACTCAGGAGATGACTTTTCATTTGAGGCCACTAGTTGTTATCTTCTTGTTGTTAAGTGCCTTTGAGTTGAGCATGACTCATAGTGACCATATGAACAAAAGTCCTGAACCTTGTTCTATAACTATTGTCATTTCTATAAGTTTATACAGTTTGTAGAGGCATGTTGTTTAGGAATTGGGTTCCATTCCTGCTTCCAAGCCTGTCTTAATGTGGGAGCTCCACCAAACCCTGTCCATTATGGGTAGCCATTATGGCATTTGACACACCAGTGGCACAGCATTCAGCATCCCAGCAACCCCAGGTTACCTCAGTACAGTGAATTGACAGACCAGAGCTGTACCACTTAAAAGAATGTTCATTCCAAACACAGTTAACACCAGGCCTGAGGGGTGCAGGCCCGGGGTCTCAACCAAATTTTAAATAAACAGGACTACCTACTAGGACTTGGTTGACTTAAAAAAGAGGCTTCTAATACATAGCTCAAAAAATGCAAAATTAACCTGTCCCACACATTAAAAAAATAAAGCTCAATCACTCTCATTGGGTTTGCTGCTTTCAAACCCAAACTTTGAATTAAATTAGCCAACATGTGTAAAACACTTAATGACAGCTATGGTAAGCACTGTGTAACTGTTTGCTTTTATATGTACTGTGTTATTATGAAAAAAATTATCACAATTCTTGTGGTCAAACTCAAATAATATCCTGGATTATTCATGACTCTGTTTTGAATATAAAGGGTTAAATATTACCATTTGTGAGCAAATATGTCTTTAAGGCAAATTAGAGGGGAAAACTTATGTGAAGAAAATGGTAGCCAAGCTGTGTTACTGTAGTCAGCAAGAAATTCTTTTTTCTGTCCCCATTGGTAAAGTGGGTGGGAGTTTTCTACCTAAGAACTGAGTCAACTCTCCTCTTTAGTCTCTCTGTGTAGACGTTGCCTGTGGTGATGCTTTGTTCACTGCCTGAATAGTCTTCCTGATTCTGTTTATTGCAGACACAGTATAAAGGAGGCAGGCAGAGGATGCGACTCCAATATAAAGAGATGGTGTTGAACTAGCTCCAGACAGGCCCATTAGTGCCTTTTTGCTCTGTTGCTGGCTGGTTTCTGAGAACTTGTAGTACCTTTGCTCCACTGTCTTTATTTACACTTAAGCCCTTGGAGACAAAAAGACTACTTGGGAGCAGCATTGTCACCTGGTACATTTCCAGGCTTTGCTTCCCTCCTTTCTTCCCTGTCTCCTCAGATAGATTAGCATCCCTGTCCAACTCCCTTTGGTCTTTTCGGCTAACTTTCCACTTCTATTTCTCTTTCAGGGAATGAATAGGATCTAATATCACCCACTTTTGACTAAAATGTATTTGTATTTATGTGTTGTCTGCCTTAAGAAAATACAATGTAAGACATTTTATCTCTTAACTTAAAAAATATGTTTCTTACAGTTAAAAGGATTGCAGGCAGTTGAGAGAAAGTAAGAAAGCTGGCAAGTATTGTTTTGCATATTTAGTAGAAGTGTTAGTGGGAAGATGAATACTTTGTTTCTCGTCTCCAAGAGTAGGGTTTGCTACAGACTTGTCTTGAATAATTTCATGTTTAGGTTACCTTGGATATTGTTAGCTGCTGTAGACTTTGCCCTGACTCATGCAACTCCATGCCCAAAGGGATGGGATCAAGATTGTTATGATTCAGCACACATTCATTGGCAGATTTTCTGAAGCAGACCATGGGACAATTCTTAGTTTTTCTTAGTTTGGAAGCCCCACTGATACTTGTTCAGCATCACAGCAACATGCAAGCATCCTCTGACAGAGGAGGAGTCCTGGTCAGGAATGGAACTGGGTCCCCTTCCTGCAAGACAAGATCTTTACCAGTGAACCACCACTGTCTTGGGGTAGAGATGATACATAGAAATGGATTAAGAGGAATATAGTATTTTATCCATTCTCTTCTTAATTTTTTAACTCAATCTCTAACCACTGATCTTGACTTTCACCTCCTCTTGTTTGAAACCAACGTTGTGCTTGCTCAATTTATTTAAGTCATAGGTTTATTTAGTTCTGCTTCTTGTGGATTCTTGTATCTGCACCTCTTGTAAATTGTCTGAGCCTCTTGTAGTCTCCCACTGTGGGGACTTGAGTGCAGGGAGCAGCTGTTTAAAGAATCTCACTGATGGAAAGATTATTAGAGATTAAGATATAGCTTATCTGTATCTAGGTGATTTTATCTTTTGAGATTATATATATATATATATATATATATATATATATATATGATTCATTTATTCATTCACCTATACTTATTGACATAAATGATTCCATTTTAGGAAAGAGTCCTGGAACAATTTATTAATGCACTATGTTAAGTCATCTTCTTTTCATCTCTGCTGTCACTCTCATCTGTCACCTAAGAATTTGGAACTATTTTTCTGGTTTCTGCTCTTATCTCTCACCATTCTATTTTTGTCACAACTAAGTGATAAATTAGACCATGTCACTTTATTTTTCTTTTTACTTTGAACCAATGATGGCTCTCAAACATTGGTGGGTATCAGAATCATCTGATCAGATTGTTGAGGCACTAGTTGCAGGACTCCATACTTAGTTTCAGGCTCTGGTGGCTTAGTAGTAAGGAGTTGTGTTGCAAACCCAAAGGCACATGGTTCAAATCCTCCAGTTGCTCCCTAGGAGAAAGATGGCCAGCTTTCTACCCAGTAATTTTCTGGCTCTGAAAAACCTGCTGGAATGTCAACTGTGTGTTGGTTTTAGCTTGACTCCACACAGCCATTTCCTTACTTTCAGAATCTGTAGGTTATCAGATGTGGAGCTCAGAATTTACATTAAAGACATGCTTACAGATGATACTGAAGCAGGAATCATACTTGGAAATCCATGCTTGGAATTATAGAATAAAAGAATTGTGATCCAGTCTCTACTTTTATCTGATTTAGTAATCTTACCCCTTTGTTTTGTTTTGTTTTTTTTTTAAAAAGAAAGGGAAAAACCCCCAAACAGATTCATCCTGGAGAGGGTGAGGGTTAAACCGGGCAGCTCCTTGGAGGCAAGGGCGTCTGACATACTTTGGTCATGTTGTAAGGAGAGACCACTCCTTGGAGAAGGACATCATGCTTGGTAGGGTAGAGGGCAGGCACGGGAGGAAGGCCCTCTAGGAGATAGATTTATTCAGTGACTGGGATAATCAGGATGGGTGTGTCGGAGACAGTGAGATTGGCACAGGACAGAGCAGAGTTTAGAGCTGTTGTACATATGGTCGCTATGAGTCGCAAGTGGCTCAACGGCACATAACAACACAACAACCCCATTTGAGAAATGACACTAATTATAGAAAAGCTTCAGGTCTTTTGTTCATAGGGTCACTATGAGTTGAGTTGTGCTTGACTCAGTGATAATCAACAACAACAATAACCATCCCATATCTACTCTATCTTGATTTCACTCCAGACATTCAAACAACACTAGTCACTTTTCTATGAAATTATCTTCCATTATTTGTTTTCCTAGAATTTATCAGTAGTTGGAATAATCTCATTTGTTTTCTTATACTTGTTTAATCTTATGTCTTGTTAAGTGCCTGGTACCTAGAAGGTTCTAACTTTTATTTTGGATCAATAAATGAATCAATTGCAACACATAGATAAGTACACAGATTTTTGGGAATATTATGGGATAGACATGTTACGATGAAGAGTTGAATAACCTTTAGGGTTTGTTATTGTTCTTAAATGGATTGTTCAACTATCATTTACTCATTCATTGATGTCAAGTCAGAACTGACTGTCCAGTGAGTGGGTTACTCGAGTTTTAAATCATACAGAAGGAGATTATCCATCTTTCTATCGTGAAACTAGTGGTGGATTTGAACTGCCAGAGACGTGTCTCCTGTGGTTAGAAGTGCAACTCTCTGATAACTGTGTCACCAGAGCACCTCAATTCAGAGACATTTTCTTTGTAATATAAATAATACTGATTTATTTCTGTAGTTTTCCATTTCTACATGACATTCAGCCACTATATCAACTTGGTTTTGTGGTAAATTTTGATACTCTATATTCTTTACATAGAGATGCTTCTGGGGATAGCTTCTTATTAGTGTAACATGATCCTCTTAATAGTCTTAATAGGGTATCATTGAGTGTGCATCCTTAATTCAGTTACTATTTAACTCAAACTGGAAGTGAATGGGCGAGCTGTCTGGGCATTTTGGGTGGAGAGAAGAGTGAGAAACAGAAGAGGTAACTAAGAGATGGACAGACAGAGTTCCTCTTTAACAGTTTGAATCATTTTAGAATTGAGGAAAATCTGGTTTATGATGCCATGTTTCCTGATGTTATTCTTGTCATTACTGGGTCTTTTCTTCTTTCTGTAGGTCTTTGTTATGTGGTTTTTTCAATGTTGTAAAACAAGCAAGGGCAGCATGGGGATGGCAATATCTGACCTTTATCAACTCGACAAAGGGGAACTGTCCCTGCCAACAACGTACATAGCACAAAATTAATTCCTATAAGGTCAGCCATGTCCCCCACACTCCCACATCCCTTTTATCTCAACACCAATCTTACTGTTCTCCTGGGTCTGAAATCTGTTGTGATAGTTCACAGAAGCTTATTAGGGAAGTCAAAGTGTTAGGAGAGCCTCCAAAATGTGCTTACAGACACCTCAGCCTGAACCTCCCAACTTCAGGCCAGTGTTACAAAGCTCTTAATGCTCTCTTCACCAGTCATCCAACAAAATTGGAGTGCTGAAGCAGGCAAGAACGAGATGGAAAATGGCAAATTTCTTTCTAATAGCTGGCGGTGAGAGTCACCCTCTCTTTTCTGCTGTGCCCTCAGTGAGGTGCACTTCCGGCCTCTCCCTAGACTGCTTCAGATACTCAGCTCCCACACGGAGGCCTGCACTCGGTCTTGCTTGTGGGAGCACTCTAGGTTGAGAAGGTGGCTCACACTCGCCCTCAAACTCACTGTTGTCTTCTGCAGAAGGAGAAGGCACATCTTCCTGAGAGATGTGGGTGAGGGATTCGAACCACCATAGACGTGCAGCCTTTGGGTTAAAAGTGCAAACTCTTTGACAGTCTACACCACCAGATATCCACACAACCTGCCTTTTCTTTATTTCTTTTTAAAAAATTTTATTTTATATTGATTTGCTTGCAAAGTTTGTATACGTTGTGCTTCACACTATTAATTCACATTGTTTCATGTAATCATTCCCATTTTTAATGTTTTATAAAATTAATCATCATAAGACTGTACCCACTGTTACTTGGTCTTTTCAGGTGCTTGCTGGATTTCCCGTTTCCTTTACCACTTTCTCCACCCAGCAAATGGTGCCTCCCTGTGATTTCACCCCTCTCCATCCTCATTCATCTGCTCCCACCCCTTTTCCACTGAGATCCCCGTACATGTTTTACTAGTTATCCTTTTATTTTTACAATAATAAGCTGTCCTTTTCTTATTGCCATCTCCTTGACCCCAAATGACAGAATTTTAGGCATTTTTGCAGTTTTGCTCTTTTTCCCTGATTAGGTCCATTTCTAAAATTTTCTTTCTCCTTATTTAATCAGAAATAGAAGGCTGCTTAATCCACTGTCTAAGCAGGTGTTCCCTGGGGAATGAGCTGTGCAATCCTACAGTCTATTGTGACCCCTCTCCTACCAACTTGGCCAGATCTTCCAGGGATGGGGAGAAAGTACAGCAGAACTCACTCCTAGGCCTCCTAGGCCAGTCACACACTCATTGGAACATTTCTTTTGATGTTTTTTATGATCCTCTATTTCTATGTGCTAGTGGTATGATAGACATTCTTCAGATCAAATTTTAATTCCTGTGGATATCATTTTACCTTCTTTAGCTTTAATTTGAACTTGCGTATGAGTAACTGATGGTCTGTTCCACAGTCAGCACCTGGCCTAGTTTTCACTGCTGATACTGAACTTTTCCAATGATTCCTACCACAGATGTAATCAGTCCAATTTCTGTGCATTCCATGAGTTGAAATCCTTGTGTATAGCCTGCATTTATGTTTCTTATAAAAGGTATTTGCTATGAATAATCATTGAATGTACAGAATTCTCTCATTCTAGCCCCATCCACATTTCTGTCACCAAGTCTCTATTTTCTTACTGCTGATCCATCTTTCTGGTTTGCAACTTTCACATTCCAATCACTCATTATTATTAATGCATCTTGGTTACATGTTTGACCAATTTCTGACTGTAACAGTGGGTACAAATCATCTATTTCCTCCTCTTTGGCTCTGGTTGTTGGTGAATATTTTGAATGATAGTAGTATTAACAGATCTTCCTTGTATGCGCATGAATATTATTCTGTCACTTACAATATTATATTTCAAGATGGAATGTCTATCTGTGTTTCATTGACTGTGCAAAAACATTTGACTGTGTGGATCACAACAAATTTTGGCTAACCTTGAGGAAAATGGGAATCCCAGAACACTTGCTTGTGCTTATGTAAAACCTGTACTTGGACCAGGAATCAGTTCTCAGAATAGAGCAGGGAAACACTGCATGGTTCATCATCAGGAAAGGAGTGTGTCAGGAATGCATACCTTTTCAGTTTATATGCAAACCAGATAATTTGGGAAGCTGGGCTTTATGAGGAGGAATATGGCATCAAGGTTGGAGGAAGACTCATCAACAGCCTATGTTATACAGATGACACAGCCTTGCTTGCTGAAACTGAGGATGACCTGAAGCACTTGCAGAAGGTCAAGGACTGTAGTCTTCAATATCAATTAAAGCTCAACATCAAGATGATGAAGATTTTCAAGACTTGGCCAGTTGGCAGCACTATGATAGACGGAGAAGAGATTGAGGTTGTTAGCAATTACAGCTTGCTTGGTTCCACAATCAACACTCTGAACACCAGCCAGTAGTGCAGAAATCAAAAGACAAATTGCATTGGGAAAACCTGCTGTCAGGGATCTCTCCAGAGTGCTGAAAATCAATGAAGTCAGTCTAGAGACTAAGGTGCATCTAATCCAGGCCATGGTCTTTGCAATTACTTACTGTGTGTCAGAGAGCTGGACAGTGACTAAGGATGACAGAGGAAGAGTCAATGTCTTCGAATTTGGTGCTGGAGGAGTCTTGATTGTACCATGAACTACCAAGAAAACAAATAGATCTGTCTTGGAGAGGGATGAAATCAAGTTTCTCCTTGGAGGCTAGGATTTTGAAGCTCCATCTCACATACTTTGGGCACGTGGCCAGGAGAGACTGGTCCTTGGAGAAGCACATCATGCTCAGAAGGGTGGAAGGACAGCGCAGGAGAGGAAGACCCTGGATGAGATGGATTGATAACAGTAACTGGGGTCAAGGGGGTTAGTGTGTCGAAATTAGTGAGACTGGCTCAGGGCAGGGCAGGGTTCAGAGCTGCTGTACATAGGCTTGCTTTGGGTCACAGGAGACTCGATGGTACGTAACAACAAGAGGTATGATGATGGTGGCAGCACTATTCAGACTATGTGTGGACAGAGGATCCTGGGTGGTGTGCATAATTTATATGCTTACTTACTAAGTGACAGGTTGCAGGTTGGAGTCTACCCAGACGTACCTTAGAGGCGAGCCCTGGCAGCTTACTTCTGAAATACCAGCCCTGGAAAACTGTGGCGTGCAGTTCTCTTGCATATATGATATATATGAGTCAACTTGTCAGTGAGGGCTGAAATCTCTGGTCATCTTGGCTACTCTTTTAGGACTTGGAAGGATTTAAGCCTTCAGCTTTGGTTCCTAAGATGTTATTCTGGGGCATCTGCAAAAATCCCAGGCAGTATTTGATTAAATAGGCATTATGTGACTCAATCCTCAGAAGAACTCCTAGAACTATTTATGAGGGAGAAAAGTTCCACTGAGGTTAGGTTACTGTCTGAGATTTCAGATAAAAAATGGTAAGACGGTGAGTTGCACTTCTATTTACCAGTCTGCAGATACTTTGTGTTCCCCATACAGAATACAGAATTGAAGGCATGTACATTGTCAGCATAGAGGAATGCCAAATATATCTGCTAATTTTTCCTTTTTCTAGACAACTTCTCATAGAAACATATTACCAACAGGCATATAGCACTCAAATAAGGATATATTATTTAATGGGTACATTCTTTAGTTCTCCTTATTTTTGTTCACACATGATTTTCTTATTAATCATTGTCTCCAGTATAGGTCTGTATTGCTAATTCCAGGGATAATTGTAGGTTTTACTAGAAATAATGACTTAATACATCAGTTATTTTTAAGATGAAACTACTCTTGACGGTGTAACCTGCGTGTGCTCGTGCGCATTTATATGCGTGCATTCACAGATGCTTTGGGGGAAAAAGTCTCCATGTGCTAATTTTGTTTTCTTCTTAGTTACAGGGATGCAGAGAAGAATTTCCACAATATTTCTAACAGATGCTCCTATGCAGATCATTCCAACAAAGAGGAAATTGAAGATGTCTCAGGAATTCTTCAGTGTACTGCTAATGTACTCGGTATAGTAAATACATATTTATACGGGTGAGAGAATAAATGAAGGGGAGAAGGGAAAAGAAAAGGTTAAATAATGTGGTTTGAGAGTAAAGAGAGGTGTAGTAGATGGGGAGCAAGACATTGTCTTTTGAGTGATTTAATGTTGACACTCTAATATTAGCAATATTAGATATTGGTAAATATATGCATACCATTTTTCTTGGAGGTTCAAAAACATTATGATAGAAAATCTTTAACAGTTTGAGAAACTTAAAAACATTTCTGTATTAGTATTATTTTGTGTTGTCCATATTTTTCTGCATCTCACCCTTATTGACAGTGTAAGCTCCTTCCCTCCCTCAAGGTCATTCGTGCTCATGGCTGGGAGGCCAGGGTGGGGCTGGAGGTCGACTCACATGAGCTCAAACTCTGAAATCCCCTTCTGTGGCTGTGTTGGTGAGGCAAATCATCCACTGAGAGCTCTGTGCCCTCCTCCCCTAAAGATTTATGACACTCTATCATGTCCAAGGGCTTCAGCCATGAGCTGTACTCATTCATGCTGCCTTCAAGTGCAAAACTGAGATGTGCTTTATGGAGTTGTTGGAAAGTGAGTGTATCACTCTCTCTATTATGTAAGGTACTAAAGCATGTTCTTTTTTGGTCCTGATCTCTTACATAGATTTTTAGTGAGAAATGACTCTTTCAGTTCTTTCTGGAATTTTCCCATTTCCTTATGACTCACACAGAAGCCACAGTAGTGCTCGAAGGGGGTGGGGAAACAAATCTCAGTGACAGACTCCATGCAGAATGCAGAATCACTGGTGCCTGGGCATCAGGTGATGGAGTCTGTGGCTCTGTTAAAGGGCAAGCTTGTTCACCTGTTCCTTCTGTTGCGGGTAAGAATTTCCTCTAGTGAGACCACAGTTCTGCATATAGACTCTGAGTGGCCTTACCATGTGCATGTACCAAACTAATTAACAATTTCTGACTCTCAGAGATAGATGTAAGCTTTTTCAGTCAAGCTAGCTCTTTGACTAAGTATTTATTCTTGTTTCTACCCTATATAGTTTTGCAAACACAAACTCCTAGAATAAGAACAGGAGTCTTTTTGAAATAGATACAGGCAGCTTACATCTAACATCATGGTAGACAGTTATGGGCAGAAAACCCTGACCTCAGTCTTACTGGTACTGTTGTGTGTCACCAGGCAGAACCTGATCCCTGATGGCCCTGCATGTCAGCACAGAATCTCCCTATAGAGTTTCCTGTGCTTATGTTAGGTGTCCTTGAGTCCATTGTGATTCACAGAGATTCTCTGACTAACAGATCAGAACCTGAACTTAGTCGGCATAATTCTCACGTGCTCCGCCATGCTCAAGTCGGCTATGGCAGTCACTATATCCATCTACCTTGTTGAGAGTCTTCCTTTCCGTTGAACTTCTGACTTTTTCAGCATGCTGCCTGTTTCCAAGGACTTGCACTCCTGACAACCTGCTCAAAGTGTGTAAGATGAACTCTGACCATCCTTATCCTCATAGGACTGCCTCCAAGTCAGATTGGTTTGTTCTTTTGGCAGTTCATGATATATTCAGTATTTGTCACCAACACCACAGTTTGTAGGCATCAGCTCTTCTTTCTTCTTCCTTATTCATTGTCCAACTTTCAAATTGATAGGGAGCAACTGAAAATACCATGACTTGGATCAGACGCACTGTAGCCTATTACATTGACCTTCTTACTCTTCAGCATTTTAAAGAAATCCCTGCCAGTAGATTTCCTCAATGCCTTTTGACTTCTTGGTTGACATATTTACTGTAACAGATCAATGCAGAGATTCTTAGAGTGAAATATTTACTAAAGCAGATTACTGGTGGAGCAGGAAACTAAACAAAGCATATTCTTGGAGAGGATGAGAGATGTGAATAAAGAAGAGATAAATTTGTGTAATAAATTACAGTAATGACTCAAGACACGTTTACAGTTTTCTGAATTTATATTTTTTAAATACATAGTTTATTCTAGTTTTTGGATTTTTATTTGATCTTGTATTTTTAAGAGCTCTCTTTAATTTTTTGTACATTAATTTTTAAGAACATGGGTGTATTTTCCCTCCTAGCATGAATATATAGAATCTTGAGAGAGAGATGTTTAATATTTCAAAATAGTTTATCCTTACTGATCTAGTTTTGAATGGCTTCTCTACTCTTCACATCTCTTTTCCTTCCATTCTTCACCTGGAGAATGGATCAACGAAGTGGAGTAAGAGGTGAGAACTTTTTAAATTGAGGTTTTAATGAAAATTTATGGAGAACTTTGATTTCCATTCATTCCTTTTTGCACAGTTTCCTCCCTACCTCCCCAGTTCACCTTTCTCTTTGAAAAAAAAATTCTTTCTTTGTTATACAATTCCCTACCCCCACCCCAATCCACTTTACTATGCAGCTCTAATTCTGGACTGTTGTCATGCAAATAATACCTTATCATATATTTCTTTTAAGCAGTTATTTCCCTCATCTCTTTCAATGTCATGTACATTATTTATCCCCTGTTTTCTTAGTTTCCCCCATCCTCAATGCCAGTCCTGTTTTATAACAGTGGCATTATGTAGTTTTTTTGTCCTTTTGTGACTGAGATAGTTCACTCAGCATAATGTCCTCCCAGGTAACCCGTTTTGTATACTAGTTCATGAGTTTCTTGTTTTTCAGTAATGCATAGTATTCCATTGCATGTATATACCACAGCTTCTCTATCCATTCCTTTGGTGATGGGCACTTGGGTTGTTTCCCTCTTTTTGCAGTTGTTAACAAAGTATCAATAAACATGGGTATGCATATATCTGCTTGGGTGGCAGTTCTGATTTTTTTAAGGTATATTCCCAGTAGTGGAATTGCTGGGTTAAATGGTATTTATATTTCCCACTTTTTGAGAAAGTGCTATATTGCCTTCCATAGTGGTTGCACCATTTTAAACTCCCACCAACAGTGAATAAGGGTTCCAGTTTCTCCACAACCTCACCAGCATTTGTTGTTTGCTACTCTGCTGAATTTTGCTATTGTTACTTGGGTGATATGATAGATACCTCATATTTGTTTTGATTTACATCTCAGAGCTAGGGATTTTGAACATTTCTTCATGTGTTTGTTTGCCATATGATTATCTTCTTTGGTAAAATGTCTGCCCATATCCTGTGCCCGTTTTGTGATTGGGCTGCTTACTTTTATCTTGTGGTGCTTGAGTATTCTATAAATTCTACATATAAGTCCCTTATCAGATGTGTCCTTACCAAATATTCTTTCCCAGTCTGTGGCCTTCCTTTTTACCCTATTGGAGTAGCTTTCTGATGTGCATAGGGATTGATTCTTAGGCGGTCCCATTCATCTATTTTATCCTCTCCTGGTGTAGGGAGTAAGGTTTTCAAAGATATGGATGAATCTGCACAATTCCCACAGGGAAGAGAAACCCTAGGTCAGATCGTTTGACATGGTAACCACCAGGTGTCACTGTTGTCGCAGCACAGCTTAGTTGCCCTTCAAAGTGTACCTTGTTTTCTAGTTTAAAATGAGTTTAAAACAAGAAGAAAATGCTACCCAAGATATTTATTTACTCGGACTCTTTTCCTTGCGTCTGAACTAACTCATAGTTGACTCTCCAGCAGGTTTCAGAGGCTATAAATGGTATGGGAGGAGATGACTAATTTTAATCCCAAGGAACTGTTGTTTGTTAGATTCAAACTGGCAGAGAGATGCTACGTTTGTGTTAGCAGGGCAACATCCTGTGGATTACACAACCAGAGAGGTCCATGCAGGGATATTAGTGGAAGAGTGCTTAAAATCTAGAAATTGACTATGTAGCAGGTCCAGGGTTTTCTTGAGCTCTGGAAGTCTAGTGGTTAAGAAGTTGCACTGCCAATCCAAAGGCAAACAGTTCTTATCTACCTGCAGGAGAAAGATGGAATGTCTCCTCCTGTGAGATTTACTGCCTCTGAAAACTTGCTGGAGGGTCAGCTGAGAGACGGCATATAGCAACAACAACAACAACAAGGATTTTCATAAGTATTGGGGTTTTCTAGGAGAGAGATTTAGAAAGCATAGTCTTCCAAAGTTTAAATTTCTATAGGCTAAGCCAACATTCTTTCTGCCTATTGGACAGATACAGTGTGGCTCCAGAGTGGTTGTGTGTTTTAAGCAGTAACTATTCCCTTTTCTCCATGTTGGAGGCTGGGTGAAGTGGCTGGACTATGTAATTGGGCTCTTGTTTTGGTTGAGGGTCAGTGTGCAATGTTTGGTTGGTTGTTGTGTTGGGTGGTGTTTGTTTTGTTTTTTTTTTTAAATTTAAGCCTCTTATTTAGAGTTAAGATCTTCTAGAGGGCCCTTGTATTTAAAAGTTGTGCCCTACAGATTATATTTTAATCCCTTGTTACTATATTTTGGAGGAATGTTCCTCTAAGTCGTATAGCACTCTTCTGAAATTTGCTGTGCTGAGGTAATCTGGGTTTGTTGTGACGATGAACCTTGTGCCATGATGGCTCTCCATGGTGGACAGTGTGTCGTGGTGCTCCCAATTTAATTTTGGAAGCAGGAGTGGCATCCACTTCCTTAAACCACATGCCTCTGGAAACTATGAAGTTGGAGAAATGATAGTTATAGGAAGGCTTCAGGCCTTTTGTGAGTTGTGTGTGACTCTATGGCAATCAGCAACAACAACAACGACAACAACAATCTACTTTGAATATTGTCATTTTATAACTCCTGAAATGTTGATTCTCTTAAACAACAATAGCAGGTCATATTCAATGAAACCTTCATTTTTTTAATGAGTACCTGAACTATGAGTAATTCTGGCTTGCTTATGTTTCATCTTTTTAAACATTGTATTTAAATTCTCTTATGCCATCATTTATGGGAATGCATGATTAACTCACTGAGGAGAAGGGAGCTTTTTTCTGAGGAAGGATGTGTGGAGAAACAGTTTCAAACCACGTAAGAGAAATTTTGATGCTTCAAACCTTCTCTGTGAATATCTGAAATTGATTTCCTGACTCTGTCAGTTACATTTATCATGGTTGGACATGTCTTTCAACTTCTTAATCTGTTAAGGATTATAGTAGATACTAGAAAAGTTGTTTGCTCATTTTTATTTATACTTATATAGTTATATTTCACTTATCATCAGAAAAGCTTTAATATGTGTCAGAAAATATAATCGGAGGAGCAAATTTTTCTCCCTCCTGATTGACCATTTCCATCTATTGAATGACAACTCTTCCAGATTGTTTTTATAATTTACTGAATTTTCACATTTAAGTGTGAATGTTACAGTTGACACGGATTAACCCTGAATCTGAGGAGAAAGTCAAAAGAGGTTACAGATGATCAATTACAAGTGTTTGTCCACTCGTTACCTCCTGAGGACTTCTTGGAAACACAGTATTGCAGACTGATTTATGCAAACATGGTTTAATGGGAAAGATTTTCCTGATACCAGTGATTTTGCCATTTATTTCTCTTTTGTTGGCTTAGAAACCAATTGTATATTCTGACCCATCATTTACAATTGAAGGGCCTTGGGTGTAATCTGCTCTTTGTCTTCCATTCCACTTCATTTTGGTGCTCTGGCAGTCACTGTGAAAATGCACAACAGTGCTTCAAAGAAGCCTTTAAGAAGACATCATGCTTGGAAAAGTAGGTCAGTGAAAGGGAGGAATATCCTTTAATAGATGGATTGACACAGTGCAATGATGAGGTGAGACGTGGTGGAGGTTGTGAGGATGGTGCAGGATAGGACTGGGTTTTGATCTGCTCTTCAAATGCTGCATGATGACTTGATGGTACTTAACAACAACAACGACGAGATGGCTCTGGAAACAGGCTCTCCAAAGCGAGATAGTTGTGTCCATGCTCTCCATCATGGATGCGTTTAGTGCTTTATTTGGTAGATAATGACTTGTACATACTAACATTATCTTCTAATCTTAGTTGTCTGAAAAATGTAAACCATTCCAAAAGTGATTCTGTAAAGCTCATTTTAAACTTCAATTAAGTAGTGATAATGTATTCATAATTTTATAAAGCATGACATTTAATATTTCCTTGGAAATTGTAATGGTTGAATAGAAGAGTGGAGTATGTATGTTAAGGCACTAAAGGTCTGTGCTGTGTTTGTTGCCATCTTATCCTATTGCTTAAGGTATCACTTAGGTAGTGTTGTGGAGAAGGAGAGAAAGTGGCCAGGAAGAGTTAAGGGAGAAGGAGGATAAATTGCACAGATCTTTTCTATAGCAAAATTTAAAATAAATTGAGTTTATAGCTGTTTTCATTTTGGGTGTTTTAATTTTCATAGAAATTAATGAGCTACATGACAAAAGTATATTGCATAGGAATAAAGTGTCCTACAGAATAGAAATCAAATAGAAATGAGAACTCTGGGTTGACTGTTTAAATAAGCATCAGTTGCTTGCTAATTATTGCATAAACATAATTTTAGGCTGCCTGTGTTATATGAGTTTTCTCTCAAAGCAATCAGGAAAAACATGAATTGTGAAATAATAGATTCATTAAAGTTCTCTTTACTTAAAATGTTTTCTGTGAGAAACTGGTGCTTTATTTTCTCCAAGAATTAAACACTGAAGTCAGAATCCCAGCAGTATAATCCTGGGTTTACTTTTTCCAGAAAGTGTTAGTTAGGATCAGAGCGGAGATGGTCTTGATGTATATTCTTCACAAATAGTGCCGTGGTTTCAGGGATTCTAAAATACTCTGACATCAGAGCACTCTGTTTACAGGCTCAACAATTCTATACTCTTCAGAGGGGTGCAGTCACTTACATGAGAATGTCTATACATTTTTGTTTGTTTGTATCTTTTTGTTAATTGTGATTTGTGCATTCAGGAGCATTTTATTGAACAGTAATACCAAGAGAGTTAGACTCAGGATTAAAGTCTGTGACTACTATGGAAGGTTTCTTGGTCACTTTAATCATCATATTGTGCAGTGAGTTAGAGAATACTTAATATAGTTAATCACTTGGGGAAAATTAGGTGATGCAGTAACCACTTACCATTTTTCTTCAGATTGGTAATACTACATACATTCTGCCAATGTTTCTTGTTACTGAAATTAGGTAATTGGCACTTTTCCTGTATTATAAAAAAGCTCAAACCCATTGTCATTGTTGTAACCAACTCATAGCTGACTCTCCAGTGGGTTTTTGGGAGGCTGTAAATTGCACATGAGGAGATTGCCCCTCTTTCTACCCTGGATTTCTGATAGATTTGAACCGCCAGAGAGGGACTGCCTGTGGGTTTGCAGGACAGCTCTCTAATACTGCACCACCAGTGCTCTTGCCATCTCTTGTTAGAAGTAAATATTATTTTGTCTCTTAATAAGATGAACTAGAGGTATGGTGATTGAGAAGGGAGTTAATGAAATAATGACAGTCTATAGAGTAATTTAGAACAAAGAATAGAACCCGGCCCTATAGCTTAAAATACCCAATTCAGCTACTTCACGGTTGTTTGAATTTTAATGTTATTTAACTTTTCTGTGCTATAGAAGCTGTCCACGGATTGTCGAAAGTGGCTTGATCACCTGGTTGAGATCATGTTCAATAGCGTTCTCCCCTGTCAAGTTATTCTGTTTTCTCCCTTGCTGTTGTCTTCGGAAGGTTGTTCTCTTTACCAGTTCTTAGGAATGCAGTTTGAAAAGTGAGGTTTATGCTCTCTTTGTTGTTGTTCGGTTCCAGCGAGTCGACCATGACTCACAGCCACACTGTGGCCCGCACTCCGCACTTTAATCTAACCTGTAATGTCCTCATCCTGATGCACTTGAGTCTGTTGTTACAGCCACTGTGTCAGTGTATCGTGTTGAGGGTCTTCTTCTCTGTGTTAACCCTCCGCCTTTCCAAGCACAATGCCTCTTTCCAAGGACTGGCAGACAGTGTGTAGAAACTATTCAAATTCTCCTGCCCATGATTTGTCTTTTCTCCGTCTTCTATTGGTTTATCTTAACTGCTTCTATCAGTGTGTGTATAAGGCTGTTTATCTTGGGGGTTTTCTGCCCCTGGTCTAGAATCAACAGGAACCCCTGATTCCTTGTGTTAAATAACACTATTGTTGTTGTTACATGCTGCTGAGTCATTTGCAACTCAAAGTGACCCTATGTACAAGAGCCCTAAACCCTGCTCTATCCTATGCCAACCTCACTGTCTCTGACACACCTGCACCCATTACCCCAGTCACTGAATCAATTAATCTCATCCAGGGTCTTCCTCTCCTGCATTGTCCCTCCACCCTCACAAGCATGATGTCCCTCTCCAAGGACTGATCCCTCCTTGCAATATGCCCGAAGTATGTCAGACGAAACTTCAGAATCCTTGCCTCCAAGGAGCAGCCCAGTTTCACCCTCTCCAGGATGAACGGTTTGTTTTCCTAGCAGTCCATGGTGTATTCAACACAGTTGGAATACTATTAGAAACTGAGATTTGAATGATACCCCTGACTCCTTGTGTTAAGATCTGGATAGTATAGGTGCTTTTGTTACTGGGATACTGTTGTTTCTACACCTTCTCAGCCTCTAAAATAAGGACACATATTAACAGGTAGAGAACACATGGGAACATGTGTACATGTGCACACACACACACATACATACACATACCCCACTCACTCACTGCTATTGAATCAGAGCCTCCAGTGGGCAGTTGGAGTCTGTAAAAAGCACGGGAGGAGATTGCTCATCTTTCTCCTGTGGAGCCAGTGGTAAACTGCCAGAGGTGCAGCCTTTGGATTTACGGTGAACACCCTGTTGACCACTCCATCAGAGCGCCGTGTATATATGTGTGTGTGAGAACATAAATGTGTGGACTTCATCTATATGTGCTATTGTTGTTGTGTACCACTGTTTCAGAACCGACCCATAGCTGATCCTCCAGTGGGTTTTCAAGGCACTTAATCATGTGAGAGTAGATAAGTCACATGGGAGCACACATATCCCTGTATATAGGGAGCATTGGTGGCCTAGTGGTAAGAAACTACGCTGCAAGCCCAAAGGCATGCAGTTCAAATCCACCAACTGCTCCATGAGAGACAGTCTCTTCCCATGCAATTTACTGTCTCTGAAAACTCACCAGAGGGTCAGCTATGAGTTGGTTCTGACTTAATAGCACACAACAAACAACAACCAACAACCAGCAACCAACAACCATGTATTTCTGTGTGAATCCTCTGAATATGAGTTTAGATTGATGTCTCCAACTCCAAGTCATTATCATATAAATTATTCTACCTTTCTTCTCTTATTTATCTGTGGTCTCCTATTCTAGCAGTGAAAAGTTTTGCTGTCTTCATTCATTTACTTGAAAAGAAAATTATATTGATTTGCCTTCAAAATTAATATATGTTGTCTTTCACATGTTCCTTCAATCACATTATGTTTCATATCATCATTCCCATACATTGTGTTTTAGAAAATGAAACACCATTGATCTATGCCCCTCATTACCCCATCTTTTCATGTCCCCACTGGGTCTTTCCTAATTCCTTCACTCCATCTATCTGCCCACCAAACTCTGTGACCCTGTAATTTCCTCCCTGCCCACCTACAGCCTCCCTCCTCCCTCCTCTTCCCCTCTTAGACTTTTATGTACATCTTACTAGCTATCCATCTGTTTTTGCATATTGGTTTTTATGCAGTTTTTGTCCTTATGAAACTTGATTTAGTTCACTCAGCATAAGGCTCTCCAGTATCTGCCATGGTATGTAGTTGTTTTTAAAATCGTTGGTCCTGAGTGCTGCATCCACTTCCTAAACAACATGCCTCTGGAAACTCTATGAACTTTGATAAATGTTGATGGTTGTAGAGGAACTTCATGCCTTTTGCTTATAGGGTCACTATGAGTTATGCTCAACTCAATGGCAATCAATATCAACAACAACAACAACAACAACAACTTCCATGGAATACAACTTTATAAACTAGAGTTCAAGTTTTTGTGCAGTTCTTTTTGCTCTAAGTTTTATAGACACCTCTCATTTCCGAAGTTACTTGGGTCCAAATCTACTTAGGATGTAACTTAGTTTCTTTTCCCTGCCATTCTCTTGAATGAGAATGTTTCATGCCTTTGTAATAGAATTAATCTCTTGTCTGTGTTACAACCTGGGATCCTCCAACCTCCTAAGTTTTTAAATTTGCATATATTTAGGTTCACCCTTGATGCTGTGAAGTTTTATTGTATTGATAATGCATAGTGTCAAATATCTACAATTACAGTATCATACAGATTACTCTCACAGATTTAACATAATCTCTATTGCTTTACCTACTCAAAACCTTCTTCCACATATACCTGCATCCTTGTCAAATGTTCATCACTTGACTGCATCTTTGGGTTTTCCTTTTAAAAACTGTAATATAATAGATCATGTAGTAAATAGTCTTTTCTTGTTGGTTTCTTTTTCTTAGCACTATGCATTTAAAATGAATCTGTGCTTTTGTGTGGCTTGATAGTTCATATCTTTTTATCTCCAAAAAAGTATTTCATTGCTTGATATCTTTATCCATTCATTTACTGAAGGATATCTTGGTTACTGCCAGTATTTGGTAATTATAAATAAACCTACTATAAATAATCGCTTTCAGAATTTTATGTTGTCATAAGTTTTCAAATCAGTTGAGTAAATACCTAGGAGGTTGGTTTCTGGATTATCTTCTAAGACTATGCTTAGTTTTTAGGAACTACGAAAGTGTCTGGGTGTAACTTTAAAATATTATGACTCATGGGACTTGTAAACCTGTTTGCTGAAGCAGCTGTTGAAAATATCAACATGTCCGCAAGCAATCTTTGTTAAAATCCCTCTGATTCCTTGTCTCCAGATTGCCCTGCTTTTCATTCTCAAATTATTTCCTATCCATCAGCCTATCAGAGGGAGCTCTGGTGGCCTAGTGGTAAGAATCTGCACTTCAATCCCAAAGGCATGTGGTTTGTATCCACCAGCTCTTCCTTGGGAGAAGAATAGGCAGTTTCTTCCCATATGATTAACTGCCTCAGAAAGCACCTTGGAGGGTCAGCTACAAGTTGGTTCTGACTTGACAGTACATAACAACAACAACATTTACCAGCCTACTTTTGAAGTTTGTTTTGTTCTCATGTTTTAATTGCTCTTTGCAATTAAGTTATATTATTCACTTTGATTTAAGAACTGACTTAAATAACATATTGTTTACCTTTGACTCTCTGACAGTTAATGAAAAATATAAATAGTGTTGTAAGTAAATTCAAATGTACTAGGCTCTATGCTATATAAATTACCAGTCTTATTATTCTTGAGTTCTTGCTACATAAATTATTCTTATTATTCTCATTTTTATCATGGATGTTTAAACTGATTGGGGGAGTAGAATTTTATAAATCACCATAAAATGCTACTTAGTTGAAGAGATTTTATATATGCTAAATTCCCTTTATCATTATAGAGTGAGCTCTGGTGGCCTGGTGGCAGGCAGCTGCACTGCAATCCTGAAGGCATGCGGTTGAGGCCTCCAGTTGCTCAAGGGGGGAAGGATGGGCAGTCTCCTCCCATGCAATTAGTTGCCTCTGAAAACCCCCCAGAGGGTCAGCTCTGGGTCAGTTCCAGCTCTACGGTATACAACAACAACAACAACAACAACAATGTTTCATCATAATTTTTAAAATATAAAAATATTAATATCTTTAATATTGTTAAAATGAGCATGCATGGTTAAGGATTCCCATGTGTTACATTTCCCATATGGAGAGCCGTGGTGCATTCGATTACAGGTGTTTTGTGTACTTTCTTATGAGTGCTTTGGCATTCTCTTTATCTCTGTTATTCCATTTGGTAGCTATTTAAAATAATAACCACTTTGAATCTGATATGACTGACCCCAAACTTTCAATTCCTACCCTACTGTGCTTTTTCATATTTCCAAGACTTGCCCTAATATTAGTATAATAAATGGTCATTTCCTCTCTTTTAGAAAGAAGATGCAGATGTGAATACATAAGGAATAATTTTCTGCTGCAGTAGAAATGAACTGTATTTCAGCTTTTGTGAGACGTTTATACATTGGTGTCGACCTCAGTTATGATCCAAAATTGGTTGAGGTAGAGGCATTGTTGGGACACAGGATATAGTGAGTGGGTCTGCATATTTTGTTTAAAAAGAGGGAATCAGAAGAACTAACTCTTGGTCCCACTGAGGAGAGGAGTCATTGATGGGAGGACTGCAGAGCCTCATTTGGGCAACAGGGAATGGTGATGACGGCTACGGAAAGAAACCAGTGAGGTGTGTGTGGATATTGGTCAAAGAACAAATGCTGTTAACACAGGCAAGGGTGGTGTAGCAATTCCTGATTCACAGGGGAGTGAGAGTTGAAACTTGCCTAGGGAAAGGGAAGAATAACTGAAAATAACACATTTCATTTTAGTATTTAAAAGCCTATATACTTTTATCATTGCTAGGTAATTATGTTCTATGCTATTAATTTGAATCTTAATGCCAGAAATGATTATCTCTACCCTAAACACTAAAACAAGAGAACGATAGGTCTGTCTTGGAGAGGGTGAAAGCCAGGTTTCTCTTTGGACTCAAAAGATTTTGAAGCTCTGTCTCACTTACTTTGAGCAAGTGGCCAAGAGGGACTGCTCCTTGGAGAAGGACATCATGCTCAGAAGGGTGAAGGGACAGTGCAGGAGAGAAAGACCCTGGATGAGATAGCTTGATAACGTAACTGGGGCAATGGGGGTAGGTGTGTAGGAGTCAGAGAACTGGCTCAGGACAGGGCAAGGTTCAGAGCTGCTGTACATAGGGGTCTCTGTGTGTCATAGGCAAGTTGATAGCACATAACAACAACAGCAACAAATATCAGAACAGCAGATTTCACAAGTGATGTGCAGTAGGATCATCTAGGGACCTATACAGATAGTAGGGAGCTCTCTCTGATGGCTTAGGGTGTAAGAAGTTGTGATGTCAACCCACCAACAAAAGGCAGCTGGGTGGAATCTGTCAGCTTCTCTATAGCAGAAAGATGGACAGTCTGCTCCTGTGGGATTTACAGCTTATTTATAGATAGTCAACTACGAGTTGGTTCCAACTTGAGAGCGTACGGCAACACACTATCCCCTGTACTCCAATTCAGCATATAGATGAAGACCAGGTGTTTGTATGTTTTAAAATAAATTCCCCAGGTAATTCTAGTGTATAGCTGCAAGCTGAGACTTTAACCCAAGGCTAGATTTGCTCTCAAGTAAGGATGTTTAAGAAACTTTAGTTTCATTCTTAGGGAATTTGATACCCAAACATACTTTCTGCAAATTGAGTTTCATAGGATTGAGGTTTGTCTTTCTGTATTTTTTCTGAGTGTTGCCTTGTAGTCTATTTAGTTCTTTTCACTAACTCTGGTTCAGTTCTGGTTCCATTCACTGCCATTTACCTCAAGTCACAGACTTAACAGCAGCTCCTGCTAGAGGTTCTTCTGGCACACTTCCACCTGCACCCCCATCCCCGTTCTCTGTCTTCTTGCCAGATCTCCCCGATGCTGATGACTGCTTGCTTAAGACTGCCACCATCTGCACCACACAAATAGGATACCATTTATCCCTCCTAATTTTCTTGTCTCTGCATAAACGGGAACATGTAGTGTCAGTTCCTCTCATTCTCCATCCTGTGTCATCGGCTCTGGACAGACGTGTGAGAGATTGTTGTTCTAATTAGTGTCACGGACAGTGGACCACATGTTATTCTAGTACAATGCCAGGTTCTTCCTGGATTCTTTTTCCTGGGAACTTTAGGTAACATTTTTCTCTCTCTTAATACCACCAGGGGCAGGAATCCTATTAATCACCAGAGGACAAATTTAGCCTGGGGGGAAAATAAAGTGGGCAGTGGAGTTAGCTGCTGCTGTGGCAATGGGATGTCTGTACTTGTCTGTGTGCTTACATAAAGCAGAGTCATTTTAGGATCTTTACAAAGGAGGGATTTCATCCAGAGGAGCCGCAGCAAGCTGACAAATGATCCTGATTCTTGTGAGTTCCTACGTGAAGTGATTAATGCCCAGAACGATTATGACTGAAAATGTCCCTGATTGCCATCATTTTTCTACTTTTCGTTTGTGTCTATTAATTCTGTGTGCTTCCCCATAATATTCTGTGATATATTTTTTTACCTCTTCATTTGGGGTGTTTCAGACCACTTTTCATTCACCTCTGTTTTGTTTCGTTTTCATCATCGTGTATTATTTTCTTGTTGTCATTTTTCTGGTTCTCAATCATTCCTTCATGTTAAATTAAGCATTAAGATCTGCCAAACATCTGAAAATTTTGCCTTTCTTGATCATCACTTGTTTTACTTTAATGAGCCTAGATGGGTAGGCTGACCTTTCTAATCTACTAAGAGTGCCTTGGAAGAAAGGTCTGGTGATCTCCTTCCCAAAGGTCACAGGCAGTGGAAATCTTCACGGGCACAGTTCTTCTCTAGAACACTTAGAGTCATCATGGCGTTTTGGCTTGTTTTACAGTGCCATATTTAAGCTTAGTGTTTTAGATGGCAAATTTAGTCAGAAAATATTCATTATTATTTGTTACTTAATAAGACTTACGTCTTTAAGCTTAGTGTTTTAGATGAAATATTTGCAAACTCTTTGTTGCAAATCTATAAATTGTTAATTCAGTGCTCCAAATGATCCTTGAGCCTTTCGGTGTGCTGAAGCTGATTCTCTTAACGACAGGAAATGGGTTATTAGACAAGTGTGGATATTGTATTGTAGAGAAAATATTGGCCCTTCAGAAACTCACTGCCATTGTATTGGAACTGACTCAGAGCTGACCCTCTGGTGAGTTTGCAGAGACTGCAAATGGCTCGGGAGGCCAGTGTCCATCTTTTTCTCTAGAGCCTCTGGTGGATTCAGGTCATTGGAAAAGTACCATCTTTGGGTTAGCAGCTCAGCTCCCCCTGGACTACATCACCCTATTAGAGAAATGGTTTTCTAGTACTTTGTTCCATCAGTTTGGTGGTGTTAGGTAACGTCTAGTCAACTGTGACTCATAGTGACCCTATGAACAGTCTCTCTGAACCCTGTCCTATCCTGAGCTAATCTCTGTATCTCCGACACACTTGCCTCCATTTCTCCAGTAACTGTGTCAGTCTGTCTCACCTGGGGTCTTCCTTTCCTGCACTGGCTCCCCACCCTTCCAAGCATGATGTCCCTCTCCAAGGACTGGCACCTCTGGGCAACATGCCCAAAGTATGTCAGACAGAGCTTCAAAATCCTTGCCTCCAAGGAGCAAATTGACTTCACTTTCTGTAGTATGTGTTGCCAACCAGAAAGGCTGTGTGTCTCTGGTGGTTCAAATCCGTGAGAGGCCCCACAAGAGGAAGATGAGCAGTCTTTTCCTGTAACAATTTATAGCCTTGGAAACCCACCTGTTAAAGTGAGTTTGGTTTTTTAATGACATTTTTGAATGATCCAAGAATAAACTAACTCACTAACTTCTTTCTTCTACTTCCTACCCTGCCTTTCTTTCCTTTCATAAAATTCACCTTAATGAGACTGACCAAAGCTCTGAGTTCTCACTGATGTCTGAGTAGTAGTTGCCTTAAAGAGTTAAAGATGCTATTTCAGTATATTTGGGGCAGGAGAAGGCCTCCTTTAGTTTTCATGAATTCCACAGATAACTGGGTGGATATCTCCCATGTACCAGGCTGTGCTGGCTAGAGAGGTCTGGCAGCAAGGCCTTCTGATAATTTCAGTTTCAAAGCTAATGAGAAGTCCCCATGACTACTAAGGATGAAAGAATAATCAATGCCTTTGAGTTGTGGTGCTAGGAAGAGTCTTGAACATAACATAGACCACCAAGAGAACAAATAGGTCTATCTTAGAGAGGGTGAAACCAAATTTCTCCTTGGAAGCGAGGATTTTGAAATTCCATCCAATATACTTTGGGGCATGTGGCCAGGAGGGATTGATCCTTTGAGAAGAACATCATGCTGGAAAGGTAGAGGGACAGCGTAGGAGAGGAAGACCCTTGATGAAATGCACTGATTCAGTCACTGGAGTGGTGAGGGTTGGTGTGTCAGAGACAATAAGTTTGGCACAGGACAGAGCAGGATGTAGGGCTATTGTACATAGGGTCTTTATGGGTTGCATGCGACTCAATGGCACATAACAACAATGACAATAAAATATAACAATACCTTACAATAACAAGTAAGATATCAGGAGCTCTACTGACCTAGTGGTAAGAAAGTTCAGTATAATCTTAAAGGCACATGGTTAGAATCCACCAGCTGTCTCACTGGAGAAGGCTGAGCATTCTCCTCCCATATGACTGACTGCTTCTGGAGCATCAGCTATGGATTGGTTCCACCTGATAGTAAACAACAACATGTAAGATATCAAAGTCTGATTTAAGCCAGGATCTTGTTAATTACTTCCAAAGCATCTGAAAGTTAGACACCAGTTAAAGATTAAAAAGGATTGATGTTTATGAGTAGAATACTGAAAACTTTTACAAGAATACTTAATATCCAGTAGACTACCAAAAGAACAAACAAGTTTCTCATAGAGGAAGTACATCTAGGCTACTACTTAGAGGCAGGGATGGTGAAACGTCCTGTGAACATAGTTTGCACATGTCGTCAGGAGGACATGTTTGAAAGTGAGAAAGACATCATGCTGACCATGGTGGAGGGTCAGAGAAAGAGAGGCAGACACTCAACGAGATACATTGACTCAGTGACTACCACAGTGCACTCAAGCATCTCAGAAGTTGTGAGGATGGTACAGAATAGAACACGACTCAGATCTGTTGTTCATACGGTTGCCATGATTTGCTATTGACTTGATGGCACTTAACAACAACAGCAACAACAACAATATAAGACCACTACCTTGTTCTTAGATAAGTCACATTAAAATACTTAGGGATAAAGATCATGTCTACACCGTACTGTCGAGTGGTGCCTGTTTGTGTGCATGTAGGAAGGGAGAGGAAATAGTAACTAATAGGACAAATTGTTAATGAGTTGGTGATCCTTGGTAAAGGACATAAAGGGTTTACTATTCTTGTTAGTTTCCTTTAAGTTTGAAGTTTTATAGAAAGACACATTTACCAAAATTACTTTAAAAAGTCAGAAGATTATTAAGTCCAAAGCGGGTTTGGCTTTTTGTTCCTATGTGTTTGTAGCCTTAATTTTAAAACAGAACTAAAATAACAAAAATGAGGCTTTGTGCTTGTATATTTTATATAAAACTATACTTCCCCCTTATCCACGCCTACATTTCCTGGTGTTCCCCATGAAAGCACCAAACTTTATATAACTAGCGTCCCAGTCAAAGCTGATCTGGGGAGTATGTGGTCTTCAGGTTTTACAGTCACATATAAAATCTGATTAATTACAGAGAAGTTGAAACAGTGCCAAAGACCCACTGTGTTTATTTAATACTGCAGGGTGGCTGATCAGATTTGTTCCTCCACTTTCAAGGGCATTTTACTCTCCCCTACCATCCCCCCACCCCAGAAAACACTGCAAAAAGAATGAAAGCATATGTTTCATTTTTTCTAGAAAAGAAATTAAACTGCTGACTGCTTTTATTTCTTAAATTACCTTTTCACTTACAGGTTGGTGAATAACATCTATATTAGGACATATGCTTTTCCCTGCCCTTGTAATCCTTTTACTCATGTTGTGACAGTTTTAGACTTCTCAAATACTTTAACTGAATTCCAAAGCCTCATCAATCACTGACATAACTTCTCTGAAGACTCTTGATTTTTTGATTGCTTCACTGACATTTTAAATACCCAGGGTAAATTATTTTTCACAATCTGTCATCAGTCATTAGATAATATTGCAATCTGCTATAAAAGTGTTTCTATATTTAGTACCAGTGCTCACTGCATCTCTCTATAGCAGTGTGTACAATTAGTCAAGTAGACATTTCATTCCAACCAGGATGTCAGACTAAGTGGCTGTTCAGTGTTTAAAGTGAACTATTAGGTGTATAAAATAAGACATTTGGAAGATGATGAGAAGTCCGGTGACTGTTGGTATGTTGTTATGTGCCGTCGAGTGGCATGTGACTCATAGTGACCCTGTGTACAATAGCTCTGAACCCTGCTCTATCCTGAGCCCTCCTTATTGTCTCTGACATACCTACCCCCATTACTCCAGTCACTGAGATTATGTATATACATATATTTAACTTTATTGACACAGATTTATGAATGAATGTGCTGGGATTAATTTAAAATATGCAAGACAAATGCAATGTCATTTTTTAAAAGGTTGTCTATGTTAGTATGCACATATGGTTCATCAGAACTTCAATTACTACATTGAAATAATGAAATTTGAGCCAATTATACTCAAACTGCAAATTTTCTTAATATCATCAGACAACACCTGAAGCACATCAATTCTGTTTCAGGACCCTGTCTAATTTTCTTAACTCCCCTTCTCTGTCCATTTCCATCCCTGCACAGATACACGACTACATTTCCCTGCTGTCATGGGCCTCATAGTCCTGACAATATTTCATATGAAGTAATGTGGTGAATCCAGTACTACTAATGGGAGAGACAGAAATGGACATAGCAATGTTATTCATACCAATATCCTTGTATCCATGTTCTCACTGTGGTATAAATGTTTGGCTAATAGGAAGAATTTGAAGGATAGAGTAGATCTTGGAGCTTCCCATAGGAGTTTGACTGCCATTTGATTCATTAATATCTTATTTATGAATCTGTGGGTAGTTCTGATTGAGCAAAACTGAGATACTAGTAGTAAACTTTCCAGACAGTAATTGTTTAAGAAGAAAACTGCTCACAATACAGAATTTGCACTAAGAATAAGGTTATTAAAGTCACAACAATGAAAACCAAACCAAATCCAAGTACCTATTTGTGATTTGGGCACCAGGCCAGTGATTCTTCTGATAGTGGGGGTGGAAAAACAAACCATGCTGACCTTTGACATCTACCTGAAAGCTCAAAAGGAAATATCATCAACAGTCTTGCAAAGCTGAGAGGAGAGAAAACCCAGCTTACTTTTTGGCTTTTAGTTGTGACTCTTGTTTGCAACACACTGAAGAAACACCTTGGAAAAAATTTAGCATCTTTCACTACTATGAATTCAAGACCTTACAGCTTTATAATGCCTTTTTTCCTGTCAAGCTTTGGATTTAGCTGACCTTTTAGATAATACATTTTTTTGTTTGCTTTCAAATATTGAGAGATCTCTGATGTATTTTCTCCAAGAGTTAAAGAGTGCTGAGAAAAACTTATAAAAGTTTGTGGGAGAAAGGAATGCTTCAAATCCATACATTTTCCTTTTTGGTTCAGAGACCTCTCAGCCTACCTATTCAGATATTTAATGAGAAGAAAGTGAAGTCTTTCATGCTGTTTTCTCCATCTTTCTGCTGCTTCGTGAAGCATTGCCTGCCTGCTTTGTTAGGGAGCTATGGTGGCCTATTGGTAAGGAGCTGTACTGCCATCTCAAAGGAAAAAGGTTCAAATCCACTAGCTGCTCCCCAGGAGAAAGATGGGCAATCTCCCGTATTATTTCCTACCTCTGAAAACATAGTGGAGGGTCAGCTATGGGTTGGTTCCGTCTTGACAGCACACGACAACTGTGCCTCCTGTGGGACATATATTTTCCTTCTTTCCCTCCCTCAGAAGTGGAGTCCATATTTGTTTCTTGTGCTTATGACTCGCCAGTGGGGACTGGACTTCTTGGAGCTTTCCACTGGTCATGAGTATGACAGGAACCAAGTAGGAATGAGCAAGTGTGTTCACGAGGCAATAAAGAGATCAACATGATTTGAGAAATTATTCTTGTTGGAATATTGAAGGAAGTGAGCACAGGAAATGATTTTAATGTTATGTGTGTACAACCTGCCAGAGTACGCCTTTAGATATTGTGTGTATTTTTACATCTTCTTCCTCTGCATCTCTGAATTTTCACTTCCATATATTTTTTGCTCCCTACTCGTATTTTTTAGTTTCTGACACTTCTTTCTTGGGTTATTTTCTTCTCGTTGACTGTCAGTCCTTTAGTCGGTTAGTACTTTATACTGTTTTTATTTTTCACTTTTAGGCTGCATATGAATCAGGATTAGGAGCTCTGGTGGCTTAGTGATGAATGTCAGTAGAGACTCTGAATACTGTCTAGAGAGTGGAGATGCCAAAGCAAAGGGAAGCAATTGGGAAGTTAAGGAGCTAAACAGAATATTTTAAAGGGTAACTCGGGAAGATGAAGCAAAAAATACTACAATGAAATGTGCAGATCTGGAGCTAGAAAACCAAAAGGGTCCAACTCCCTCAGCATTTCTTAAGCTGAAAGAACTGAAGAACAAATTTAAGTCTCAAGTTGCAATACTTAAGGCTATTTATGTACAATTATTACTATTTGGGTACAATATTTAATGATACAGGAAGCATTAAAAGAAGATAGAAGGAGTAGACGGAGTCACTGTACCAAAAATAATTGGCTTACACAGAAGAATTTAATGAAACATAATATGATCATGAGGCAATGATGATGAAGGAGGAAGTTGAAGCAGCTTGGAAGGAGTTGGCAAAGAACAAGGCCCCAGGAATTTATGGAATATCAATTGAAATATTTCAACAGAAGGATGCTACCTTGAACATGATTACTAAGTTGTGCCAAGAAATCTGAAGGACAGCTATCTTGCCAGCTTACTGGAAGAGTGCCATATTTGTTCCCATTCCAAAAAAGGGTGACCTGACAGAGTGTGGAAATTATTGAACAATATTACTGATATCACATACAAGCAAAATCTTAATGAAGATTATCCAAAAATAACTGGAACAGTACATCAACAGAGATCTACCAGAAATACAGGCTGAGTTTAGAAGAGGCCATGGCACCACAGACATTATTGCCAATGTCAGATGAATCTTGGTTAACAGCAGAGAGTACGAGAGGAATGTCTTTGATTGACTATGCAAAAGCATTTTACTGTGTGGATCACAAGAAATTTTGGCTAACCTTGAAAAGAATGGGAATCCCAGAACACTTGATTATGTTAAAAAAAACCTATACTTAGCCCAAGAAGCATTCGTCAAAGCAGAGCAAGAAAACATTGCATGATTCAGAATCAGGAAAGGAGTGTATCAAGAATGCATTCTAGCTCCATACCTTTTCAGTATATATTTGGAACAGATCATTCGAGAGGCTAGACTTTATAAGGAGGGATGTGGTGTCAGGATTGGAGGAAGAACATCAACAATGCATATTATACAGATGGTACAACCTTGCTTGCCAAAACTGAGGTGGACCTGAGGCATTTGGTGCAGATGGTCAAAGACTGCAGTCTTCAGCATGGATTGAAGCTCAACATCAAGAAGACAAAGATTCTCACCACTGGGCCAATTGGCAGCACCATGATACATGGGGAAGCGATTGAGGTCATTAATAATTTCAGCTTTCTTGGCTCCGCAGTCAATACTCTTGGCACCAACAGACAAGAAATCAAAAGACAGATTACTCTGGGAAAGGCTGATTTCAGGGACCTCTTAAAAGTGCTGAAGAGCATCAGTTCCGGCTGTGGTCGTTGCAGACACTTGCTGTGCTTCAGAGAGGTGAACAGTGACCAAAGATGATAAAAGAATTGATACCTTTGAATCGTGGTGCTGAAGAAGAATAGTAAGCATACCATGGACTGCCAAGAGAACAAACAGACTTATCCTGGAGATTGTGAGATCAAGCTGCTTCTTGGAGGCAAGGAATTTGAAGCTCTGTCTCACATAATTTGTCATATGGTCAGGAGGGACCAATCCCTGGAGAAGGACATCATGCTTGGAAGGGTGGAGGGACAGGGCAGGAAAGGAAGATCCCGGATGAGGTGGATTGATAAAGTACCTGGGGTAATGGTAAAAGGTATGTTTGAATCAGTGAGACTGGTGCAGGATAGGGCAAGCTTCAGGGCTGTTGTGCGTGAGTCACAGGTGACATGATGTCAGGCACGTAACAAGTGGTTTAGTGGTAAAGAGTTGTGCTGCCAAGCCAAAGGCATGTAGTTTGAATCTACCTGTTGCTCTGCAGGAGAAAGTTACACAATCACCACCTGTGCAGTTTACTGCCTCTGAAAACCTTCTGGAGGGTCAGCTATGAATTAATCCAACTCAATTGTACATAAGAACAACAATGAATCAGAATAAGAGAAGTGGGTTTGATCTTACGGCTTGGTGCTAACTACTAATAAAACACAGCACACCAACTCACACACATCATTACTATCATTATTATAACCTTTCTTTTTGATTGTTATAATTTTAAGAATCTAGAAACTAAAGGCTTATCATTAGTGTCTAGCCCATAAATGAGCCCCTTTTGGTTTTATTTACTTATTTATTTTTAATCAAACAGAAACCTCCCAAACCCTGTTGCTAAATCAGTTCCAATTCATGTAGACCTTCCATTGATTTTCCGAGTTTGTAAATCCTTATGGGAAGACACTGCCTTACCTTTTTCCCTTGGAGTGACTGGTGGATTTGAATTTCTGGCTCTCTGGTTAGCAGCCAGACATTTAACTCCCTACACTAGGAGGACTCCTTATTTAATTAGTGTTTAATAAATACTCTTTTACTTTTCTTGTTATTTAAAAATAATATAGAATATATTTTGGTAAAAGTTTACACAACAGATTAACAATTCAGTAACTTCATTAACAATTTCTGTACATTTTCTTCATTGACATTGGTTATATTTTTCATTATATATTAATATTCTCATTTTCATTCTAGTTACTCTCTTTCCATTAACCTAGCTTCCTTACCCTTCTCTTGTCTTCTCATATTTTCTTTAGGGTAAATGTTGACTGTTTGCTTCTATATAGATAATTTTTTAAAGGAGGGGTGCTAGTGATAAGGAATTGCTCTGTTTACTTAAAGG
>NW_006399806.1:627823-635884 GCF_000299155.1 Elephantulus edwardii
ATACTTTTTCCCAGTCAGTGGCTTCCCTTTTTCTATTCATCTTTATCTGAGTAATGACCCACACTTGAGGTGTTTGTTTGTTAAAGAAATAATTTAGAAGAGACCCCAAATAGTGACATATGATGCTTATGGAAAGTTCTTAATATTGCCAAAACCAAACAGTGCAACAACAATAAAGTATTTAAAGTGTGATGGTAACCCACTTAGAGGAATGTTAAAAAAGAGACCTCTGTTGAAAAAATGTTACAATGTGGGAGAACATTCAGGATGTCTTAGTGCTGGTTGCCCAGTCTTTGGGATGGTGCCTCTAATCACTAGATTTCACAGTATGGGAATAATCCTCTGTGGCTCACAGCTCTCATTCTCTGAGTCATTCTTTCTGTTTCATCAAAGATAACCCCTGTGCAGCAGAGAAGCCCAGGTATCCCCACCTTGGGAATCCTATGGAGAGTTCTCCTTTGCCCTTCAGGGCTGTTAGGAGCCCCATTGGTGCTTCAGGGTCAGTTCTGGACTGCTAAACAAAAGGATGGCAGCTTGAATATGTCAGATTCTCAGTGAGAGAAAGATGAGACAGTCAGCTTGCTTAAAGACTTACAGCTTTGGAAACCCTATAGGAACTGATAGTTGAGTCAGTGTCAGTGGGAATGGCCTGGGCTGCTAACTGAAAGCCCTGTTGAGCTGATTGGTGTTTGAGTCTGCCTACCGCTCCTGGGGAATAAATACCTGGTGAGATACAACAGGCTGCTCTGGGGTGAGGGCAAGACTTTGCACCAGATCTCTGACTCCAGCTGAAGGAATTCCCAGAGCTGAAGGGGATTCTCAGCTGAGAGTGTCAACTACCAACACCCTCGAGATCCAGTACAGATGAAACAAAAAAGCCAAATACCAGTTGTTTGTGTACATTACAAACACTGCAAGTTGAAATATGTAAAATATGTTTGGTTACATACAAGCAAGTTGAGGGAGTGCAGAATAAAATAACACAGGTGCATTCGAGTTAATGAAAGAATTAATAACATAACTATCTACCAAATAAATCATGCCATGAAACTTAGTTCCATTTGCAGTCATGGAAAAATTGAGGTATATATTTCTCCCTTCTCACTTTATTTTAAAAGTAAGTTTGTTTTTTTTTTTTAAATCTCTGCACCTCTCAGACATTCTCTTGTGTTCTATTTGTAGAACACATCAGTGTGTGGTAATGACAAACAGCTCAGTGTTCCTGTCAGACCCACTTTGAGAATATAACAAACGTGAATCATTTCTCTGCCCGAACATTATCTTCAGCCATCTCTCAGATAGTTTTTACCCTATGGTGTTGAAGATGAGTTCAACCCCTACATGCACCATTGATACTTATTTTCATAGCCCTAACTCACTTCTCTTTTTAGTCCAGCATTTTATATATGTCCTGTCAAAAGGAAAATGTGTGTGTGAAAATGTGAACAGAGCAGGACAAACACAATTTAAAGTGCATGCTTTTGTGAGGAAGTATAACAGATATCTGTTTTCACAAGTCAGAGAGGACATATACAAAAAAAGGTTGTGTTTCTGGCATAAAAGCTGCTCATAGCAGCCCCTTTTATTTGAAGTAGACCTGTTTCTACTGCTTGCTTGTTTCCTTTCAAATCACAACTCACAATGTCCTTCCAAATCACACATACTGTGTATTCTTTTTCTAACATATCCTTGATTTCTCATATCTATTTTAAAACAGTTCTTTAGAGATGTCTTCAATACATTTTGAATTAGTTCTTTTAAAACATAAAATGTGAAGGCAGATCAGCACATGAAAGAATGTTCAGGCACTTAAAAGGACTTTTATGAGGAGAAAGACTTGCTCAAATCAAGAAGAGGATATAACAGCACTTGTGGACTTGTGGGAATAGATTTCGCCTTAGTAAAAGGAGAAGGAACTTTGTAATTATTAGAGATACTGGGAATTGGAAGAGCAAGCATCATGAACTCATTACTGGAGGTGTTTAAGCAGGAATGCTATATATGTAACTTTTCAATTGTGAGTTGAGTGGAAGTTTACAAAGCAGATTAGTTTTTTTCATCCAACTATGTGTACACATTTTGTTTCATAACATTAATTACAATACTCACCAACTAATTACACTTCCCCCATGTTTCCCCTGTGATTCTCATATCTCTGAATCCTTCTATTTTACCTTTTCCCTGACTTCAGAGCTCTATCCTTGGGCAGATACTGTTCTTATGATCTTATATGCAGGAGTGCCTCCAAGATGTAATTACCACCTTATTGGCTTATCTGTTGTTTGACTGAAAGTTGAACAGCAAAGGTGAGTTCTATTGCATGTTCAAAAAGTGATATGGGCCAAAGTCTCAGGGGTTGTACCAGTCTCTGTAGACAATAAGCTTGTCCATTTTTTTTTCGTTTTGTTCCACATTTGCAACTGCACAATCTTCTGTGATCCCTTTCAGAGTAGTCAGCCATGGTAACCAGACACTATCTAGTTCTTTTGGTTGTGGATGTTGAGTGTCACATGGACAGTTAAACCTCTGGGCTAAGTTTTATTGCCTCTTTGAGTTTCTTCTCTCTTCTTTGTTCCACATAGAGACTGACCAGTGGTTGCAACTTAAAAAGAACAAAAACAAAACACTCTAAACTCAGAGAGAAGTTCTCTCTGACCCTCCATTGAATTTCCAGGGCTGTAAACCACATGGGAGGAGAGTGTCCATCTTTTTCTACAGGTGTCACTGATGGATCCAAACTACCAGAGAAGTAGTTAGCTGTCAGTAAGGCATTTCCCTTAGCTCAGCAGAGCACCTCCCTGCAAGTTGGCCAATAGAACGCTCTTGGGAAACCTTTGAAGGCTCCAGAGGCTGCGATCTTTGTGGACTGTTTTATGAGATACTACATTTTTAAAAAATAGGTTTGCATGTAATTATTCATATACATCATGTTGTATACACGCAGCTTGTGCTTTATACAGTCATTCATAAACATTATGTTTTATATAGTTACTTACCATTGCTCTGGACATATTATCACCTCGTCTTTCCTGTTACTTCACACCCCAACTCCCTCCCCGTAACCTCTGCTATCCCAGTAGTATTTCCCCTTCCCTTCTTCTCCCCTTCTCTTCTTTCTGTTCTGGATGTTTATGTACATCTTACTCAGTCATCCTCCTATTTTTCACACTAGTGGCCTTATGCAGTGTTTGCATAATGCTGTATTTTAAGAGATGCTGGAATGTGTTATTGGTGACCTTCCAGTTCTTCTGCATTTCATGATCTCATATGTCAGTGTTAGGAGAAATGCTGTATCCACGAATTCTTTTTTAGACAAAATATACACTATCATGTACTATGGCCCATCCTGAACTGTTAAAGTATTATAATTACTTTTTTCTGCGTATTGAAAGAAAATGCTGCCATAATCTGCGTTCGTAGCTGTATCATAGACTCATATTAATGTCTGCTACACTTAAAGCATGATGTTGTTGGGCTGATTAAACACTGATTTTAGGCCTATGACTCTGCTCAATAGGAAAGTTGGAAAAACTATCGCATTTCCATAAGTTTATTTTATTCCCCCCAACACTTCTTTTCTCTCAAAAGTTTATCTTATCAATAAGACAGTTGGTTTAATTGCCATTGGAAAATGCTTACCATACCCCTGTAGAATCTGGTCCCCACTGGATCCTTTTCTTTTCCTTCACCTGTTCTGCCCTCCAACCAAATTGTGCAGCTCTGCAACTGCATCCCTGCCCATCCTCACCCTTCTGCCCCCAACCCTCACCTCCTTGTACCCTCTTTATATTTTTCCCAATTAAAAAAAAAGTTTATCTTTTCTATACAAACAGACAATAATATAACTCCGGACTCTTGGTTGGAGCAGTTGAGGAGGGTGAGCCACAATTTAGCCATTGTACAAAATCAGGGCAATTAAAGAGGCATTAGCAGTGATTAACAGCTCTGAGTAAGCCTTTGGAGAATCCATCTGGGTGGAAATGTAGCTTTCCTGCTGCTGCTGTTGTAGCCTCCAATTTGTACTGGACCCAGCCATCATGCATAGAAGCCAGAATACCAGAATGAACGAATGAACACACACACACACACACACGTTTGTATAATAAATAATCCCCTCCCTCGCCTTCCTTACCAACAGGTAAAAACAAAACCAAACCAACCTGGGAAAAAGTGCAAAGTGCAGGAAATAGGATGAGGAATTGTGCTTGTAGAGAGATTCCCGAGAGCCTGTGAGCCACAGCCATATTTTCACAACATGGCAGGTTGCACTTCTGAACTAAGCACTAGGTGTGGGTCTGAGCTAAGGCAGGACTCGTGTCACTGCTCATTGTAATCAGCTCATATCTGTGTGTTCTGTGATGTGTACCTTGCTACTGCTGGGTTGCTGGTTTAGGGTCTCCTGGAGAAGTGTGACAGGTAGGTGTGGCAGAAAGCTGTGAGGAGGACTCTGTGACTTGACAGTTGGTCAGTATATGCTCACAGGTGTAGCACAAAGCCCTGAGAAGCCTGCCTTATCATACAAGTACTGCACCGAGTGTATCTTTCTTATTATTCACTATTTGTCAGCAAATGAACAAGAACTTGCTAGATCCTAGAGAATCACATCTATTAGTCATTTAGCATAGCTTTCCCAAATTTGTGTTAAAGGCCTTCCAGCAGAGTATTGAAGGATATGAAAAAGAGCAACTGAAAATGACAAAACACACACACATATGAGCATAAATGTGTTATATAATGTGTGCATTATACCTAAGCTATACATGTGTTTATGATCAGGCATACACAGCTGGAGCTTTAATTGATTGACTTATTCTCCAATGTGTTTGTTTAAAAAACTAACCCACAGACTTGGCACTGTGCCAGGGACTAATGTTACCGTTTACTCATTCATTCTTATTTCCATCAAGTCAGAGCTGATTTATAGCTGACCCTCTGTTCAGTTTTTGAGGCTATACATTTCAGGGGAAGATGACTCATTTTTCTTTCAGAGAATTATTGCTGGATTCAAAGGGCCTGAGAAGCATGGGCTTTGGATATATAACACAGTACCTGCTAGTGGACCACTAGAGCTCTCTAGGGTTATAATAGTGAGCTTTACTTGGTTTCTCCAAAGCACCATGTTAATATCTGTCCCTGGACCTTTGCATTTGTTTGTCTAGAAGTTCTCATTCTTCCTCTCTCTACCTCTTCTTGGCTGTCTAGTTGACTGAAGAGGCATTCCTTTCTGAAGTAAGTTTTCATTCACTCTATAGATTCTAGAAAATCTCTATTTTATGCTATTTTATTTTGCATTCTGTAACAACTATTACCATGTTTTGGACTATCTCTGCAGTTAAATGACTCATCAATTTTCCATGTAAATTTCATAAAGGTAAGGATTATTTCCATTCTGAACACCATTGTAAATCCCAGAAGTAAGCCTAGAGACTAAGAGTGCATAGGTTTCCTCTTTTTTTAAATAATAGAATAGATAAATGGTGCACAGGACATACCTTTTGTTATCCATAGATGGACAAAGTTTGGTTAAAGGTGTACAAACTAGTAGGTATTACAGCATCGTGTAATTAATGCTGGGATGGCAGAAACCACAAGTGCTTTGGAACCCGAAAACATGGTGATTTAGGCAAGGGTTATCAAATAAGGCATTCTGTAGGAATTTTGGTAAAAAATCTGAAAAGTTAGTCTAAACAGATAAATAACTAAAAGAAAAAAAATGTGTAGGAGCGTAGAATTCCAGTAAAATAAATTATTATATACAGGAGCTAGTGGGAGAGAGTGTTTTTGAGCATGTTTAAGAAATTTCAAGTCCTTCATAATGTCTCTAGTCCTTGATCTACTGCAGCAAGTGTTTTAAGTCCTCTTTACTTTCAACAAGTAAGATTGTGTTGTTTGCATTACACAGGCTGTTGATGAGTCTTCCTCTGATCCTAACAACATACTCCTCTTCATAGGGTCCAGCTTCACGAATTATGCTCAGCATACAGATTGAATAAGTGCGAAGAAAAGTTTCATCCCTGGCACACACCTTTTCTGATTTTAAACCATACAGTGTTCCGTTGGTATGTTAAAGCAACAGCTTTTTGGTTTAGGTATAGATTTCATATGAGCACAATTAAGTGTTCTTGGATTCCCATTCTCAATGTTATTCATAGTTTGTTATGATCCACACAATCAAATTCATTTAAATAGTCAATAAAATACTAATAGGCATTCTTGTGGTACTACTTTAAATCAGGATACACCTGACACATCAGTAGTGATATCCCCTGTCCTGTGGCCTCTTCTAAACCCAGCTTGAACTTCTGTCAGTGCCCTGCCAATGTTCTGCTCTAGCCTTTTTTGAATGATCTTTAGCAGTGGTTTGCTTGCATGTGATATTAATGCTATAGTTCAATAATTTCCACATTCTATTGGATCACTTTTCTTGGGCATAAGGGCAAAATGGAGCTCTTTCAATCAGTTTGTCAGGCAACTGTCCTCCAAATTTCCTAATATAGACTGGTGAGCCTGGGTTAGATGCCAACATCAAGAAGACAAAAAGAAAATCTTCACCACTGGACCTATAGGCAACATTGCGATAGATGGAGAAAGGGTTAAAGTTGACAGTGATTTCATTTTACTTGAATTCACAGTACTAGCAATCAGGAGATCAGAAGACATATGGCATTGGGCACGTCACCTGTTAAGGATCTCTCCATGGTGCTGAAGAGCAGTGATGTCTGAAGACTTAGACTGTGCCTGAATCAAGCCATAGTCTTTTCAGCCATTTGCTATGCATCTGTGAGCTGGACAGTAAGTAAGGACGATAGAAGAAGAACTTATGCCTTTCACTTGTGGTGTTGGAGATGAGCATTGTATATCTCATGGACTAACAAAAGAGCAAACAGATACATCTTGTAGAAAATGTAGCCAGAGTGCTCCTTGCAAACAAAGATGGTGAAGCTTCATCGCTCATACTTTAAGCATGTTGCTAGGATAAGCTGTTCCTTAACGGGAGACATGATGCTTGGAAAGGTGGAGGGTCGGTGAAAGAGAGGAAGACCCCCAACAAGAAGGGTTCACAATAATTGCAGCAGTAGGCCCTAGTGTGTCAGAGATTGTGAGGATGGCACAGAATAGGAAGAACAAGATTCAGGTCTATCATTGATGAGGTTGTTATGATTGAACTCAACGTGATGGCACCTAACAACTACAACAACATAATGACTGGTGTATAGATAGCATCGTAAACAGTTTTCTGTCCAAAAAAAAGAAAGTCTTGGCTTCCATAAAGATCATAACCCACAAAGCTCTGCTGCGTAACATGGGTCCCTATTAGCTGGAGTCAACCTGATGGGCATGGTTTTGGTTTTCATTTTGTTATTGGTTCATAGATATAAAGTGAGAGAATGAGGAGAGATGAGTTCTTAGGCTGGATTAAGCACTCCTCAGGTTGTACCTTATCCTGAAGGAAATAAGTAGTCATTGAATGGTTTTAAATGAAGAAGTGATATGGCAGATTTGTAAATTAGGGAAAAAATTGTATGTAAGATGATTTGGAGAGGAAGAAAAGAGAGCACTAAGTTGATATCTAGATTATTGATCATGACATTTATGGAGTGGTTCAAAGTAGTGGTAATTAGGGTAGAGGTATAAGCAATACTATAGATATTCTGAGGAGATGTATTGTGGTGTACATATTACACACATACACACAGAAAACATTTTTAATAAAATAGTATTCTGTTTTGAAAGTTTTGGCATTATGCCACGCAAAATCACATATGAGCTCTAGGTACCTAGTTACAAGAAGTTGTGTTTCAGTCACCATTCAAGGCCACCAGCTGCTCTGTGGGAGAAGGATGGACAATTTCCTCCTGTGCAGTTAAGTGCCTGTGCCAACCCAGTGGAGGGGTCAGCTATGTGTCGACTCCGACTCTACAGTACACAACAATAAGAAGAAGATAGTATTCTGTGTTCTTAAAGTTTTGGAATTATGTCACAAAATCAGCTAATGACTTTATACTCTTTTTGTTTTGGTTAAGATATACATAAAATATATTAATTTTTAATTGATACTTT
>NW_006399806.1:636046-647258 GCF_000299155.1 Elephantulus edwardii
TTAAAAAATTATTTTAGACTGATTAATTTGCAAAATTTGAATACATTGTTTTTCACAAAAGATTCTTTCCATTTCCTTCACCCCACTCACTCATTGAATTGTGCAACCCTGTTATTAACACCCTGCCCTCTCTCTTACCACCCTCTCCCCCTCATACTCATTCTACAATAATGGTTTTATATAATATTTGTTCTTGTGGGAATGAGTTAGCTTACACAGTATAATGTTCTTCAGTCCCTCCCAAATTAGATACTAATTTATAAAATTCTTGCTCCTGTGTGCTGCATAGTATTCCATTGTATGAATGTACCACAACTTCTCAATCCATTTGATTGTGGTTGGACATCTGGGCTGTTTTCATGTTCTTATGTTGGTGAATAATGCTGCAATGAACATTGGTGTACATTTTCCATTTGAATCTCAGTTCTCGTTTTCTTGGGGTATGTATATTCCAAGCAAAGGAATAGCTTATTCTATGTTCAGCTTTCTGAGAGGTGCCAAACTGCCTTCCAGAGTAGTTGTACCATTGTTCAATCCTACAAACAATGTGAATGGTTTCCTTTCTCACCCCATCTTCTCCAACATTTATTACTTGCTGTCCTGTTAAACTTTGCCACTGCTATTGGAGTGAGATGGCATCTCATTGTGGTTTTGATCTGCATCTCTCTTATTGCCAGTGATTTGGAGCATTTCTTGTTATGTCTGTTGGCCATTTGAATATCTTCCTCTGTGAAAAATTATTTCCATGTCTTTTGCCTGTTTTGTAATTGTTTTATGTCTTTTTCTTGTGGAGGTCCAGGAGTATTCTATAAAATACGATTATGAGACTCTTATCTGATATGGTATTGCCAAAAGTTTGTTCCCTGTTGGTAGGTTTTCTTTTCACCCTGTTAGAAAAAGTTTTTGATGCACACAGGGATTTAATCTTTAGAAGCTCTTTTTCATCAATTTTATCCTCTTCAGATTGAGCATTTCTGGCTGTATTAGGCGGTCTTTTTATACTGAAGACTAGGCCTCCTACCTATGATCCCGGAGAGAGGATGAAAGGCACCCAAGCCTCGAGGACTCTCCTTCATAGGGTTGCTATGAGTTGCCTGTGACTCGACCACACTTAACAACAAGAACAACAACAACAACAGGCTCCTAAGCTTGATCCCAGTTTATCTCTTATGAATTTTGTTGTTTTGGGCTTTATTCCCAAGTCTCTGATCCACTTTGTAGTGACTTTTGTGTATGATGTGAGATGTGGATCCTATTTCAACTTTCTGCAGGTAGAAGTCCAGTTTTGCCAGCACTATTTGTTAAAGAAGTTCAATAAAAGAACTAAAGAGTGGAAAAATGTGCCCTGTTCATGAATAGGAAGACTCAATATTGTGAAAATGACAATCTGCTCAAAAGCAATCTACATATTAAATGCAATCCCAATACAGACAGCAAATTCATTTCTCAAGGAGATAAAAAGGGAAACTGTCAAGCTTATTTGGAGAGGCAAGAGACCCTGAATAAGCAAAACACTTCTGAGAAACAAAAATGATGTGGGCAGGATAGCACTCCCTGATCTCAAAACCTATTACACAAAAAGAGTGACCAAAACAGCACGGTACTGGTACAATCACAGGCACATAGACCAGAGGAACAGAATTGAGAACCCAGAAATAGACCCAGCTATCTATGGCTAACTAATATTTGACAAGTAAATAAAAACTATCAACTGGGGAAATAACAGCATTTCTTAAAAGAAATTATTCTTTTCCCCTTTGTTTGAATTACTCTTTTGTAACATAGTGAAATTTTTCATACTTGATTCCCTCTGAATTTTTTAATTCTTACTCAGTAAACTCTTCTTTTGTTTCTGTTGAAATAAATGTTATTTTAATTATGTTTTTGAGTACCTTTGAGTTAGAACCAACCAATGGTTGACCCTCCACTGGGCTTTCAGAGGCAGTAAATCACATGGAAGGATTACAGTGTATTTTATTTATTCTAAAATCTGATAAAGCACATTTCTTTCTCCCTAATGTACCTATTCAAGCACTTTAAGGGCTATTCTATGCATTTATTTTTGTAAATGAATTTTAAAATTATCTTTGTGACATAGTGAAAATGCACTAATGTAATTACAGATGCACAAATTGGATCATTTTTAGGGGGATAATTGTTATATTTTGTTCTTACTAAATATATTTTTATAATTTTATAGTTCTCATCACTCCTTAGTATAGTCTTCCCATTTTTGTTTCTATATCTATTCTTCCTTTAGTTCTTTTACATTCAGTTACTTACAAAATTTTCTTCTTATTTTTAATAAGATTTGAAGTTTTATTGTTATAGAAAGTATTTACAGTAATTTTTTTTTTCAAAAAAGCAAACACTACCATCAAGTTGAGTAATACTGTGTTTTTGAAGCTGTAAATAGATTTCTAAGGGAGGAGACTGGCCATCCTTCTTTCTTGGAACAGCTGGTGGGTTTGAAGAACTTCTGCCCTTCTTGTTAGTGGCTTGACATGGTACACACTATGTCATCAGGGCTCCTTGCAAATATTTTAAGCACATACAAGAATGGGGGGGACACCCCCTACTATTATAAGATTTTCTAGGTTTCCTTTGCCCTCAGCGGGAAGAACAAATTTAATATTCCTTTCCAATGTTTATACTAATTATTTAATTTTATTTTACAACACATGCTAAAACATGCAAGATAATACTGAATTATCATCCTATCTACCCAGGGATAGTGAACAAAGCTATCTAAATCCTGATTTTAGTTTAAATATTCTTAATATTTTATAGTTTAGGGTAAACTGCTTTGAGTTTTTCCAATCAGCTTTAATGTTGGACATTTCCTTCAAGTCTTGTTTCACTTAAAAATTTTACTGAAACACTGTTGAATTTTATTTATCTGATGAGTTTGCAGAATTTATTGGTATAGTAATATTAGTTTTTCATTAACTTTCATAATTATAGTAATTTATGGTGATAGATTCCCTACTGCTGAGCCATCTCTTAATTTCTGATATAAACACTCATAATTTATCATTCACTTACAAATGGCTGATTTACATTTTAGAAAATATTTGTAAGGAGAAATAGTTTTTCAATTTTTGTTCTTGCTATTATATCAGATTACAGTTAACATAATCTAAAAATGATGGATTGAAGAGTTTAATTTTCCTTTCTGGCTGGAGATGTTGAAATAATTTTACAGTTACTTTTTTTTTTTTAACTGGAATTCAAGTTGTCCATTATTTCTTGGCTTAATTTTCTTTACTTTTTTTGTTTTCTGCTTAAATTATTATAACTCAGTTGTAAATGTGTGATTCTTTTTGGTTTCTTTTTTTCTTATCAATGAGACCTGTGGCTTCTCTGTAGAGATTTGTCGCTGCTAACCCAAAGGCCATGTCTGGTCTAGCGGTTCAGATCTCCCAATCTCTTTGGGATAAACATGGGCAGTCTGTTGTGCAAATTACAGACTCAGAAACCTGCTGGAAGGTCAGCTGTAAGTCAGTTCTGATCAACTGGCAGTGCATTTTGAGGGATTTCTTCTCAGTAGACGGCTAGGACGGAGTCTACTAATGCAAGAGTTTAGCTTTGGACAGCTAACTAAAATGTCAACAGCTGTGTCCTAATGGCTGGCGTGGCAGGAGAACGATAGAGCAGTCTGATTTCCATAGTTTGTTCCTTGGCAATTCTAGTAGAGCAGTTCTATAGGATCAGTATAGGTCAAAATCTATTCAGTGGAAATTATTTATCCACTTATGTTGGCTCTTGCTACATAGTTCATAGAGAGTCCTGCTGCTAATCTAAAGGAGGCCTATTCAGATCCACTAGTCACTCCACATGTGAAAGATGACAGTCTCCTCTTCTGTGATTTACATGCTCCTAAAACTTGCTATGTGTTGGCTATTAGTTCTGATGCGATGACAATGAGTGAGCTTTTCATATTTTCTTCTCTATTATTTTACCTCTTTATTAATTACTACTTTTTAGTTATGATTAGTCACTCACTCATTGACTTGCAGCTGACCTTCTGTTGGTTTTAGGAAGCTGTAAATTGTATAGAAGATTGCCCATCCTCCTTCTATGGACAGATAGCAGATTCAAACGAGTAGAGAGGTGCAGCTTTTTGGCTGTCAGTGCCACTCCCTGTGGACCATGCTACCAGAAGTTCAACACATTTTTCTTAATTTGGAGGCTTTCTTGGTTGTTATGTGTTTATGATATGCTCTTTCAGTATAATATTTTTTGTGTTTTGTCAGATTTTGAACAAAATATTCTCATTTTCATTGATTTCTGTGAATTATTTAAGTGTAATAGTTTTTCTTTGACCCAAAGGAATATATGCAATTTTTTCTATCACTATTATTGAAAACACAGTTTTTCATCATAAATTTTTACTTAACAGTTGCTGTGATTTCCCCTTTAATTCATGGATTTTTGCCTACAGTTATGTTCTAGAATTACTATGGCCAATTACTTGAGCAATCTTTGTAATTGCTCCATAAATACATAGTACTTCTATACATATGTGTATAAAATATGTGTGCATGTGTGGAGCTGTTGTTATTAACATTTGTTATTTTTTTATTTTATTTTATCTTTTTTACTTTACCTTCTAATTAATATATTGACATTGTTAATATTTGCCTAGGGAGCTCTGGTGGCCTAGTGATAAGAAGCTGTGCTGCAGTTCCTAAGGCACTTGGTTCAAGGCCACCAGCTGCTCTGGGAGTGAAGGATCGGCAGTCACCTCCTTTGTGATTAACTGCCTCTAAAATCCTGCTAGAGAGTCAGCTTTGAGTTGGTTCCCACTCTACTGTATACAAGAACAACAATATTTATATAATATATTTATGACCTTTAAAATTTTTTCTTTCATCTGTTTATGCTCAGGATTTTTTAGACTCAGTTATTAGATGAAAAAAATATTTCCAAATACATATGGATTGGCTTGGTCACCATTATATTTCCTTCCTTCCCCCATTATTCATATGTATCCATCCTCTAAGCATATTTCTTCAGAGTATATCTTAGCATGTTTTTAAATTTACAAACGGTAGCTTTATGCTGACAGTTAATTTTGTGCTTGAAGCATGTATTATGCCTTTATTAACACCTCTTCCTTTGTGTAGTCAAGAATTGATCTTAAATGTGGTAGAATGTTTCCCCATTATTAGGTATAGCACATTATTTGTTAGATCTATCATATGAAAACTCTAGCTGCATGAACCTGAAAATGTGTCTTGTTATCTCTTAACTTTTTCATAAAGTTAAAAAAATTAAGGACAATTAACCAATTTTTCTACAACATTTAAAAAGAAATATGTGAAATAGGTTACAATCTTTTAAGTAGAGAGGTAAGATATCATAAATGTAGAAAATAAGACTAGTTTGCCTCTAAAATTGTAGAAAAATCATTGCTTTGATCATTCATAGACTAAAAGAAAAATTGATAGGGATCTTTCTGTTCACTGTTAACTCTCTTATATACTGAATTGTAAAGTATTCTGAAGTGACAGGGGTTTTATTCACCCAACAAAGGTTCAAAGTGTGTTGACAACACATTAAAAATATTAAACTTGCAGTTTGGGAAAAACATTTCTTTTGGCTTTTATTTTTTGTTATTGTTGACCATTCAGCAGGTTTTCAGAGGACAGTAAATTGCATGGGAGGAGACGGCTCATTTTTCTCCTTCCTGCTGAGCAGCTGGTGGATTTGAATTGTGTGCTTTTGGGATTGTGTGTGTGTGTGTGTATTTATATTTTTATTATATTTTTGAGGAGTTGTGATGTCAGTTTGAAGACTAAGGTGCATCTAATTCAGGCCATAGTCTTTCCAAGTATTAGCTATGTATCTGAGACTTGGACAATGAATAGGGATGACTGAAAAAGAATTTATGCCTTTGAGCTGTGGTGTTGGAGCAGAACACTGAACATCCTATGGATGGTCAGAGAATGAACAGATATGTCTTTGGAAAAGGTTCAGCCAGAATGCTCTTTGGAGGCAAGAACGATGAAGCTTTGTCTCATATATGTGGACATGTTGCTAAAAGTTTCTATTTCTTAGAGAGGGACATGATGCTTGGAAGGGTAGAGGGTCAGTTAAGGAGAGGAAGACTCCCAATTAAGTAGGTTGATTTGGTAACTGCTGCAGTGGGCTCTTGTGTGTCAGGAAATGTGAGGATGGTGCAGGATAGAACAGGGTTCAGATCTTTTGTTTATAGGGTCGCTATGAGTCGTGCTCGACTCGACGGCAACAATAGCCAACTACACGCGCACACACACACATACACACACACACACACACACACACGTTGTTGTTATGTGCTGTTGAGGGAAGTAACAACTCGACAACATATCTACTCAATGGCACCTAACAACAACAACTATATCAACCCTATGTACAACAGCTCTGGACCCTGCCCTGTCCTGTCCTCAGTCCATCTCACTGACTACCTCCATTGCCCCAGTCACTGTATCAATCCATCTCATCCAGAGTCTTCCTTTTCTGCATTGTCCCTCCACCCTTCCAAGTATGATATCCTTCTCCAAGGACTGGTCCTTGCTGATCATATGCCCAAAGTATGTGAGACAGAGCTTCAAAACCCTAGCCTCCAAGGAGAAACTTGGTTTCGCCCTCTCCAAGACAGACCTGTTTGTTTTCTTGGTGGCCCATGGTATGTTCAAGACTCTGATCCAGTACTACAACTCAAAAGCATCAATTCTTCTACTGCCATCGATAGCTCTGATGGCCTAGTGGCAAGAAGCTCTGCTGCAATCCTGAAGGCATGAGGTTCGAGGCCACCAGCTGTTCCGTGGGAGAAGGATGGGCAGTCTCCTCCAGTATGAATAACTGCCTCTGAAAACCTGCCGAGGGTCATCTAAGGATCGGTTCCAAGTTAAAGGTACACATCAAGAAACAACAAATGTACTATTTACTCGTCAGACTCCTGGATCTGGATGGTAGAAATTAATTTTTTGTCAGTTCTTTGTAGCTGTTGTTGTTTTGTGCCACTGAGTCAAGACAACATCATATCTAATCCTTCAGTGGATTTTCAGAGGCTGTGAATTTGTGGGATGAGGTTGTCCATATTTCTCCTACATAGAAACTAGGAGATTTGAACTGTATGCTTTTGGGCTGGCTGAGTAGCTTTATGACTAAGCCACCAGAGTTTCCTCTGTAGATAGAAGAATGTTTTCAAAAAGTTTTATCTGGATTCTTAACCTACCTAGCAGACTTCTAAGACTTTGTTAGAATAGTTTCTTTTGAAAGATTATTGTATTTGAAAAAATATCAGAATTTTTTTTTTAAGTTTAGACTTGAGATAGTCGTACTTGATCTACCTAGCTTAGATGTAAGTTTGATGAACCCAAAGAGTTTAAAAATAAATTATTGTGTGTTCATGATTTACAGAAATGAGTTTTTTTTGAGATACACCTGTTCCTTACTTGTCAAATGTCTCCTTATTTAACATCCTACTTTTATGATGATAATACAAAACACATCTAGTAGCTGACTATTTTGTGCATCAATGATATGCCTCCGATGGTAATAAATGCTATAGAATGAGGCAAGTAGGCTAAGGTTAAGTGTAGGTTTGGGTGCTCCATGCTTCTCAATCTTGATAATTACACAATTGTGTGATTTGGCACTTGTGAAATGTTGTTACCACCTTATATTTGGTGATAGGATCTGATTGTTCTCCACTTTCACATAATGCTGCTGATTTTCACATCATGATCTGCTCTTTGGCATCTAATCAAATCGTTAAAGCAGGAGTGGGTACATTTATTTCCTTGGTTAGCATTTAAACAACTTAATGACACATATTGATGGTGGTTGATTACTTTGCTGAATAATATAGTGTGGACCTTGCAAGACGTTAATTTTATTTATTTATTTTTTTAGTTAAAGCTCCCTCAGAGGATTTAAGTCTTTAATTGGTGCCATGTGTTTGCCTGTTCCATTGGCTTTTAACAGAGGGATAATTTCCATTTTGGAGCATACTTACAAACTAAACCCATTGCTGTTGAGTCAACCCTGACTTGTAGTGACTCTGAAGAACGGAATAGAACTTCCCCAGAGGGTTTCAATGATTGCACATCTTTATAAAACCAAACTTCCACATTTTTCTTTCCTGAAGTGGCAGCCTTTGATTCAGCCACTGAGTACTTAACCACAAAATCATCATACCAAGGTTTCTTTTTCTGAGCATAGAGATCAAGTGTTTGATGGTTTATAAAATGAGTATTATTGACTCAGGTTACAACTAATGCTTCACCCATTATTCTCTTCAGCCCATGACAGCTAGTCTTCGGCTACCACCTATCAGTGAAATTGTGCTGGCTTCATTCTATAATGACTTCACAAATCCAATAGATTATTTTCTACCCTTGTCTTACCTGACCTTGCTGCATCACTTGATAACATTGATTGCTTCTGCCACCTCCCTTATATTAACTTTGGTGATGCATCAAGTCATTCACCTTGTAGCTAGTATTTATTGAGCATGTACTAAGTGCCAGAAAGAATGCTGGGCCACTAATGACTAGTACATACAATGTTTGTTTGCCACGTAGAATTTTTACCCTTTAGATACAGTGGTTATTACAAGAAGATGTCCTCAGCCAATGTTAAGACTAACCTGCCAGTTACAGTTGTATGAATGTGGGCAACTTTCTTAACATGCTCACCTGTTAAATGAAGACAATAAAAATACTTACTTCACAGAAATGTAATAGTATTTAGCAAAGTGATATAGTAAAGTGTTTACACACACCTTGACTCTCTTTAAATATCAAGACTGCTTAATTCAGGACAAAATATTTTCAGACATCACAATATCTCTCTAGTTAATGTTTTTAAACCCTTGCTTCTTATTGTGTATCATTAAGTCAGAACTTACTCATAGCTGACACTTAAAAAGGTTTTGAGGGGCAGTTAATCACATGGGAAGAGATTGCCCATCTTTCTCCTATGGAGCTGCTAGTGGATTTGAACCACTTAACCTTGGGTTTGCCAGCACAATTCCTTGCCACTAATCCACCAGAGCTCCCTGGACTCCCTTTGAAAAGAGCTCCATGTTGATAATTTATTTAGAACCCATCCCACTCCTGCTCTCCAGCTGTTTTACAGTTATTATGTTTTCAGGAACCTGCTGTCCATATTTTATCCTTACTCCATTACTGGCCGTCTGCTGGAACACTCTTAATTTCCCTTCAAGCCACTGTCTAAGTTTATGTCCCTGAGAAGAGTTAGATGTTCTTTTTCCATACCTCTGTAGGCCATTGTCTGTGCTTTTGGCATTGTTCGGTCACATCATTGTTTAATTTTAGCTATCTGAAGCATCCTTTGAGAGTGAGAAGAAAGTATCTTGCTGCTGTCTGATGTCTTTTCCTCCATGGGACATAATCATAGCTTTAGAAACTTGGTACTGTTTGTTGTTGTTGTTGTTGTTATGTGCTGTCGAGTCGCTTGCAACTCATAGTGACCCTATGCACAACAGCCCTAAACCCTGCTCTATCCTGTGCCAATCGCACTGTCTCTGACACACCCATCCCAATTATCCCAGTCACTGAATCAATCCACCTCATAGAGGGCCTTCCCCTCCTGCGCTGTCCCTCCACCCTCCCAAGCATGGTGTCCTTCTCCAAGGACCGGTCTCTCCTCACAACATGCCCAAAGTATGTTAGATGGAGCCTCAGAATCCTTGCCTCCAAGGAACCACCTGGTTTAACCCTTTCCAGGATGAATCTGTTTGTTTTTCTATCAGTCCATGGTACTCTCAATACTCTTCTCCAACACCACATCTCAAAGGCATCAATTCTCCTTCTATCCTCCTTGGTCATTGTCCAACTCTCTGATGCATGAGAAGTGATTGTGAAGACCATGGCCTGTATCAGACGCACCTTAGTCTCCAGAGAGACACCATTTCTCTTCAGTACTTTGGATAAGTCCCTAATAGCAGACTTTCCCATGGCAATGCACCTTTTAATTTCCTGGCTACTGGTGCAAAGAGTGTTGACTGTGGAGCCAAGCAAACTAAAGCTATGAACTTTAGTTAATGTTTACCTAAAAAATTTAACCTAGATCCTTAGTTTCTCTGAATGAATGCTTACATAGCCTTCTTGTGACATGTACATTGTACTAGTGACAGGTATGTTGACATAAAGAGGACAAGTTCCTTATCTTCTAAAAGCACCCAGTCTGAGGGGCAGTGAATAGCAGATGAGGGCAACACCATCCATGTCATAAATAAGCAGACTGTATTTTAGGCATAGCTAAAGGACGTCAGCAATTAGGTTGTTCTTTCTTTTGTAATAAGAGGTGAATAGACAGTAGTTTAAAGTTCCAACTTTTAACTTAGATATTAATGAGAGTAGTTTTCTTTTGCATTTGCCTCTTGAAGAAATCTAGTCTTGCAAACTCCAATGCCAACCTGTCATTGCCCTTTGTGGTATGAAGTGAATTGAGCATTGTCTATGTTTCATGTAATTTACTGTAAGTAGGAGGTTTGTGTCAGTCATTGGTGGGACCTTGGGTTGTGAAAACTTCATCAATTGTCTGAACTGAACTACTTCCACTTTGCTTTCTGAATTCTGAGACTAGATTTACAATGGAAATCGTGGGTGTTGAATCATAGCATGCTCATAAAGTTGGAGTGATCTTTCTAGAATTTTAATTTTTCGAACTTTAAGAAATTTTTCTCCTCTCATCATGTGTGGTTTAACAATTACAAAAAAAATCAATTTGATTGAGTATTGTGGTTTATAAGTTATAATCAATAATTTGGCTTTTCTGTTGTGGCACAAGAGTTATGCTTCCATACTAGTGGGGGTAAGGTCATAATTTAAGAATTAATAATCATTGTACCATAAAACCCAGAAATCCTCTTTTATGAAGTTGGGATTTTTGGTTGATAAATGAAAACATACAGAATAGTTTTCAATGTGTTGCCACTTGTGAATTTTATTTATTTGCTACTTTTTGAATGAATATTAGGTATTTTAGCATTAGAAGTAAAGCATATCTTATGTTGTTGTTGTTTGTTGTTATGTGCCGTCGAGTCGCTTGTGACTCATAGTGACCCTATGTACAACAGCCCTAAACCCTGCTCTGTCCTGTGCCAATTGCACTGTCTCTGACACTCCCATTCCAATTATCCCAGTCACCGAATCAATCCACCTCATAGAGGGCCTTCCTCTCCTGCGCTGTC
>NW_006399806.1:647761-660471 GCF_000299155.1 Elephantulus edwardii
TCTTTATATCTGTCTTTAATAATTGCAGTGGCACATTCAGTGTTATGAAAAATGCAAGTTAGAAGTAATTATGTTTCCCTTCTGTGCACCAAGGTCCTCAAGTTCGTTGGAGATACAAATATTCAAAGGTTAGAAGCAATTAATGGAATATTTTCAGTGATGTTGTTACATGCTGTCTAATCACGTGCAACCAAAGAGACCCATGTATAACAGCTCTGAAGCCTGCCCTGTCCTGAGCCAGTCTCACTGACTCTGACACACCTACTTCCATTTATCCAGTTACTGGATCAATCCATCTCATCCGAGGTCTTCCTCTCCTGAGTTGTCTCTCCACTCTTTCAGCCATGATGACCTTTTCCAAGGACCAGTTCTCCTGACCATGTGCCCCAAAATAGTAGCCTCCAAGGAGAAACTTGGTTTCACCCTTTCCAAGATATACCTGTTTGTTTTCTTGGTGGTCCATGGTATGTTCAAGACTCTTCTCCAGCACCATAACTGAAAGTCATTGAATCTTCTTCCGTCATCCTTTGTCATTGTCCAGCAGTGATACATGGAATTTTACAGTTAGGTAGATATAGGCAGAATTGAGAAGTTAATTGATTTTTATTTTAATTTTTAATGAGAAATCAGTAATTAAAACATTTAATAGCAACAAACAGCACTACCATTGAAGAAACATAAGTTTAATTTGTACATTGAGGAATTATTATTATTATTACTACTACTACTACTAGTACTACTACTACTACTACTGTTATTTTTGCAGTACAGTTGTAGTGATGTAATGGTTTAGTATAGGAAACCGTTCAGTGAAGGAAGTGAGAGTGAATTTTTCAGATAAACAGGGACCAAATAATTTTATTATGGCTTAAAAGCCAAGGGAGGAAAAAACAGTATTTGAAGGAAGAAATCGTTGTGAAAGGAAAAAGGAAAATAAAGACATAAAAAAAGTTAAGAAAGAAAGAATATATACTCATTTAAGTTATTATTAAAGCACTTTCCATGGAGGGTTTGGAACAGAAGCAGAATAATATTTACAACAGAGAATATCTATCCTGTTTACTCTTTTCAGCACTAGGGACTACAGATAAATGCAATTATCACCATTGCTGCCTAGCTTAGTTATTGGTGACTGTAACATATGTTCAAGGACAGTTTTGTAAAATGACAATGTGAAATGATGGCTTTTTTTTTATCTTAATAGGTGACTTTCTTAGCTTCCCTTGAGCATCAACTGTGTGAAACAAAGCTGAACATGATATGCTTCTTTATAAAGGGACTCTTTTGCTGACATTTTCCACTTTTCACTTCACAATTATTTAAGCAACTTCTTCGTCAGAATGACCTCTTACTTTGAGTATCAGCAATTTGCAACCTCAATTCTAAGCTCTGAAAAAACAGTATTTTGACATGTTTTGAGTCTACTTTTGTTTAATATTATTAACTGTGTTCCATTCTCCTACTTCTGGATGGGAGCACCCTCAAAATAAGTATAAAGCTTAGAACAAAATGTAAAAAGCTATGGACCATTCCAGAGCGAATTGTCAGATTTTAGCACTCTCTGCTAGCTCACAGTGTCAGTCATTTCTTCGTCCACGTTTGGGCTGGTCATTTCAGGTTTGGGCCAGCTCATCTCTAGCCATCAACGGTGAGGTTCAAAGACCAGCCACAAACTCAGGGGTCTCCATATCTTCCCATATTTTGTGCTCAGACCTCACATGGGCTATGTTAGTAAGAGTCCTCGTTTCTTCTTGCACTTCAGACCAGGAACTCTTCTTCACTCATCCTTAGCGTCTGTTGATTTAGAGAAGAAAATATCACTGTGGAGACTACATGTATTGATTCAGCCATTCTCAAAGAAGGAACAACAGAGAGACTATGGGAAAACCTTCTTTGTCAAGCAAGCACTCTTTCAGACGTGTTAAACAGTCTTCCTCTTTAGGTCCTAAGTTCTTGCATAATTTCCCTCAGATCGTTCTCATGGATTTATACATAAATCCATTATATATGATTTGGTTTCTAATAACTGTTGAATGCATCGAATGTAGATTTTATTTTACTATAATATTACTACAAGATGTAGTTATTTTTGTCAGTGCATCTGTGGTTGAGAGTATACTAGGAAAGTTCAGTAAAGACTTTTTTTTAAAAAAAAATAACCCACTTTTTGTTTTATACTGGTTTACTTTTCTGTATATGTTGTTTTTCACACCAGATCTTTCCCATTTCATTACCCACCCCTCCTTCAACCCATCAAATTGTGTTACCCTATGATTATGTCCCCTCCATCCATCCTCACCCCTATGCTACCTCTTACCCACTTTAGATCATCATACATGATTCACTAGTAAAGGCTTTTAACTCTGCCTGGTCAGATTCCTTATATGTTATTGCTTCTGTTTCTGCTTGATAGTCTGATGCCTTTCCTTCTTGGGTTATATTTTCCCCTTAATGAATTTATTTTGATAACAAGTAAGATGCTAATATAGATATAATGTAGACATATAGATAATTTGGATATAAGGATAAAAGATGGATATTATTTATGAGATGCAATTACAATAAATAGGGAGCTCTGGTGGCCTAGTACCAAGAAGCTGTGCTGCAGTCTCGAAGGTACAGGGTTTGAGGCCACCAGCTGCTCTGCGGGAGGAGGATGGACAGTCTCCTCCCATGAGATTAACTGCCTCTGAAAACCCACTGAAGGATCAGCAATGGGTTGGTTCCAACTTGATTGTACACCACAACAACAACTACAGTAAATAGAGTAGGAGATATGCAAAGAAAAGTGAACAGCTAGACAAACAGCATTTAAAAAGTTCTGACTCATTAAATCTCGGAAGCATCTAGAGGATGAACTGAATTTTACTTTCTCTAATTCTAAGGTATTGAATTAAATTGTTTGGGAAATATATTGCTTGTTTGGGAAAATTGTAGGGGAGAGAGAGAGAGAACACACTTGTGCTTCACTCATTAGCTAGCTGACTTAATAAGAATGAAAATAACTATAAATGATTTTTTTTATTATACTTTACTAACATTTGCTTCCTATTTACCTCTAGGTTTGAAGTTTGAGGAAATTCAAGAGAGATTTGGTGAGGAGTTCTTTAATATATGCTTTGATGAGAATGAGCGAGTCCTTCGAGCTGTAGGCGGCACCTTGCAGGACTTTTTTAATGGCTTTGATGCTTTGTTGGAACATATTAGAACTTCTTTTGGAAAACAGGCCACCTTGGAGTCACCATCTTTCCTATGCAAAGAGCTCCCTGAAGGTGCCCTCATGCTGCACTACTTCCATCCTCACCATACTGTGGGCTTTGCGATGCTCGGCATGATTAAGGCAGCAGGAAAGAAGATCTACCAGCTGGACGTGGATGTGGAACAGGTTGCCAGTGAGAAGCTCTGCTTGGATGGTTCAAACCCAGGCAACTGTAGTTGTCTCAGTTTCCTTATCAAAGAATGTGAAAATACTAATATCACAAAGAACCTTCCGCTGGGAACATCCCAAGCTCCTGCAGACCTCAGAATTAGCATCAACACCTTCTGCAGAGCCTTCCCTTTCCACCTGATGTTTGACTCCAACATGTTAGTCCTTCAGCTGGGGGAAGGCTTACGGAAGCAGCTCCGATGTGACATTCACAAAGTGCTCAAGTTTGAGGACTGCTTTGAAGTTGTTTCCCCAAAGATTAATACCACCTTTGAAAGGGTCCTGCTGCGACTGTCTACCCCATTTGTGATTAGGACCAAGCTTGAGGCTTCTGGCACTGAAAATAAAGACAAGGTAAGTGGTCATGGGATCGAGATGGATGTTGGACTGTAGGAAAGTGGCTAATTATTTCAGAAATTATGTGCTTGTATACTTATAATCATTTAGCCAAGAGAGCTTAAAGTACCATTTAGAAAATTATTGGTCCCTGGATGTATATAAAAAGATTTGGCCCCACTCCCAGGCATTTTGCATAGTGTCTGCCTCATCTATTAATTTATTTCCACATATAAAAAGAAGACATTTATTAATACTATCATGGCAATTAGAAAAATGATAGGATGCATTAAAGACCTGATACAGTACAGCCATGAATATGCCTACTGATTGAAATCAAATTATGGGAGAAATGCAAAGTGTTGCTCTCACTGTTGTGCGACTTGCTTGCCTTATCCTTAAATAAATACAGATTAAAAAGCTATCTACTGTTTAAATAAATTCCATTTTAAATTTTATAATCCAAGAACATCTGGTTTACATCCTGTTTTTATCTATCTCTTTATAAAATACTGCAGTTTCTCTAAAGTTGGAAATGAAGTGGCTGCATCTCAAGATCACCCTTCGAGTCACATTTTAGTGCTAAAATGGGGACTTGTTCCAGGAACCATGCTCAATCCTCAAGAATGAATACCTTGAAATTTTGTATCTTTATTGTAGAATTTTGAGATCTGTTTTGAAAAAAGTTAGGTGAAACATTTTATATAAGTTAATAGAAAGGACACCAGGAATAAATTTTAAAGTAGTTGTGCTAATTTCAGGGAAAGCATGAAACACATTAAGAATGCAATGCAAAGAAAAATTATACATGCCTATTCTTATATGTGGTAATATACTTTTAGCGTTCAATGGAAAAAAAAGAGTACAAATTTCCAGAGTGATATTTGGTCATTCATTTTCCAGCTGTGTATTTGTTTTTTTTTTTCTTTTTCTTTCCCTCCTTCTTATGCAACAGGATTAAAAAGGGGTAGGTTTTTTTGAAGAGATGGTTGTTGTATTTTAGACTACATAGCTTGGTTCCAAGCATTTTGTGGAAGCTGTTGAGTTTTTTAGTTGACTTTTAGAAATAAAGAGGTTGCTATGGGCTAAGGGGCAGAAGAGTTGCAGAGGCAATTAAAAACTAATGCCTGCAACTCTAAACTAATAAAAGAGGAAATGACCTCCTGAAGCCAGAGCTAAAGACATTTTTGAGGAATTTATGCAGCACAGAATTCTTAATGATTTTTATAATTTTTTAAGTTCTGTGGAAATTTTTTAAACAATATACTTGAGAAAGAGGGCATGATGGATATTTATTCAGTATACCTGAAATACATGATTTAGGAGAATTATTCAGTAATGTTATTGTCATACAAGTTCAGTAATTCAAACCCAAAGATATATCTGCAGATCCCAATTTGGCATGTTATTATAATTAAAGTATAATTAAATCTGAACAAATTATCATTATTCCTTCTGATCTCACAGTGATGTTGAAATATTTTATGTGTAAACATTTTACATATATATCCAGTAATTGTTATCAATTTTAAAATATTTTAGAATTACTGAAACGAACTGAATGTTTTTGTTCTTATTTTTTATTAACTTTAATGTAATAAATATTCTTTTTTAATTTAGAGATTATAAACCTGTCAGTTCTCTTTCATAAAAATATGATATTTAACTAGGAGAGTATGAAGAATTTTTGGTTTTTAATGTTGAAGTTTGTGTTCTCTTTTAAATGTGCCTGAAGTAGAATATATACCAATATCACTTACTTAATATATTTTGTGCATTTTAAGGAAAATTTTCATGTTTTTTTCCTCCCTGGTTTACGTTCCCTCATATATGTCATCTGGCTTGCATTTCTATTTAATTTGTATACCAGCATAATAAGTTGACACAATAAAATGATGACTCAGATGTCAAGGCCTCCTGACAGTTTCAATAATATGGAACTGTGCTTGCTGGGAAGATACAATTATAAGTTAAACATGTTAGTGGCATTTTAAAAATCAAGCAATAGGCTGGATTTTTACTTAGCATAAGTGAAACTCTGTCTGACCTACTTGAAGCATGTTGCAAGAACGGACCAGTCCTTGGAGAAGGACATCATGCTTGTAAGGGTGGAGAGACAGCACAGGAGAGAAAGATCCTTGATAAGATGGATTGACTCAGTGACTAGACTAATGAGGGTTGGTGTGCCACAGACAGTGAGGTTGGCTCAGGATAGAGCAGGGTTCAGAGCTGTTGTACATAGGGTCACAATGAATTGCAGGTGACTCGATGGCATATAAGAACAACACTACCACCACCACCACCACCACCACCACCACCACCAACAACAACAACAACAACAAGTAGTAATACAAATATCCTTATATTTACCTTTTTTTTTTTTTTTACTCACCTGAGTTTGCCAGAAGGAGATACTTAGGAGGCTATGAGTTGTGGTTTTTATGTGCCCTCAACTTAAGTATGACAGGTTGTTACCCTGTGAAAAACAAATCTGAACCTTGGCCAATCTTGCATCGTCCTTATCATCTCAGACAGGATGTTATAGTTATATCAAATTGACATTGTTGCTGTCAGTTGCCATCAAGTCAAGTAGAACTCATAATGACACTGTGAAATAGATCTAAACCCTGTTCTATCCTGTACCATCTTCATTATCTCTGACATACTTGAGCCCATTGCCATAGTCACTATGCCATTTCATCTCCTTGGGGGTCATCTTCTCCTTCACTGACATCTTTTCAAGCATGATGTCCCTTTCTAAGAAATAGCCTCATCTAGCTACATGTCCCAAGTATGAACAATGAAGCTTCATCATCTTTGTCTCCAAGGAGGACTTTGGCTGCACTTTTTCCAAGACATACTGGTTGGCTCTTCCATTCTTCTGCCATCCTTACTCACTTTCCCATTTCTCTGATGCATAGCAAGTGATTGAGAAGATCCTGGCCTGATTCAGGTGTACCTCTGTCTTCAAACTAACATAACATCATTGCTTTTAAGTATTTTGGAGAGGCTCCCTGACAGGGTCATAACCAGAGGATAACATTTTTTGAATGCCATCAAGTTATAAGTTTATAGTTTCCTGAAGCATGGAAATAAGGAACAAAACCGAATTTAAAAATTCTTATCCATGAGGGATAAAATAGTGACTGTTGTTGTTGTTGTTATGTGCCATCGAGTCATTTGCGACTCATAGTGACCCTATGTACAAGAGCCCTAAATGCCATTCTACCCTGTACCAACCTCGCTGTCTCAAACGCACTCATTCTCACCACTCCACTCACAGAATTGATCCATCTCATCGAGGGTCTTCCTCTCCTGCACTGTCCCTCCACTCTGCCAAACATGATGTCCCTCTCCAAGGACCAGTCCCTCCTTTCAACATGCCCAAAGTATGACTGTCAAGACTAAACTTTTAAACTATGTTTTGTTGTTCCTAGTCTTTAATTTTTTGTTAGTCTTAATAAGGAAATGCAGTTTTGAAGCTAGGTCTTTAAATGGGCTGACACAGTGACTATAACAATGGGCTCAAGTTTGTTGGAAGTGATGAGGATGGCACAGAATAGGGCAAGGTGTAGATCCACAGGGTCTGTTATTCGTAAAATCGCTGTGGGTTTTAGTTGACTTGAGGACACATAACGACAAACTTCATGTTGTTCACAAGTCTCTAATTTTTTTGGTTAGTCTTGATAAGACAATACAATTTTAAAGAGCTTGAAAATATTTATGTTTTAGCATAATTTCACCATTTGAGAAGTGAGAAGTTTGAGAATTACCAATTCCGAATGCACATAGTTTGAATCCACTGGCTACTCCGCGGGAGAAGAATGGGTAATCTCCGGTGCTGTACCACCAGGACTCTCTTTGCTTGAAATGTCTGTTGAATCTAGTCCACCATGAATGAATAACCCTGCTGGTATTTGAAATCTCAGTGGCAATGCTTCCAGCATCATAACACAGAAGTCAACATGGTAAAATAAACTGACAGATGAGTGATGCCCATAAAGATGAGAAGGAGACTCTCACAAATTTTTTAAGGGCTCTGATCAGATTTACTTTTTATTTATGCACTATTAATATTTAAACATTTCCTGGCCTCCTTTTCAGACCAAATAACTTTTTAGATTAAAAAAAAGGATTACTTGTGTCTACTAATATTTTTTTCATTGTTACTTATCACATTATTTTGCTATGCCAGTGACTTCCAAAAGAAAACAGATTGCTTGCTTTAGCTTAGGCACAACCTTTGAAGTAGCAGTAGATTTTGAGAAACAATACATTAAATGAGTTCTTTTGACACCTTTTTCCCTTACCAGCAATGCTTCAGAGAACATTAATAACACCTTGGAAGCAACCCCACATTTGAAATACATCATCTCGAGGAGAGAGCTTTGTTACCCATCTTCACCTTTGTATTCAGAATTGGAGCTGAGGAAAAGTACAGCACACTCACGTTCTTTTTGTTCCCAGAAGCATTCTTACATTTGTCTTATTAATTAGAAGCTGCAAAACAAACACTGGGAAGGAATTTTAAAAGGATGCAATAGGAATTAACCTCTGACTTTGGTCAAATTAGGTTCCAAAATGCTCCTTTATCATTTCTAGACACATGCTCATCTTTTTCTGTCAGGATGCTTGAAAAGCTTTAAGTCTATTTGTCAGTCTCACCACATTGCAGCTAAACAGCTGAAAGAGAAGCTTTATCTGGTTGTCAAAAGAATGCATTATTTGATTTAAATTGTAATTTCATTTAGGGAAATATAAACATTTCTTCTTTGTCATAGTGACAAAGTGTCAGGTCATAGTGAATTTTAAATATTGGGCTCTAATTTTAGTGATGGATGTGAGCATAGCTGTCTAAAAAGTAGCATCTCATAACAGAAATAGTCTTGTTTGAAGTTGTCTGAAGTTTTCTTGACTATTGTAATTATAAATAAGATTAAAGATTATTTTTTGAGAGTCACATTTTTAAATAAATGAAATGTACTAGTATTTTGATGAGGTTCTTGGTAGGGTTAATTTTAATTGTTCATTTTTAACCTTTATAATATTTTATAACTAGGTATATGTGATACTGCATTGTATAAGTTACAATATAGAAACTGCAGATGACCCTTTGTATTTAGAGGGTTACATAGTGAATTGTGTATTTTCAGCAGTGATCCTTAAGCTTCAGGTGCACATTTTGCCATGTTTTTATTTTTGTCAGCAAGAAAAATTTCAGCACTGCCTGAATTTGTAAAGAAGATGCCTCCTGCTGGAGCTCAGATATTGTTTCTTTCTGGTGCTATAAATTCTCAGGGGGAAATTATAGTCCTTTTACTCAGAAATTGTGCAGAATGTTACTTAATTGCTCCTTTTGGTTTTAAGTTAGGATCATCTTGTTTTTAGCCAGTAGTTCTGAGTCTCAGTGAATTAAAATCTGAAGAGCTGTATAAAATGTGCTCTCCACCTCCCCATTTCTACTGGAACAGTCTTTATCCACATGAACAGTTTTATGGTTGCAGTGCAGTGGCTTTTAGTAAATATATGAAGTTGGAGAATTATCATCACAAATACTGTTTTAGTACAATATGATGACTCCACAAATTTTCCAGTATCTATTTGTAGTCCATTCCTGTTCCCATCCTTGGTTCTTGGCATCCATTGATTGCAAATGTTTCTTCCCTCTAATCCTTCATTTATCTTTCCCTTCCATTAGTGCTTTTAGAAGAACAAAAGTTTTCAATTGTTATGATGCAAATATTTCATGGATAGTGCTGTAGTGTGATAGCAAAGATATCCTTACTCAATTAAAGAGCACAATACTTTTTTCTGCCATTTCCCCCTTGGTAATGTTATAGTACTAACTTGTACATTTAAGTCTATGTTCCATTTTGAAATAATTTTTTGTGTGGAGTGCGAAAGCTTCAGGTTTTGTTTATTTTTATAATTTATCTTGTTGCTGAAACTGAAGAGAACCTGAAGCTCCTGCTGCAGAGTGTCAAGGACTGCAGCCTACAATATGGATTGAGGCTCAATGTCAAGAAGACAAAGATTCTCACCACTGGACCAATTGGCAGCATCAGGATGGATGGTGAAGAGATTGAGATTGTACACAGCTTTAGTTTGCTTGGCTCCAGAGTCAACAGTCTTGGCACCAGCAGCCAGGAAATTAAAAGGCACATTGCTATGGGAAAGTCTGCTGTTAGGGACCTCTCCAAAGTACTGAAGAGCAATGGTGTCTCTCTGGAGACTAAGGTGCACCTGATACAGGCCATGGTCTTTGCTATCACTTGTTATGCATCAGAGAGTTGGACAATGACTGAGGAGGATAGAAGGAGAATTGAAGCCTTTGAACTGTAGTGCTGGAGAAGAGTATTGAGAATACCATGAACTGCTAGGAAAACAAACAGATTTGTCCTGGAAAGGGTTAAACCGGGTGACTCCTTGGAGGCAAGGATTCTGAGGCTCAGTCTAACATACTTTGGACATGTTGTGAGGAGAGTCAGGTCCTTGGAGAAGGACATCATGCTTGGGAGGGTGGAGGGACAGCACAGGAGGGGAAGGCCCTCTATGAGGTGGGTTGATTCGGTGACTGGGATAATCGGGATGGGAGTGTCGGAGACAGTGCGATTGGCACAGGACAGAACAGAGTTTAGGGTTGTTGTACATATAGGGTCGCTATGAGTCGCAAGCAACTCGATGGCACATAACAACAACAACATCTTGTTACTACATATAGGACTCCAATTGTCTTAGCATGGTTTGTTGAGAAAACGGTTGTTTGGACATTGGACCTATAGAACCTTGTTTCAGAAAACAGCCAAAAGACCTTGAAGGTTCCTGCCCTGAGTTCTAATTTTTATTCATTTCTTTATGTCTAATTTTACATTGATATCAGGATGTCTTAGTTCCATCAAAGTAAATTTTGAAATTATGCATGATAAACCTTCTAACTTTGTTCCTTTTTAAAATTATTTGGCAATCCTAGGTTCTTTGCATTTCTTCAGAAATTTTAGGATCCATTTGCCAATTTCTTAATAAAGATTATTGATATTTTGATAGTAACTGCATTAAATGTATCGATAATACTGGAAAAGAGTTGACATTTTAATAGTATTGATTATTCTTTGTTTATATTTCTCATAGTTTTGATTTTGTAATACATACTGATTTGCAGGTATTGCAGCTTTCACTTTGTTACGTTTATCCTTGTACATTTAATTTCTTTTTGATGTTATATTATGAATGGGATTTTAAAAATTTTATGTTTGGATATTTTTATGGCTGATGTTGAGGTGAGGGATTCTGGTTGTTTAGTCTGTAGGGAGTTGCCCTAATAGTCCGAAGGCCACTCCTCTTTGACAGTTCAATCCACCAGTGGCTCTGCAGGGAAAAAATAGACAGTCTCGTCCCATGAGATCTACAGCCTCTAAAATCCAAGAAGGTTCAGCTATGACACAAGAGCAGTAGGTTGGGTTTTGTTTCTCTTTTTTCTTCCTGATTGTATAATGTTTAAAAAAAATTGTAATTGGTAAAGTTTTCAGAAAGATTGGGTTTTCATTATTTCATTGATATATATTTTCCTTCCTCTACTTTCCCTCCTCTTCCCTGAATTCACTTTGTTAATGCAGGTCTTGTTCCAGATTGTTTTCATACATGTAGTGTCTAATCATCCATTCCTTTCAGATAATCCCTCCCTTTTCTTATTCCACTGCAGTGTTCATTATCTAATCACTCTTTTCCTATTCTATGTTACCCTTCCCCCTTGTCCATCCTATTTTGTAACAGCGGTTTTAAGCAGTGTTTGTCCTTTTATGACCGAGATAGTTCATATTTCATATTGTATAGTGTCTTACAAGCTCATTGTTTTTCAATGCAGTGTAATATTCCATTTTGTGAGTGTACCACAGTTTTTCTATCCATTTGTTTGTTGAGAGGCAGGTAGGCTGCTTCTGTCTCTTTACTGTTGTGAATTATGCTGCAATAAACAGGGGTGTGCATACATTAGTTTGTGTTACAACTCTGATTTCTTTAGGGTATATTCCTAATAGTGGGGTAGCTGGGTCAAATGGAATGTCTATTTATAACACTTGAAAAGAGTACCAGACTGCCTCCTGTAGTGGTTATACTATTTTACTTTCCCACCAGCAGTTGTTTGCTGTCCTGTTGAACTTTGCTGTTGTTGCTATGATAAGATGTTATCGCCTTCTTTTTATCTGCTTTTCTCTAACAGTTCAGGAGTTTGAACATTTTGTTATGTGTTTGTTGGCAATCTGAATTTTCTTCTTTGGTAAAGTGCCTATTCATATCTTGTGCCTGTTTTGTGATTGGGTTATTTGCATTTTTCTTGTTGAGAAGCTGATGTATTCTATAAATTTTAGATGTAAGTTTCTTACAGACAGGTCAGCTTCTTACCACTTTACCACAAGCATTAGTCTGAGAATAGATACTATTTTTTTTTCTTATTTTTTATTTTTGGGGTTTGTTTTTTTTTTTGTTGTTGTTGTTTTTAATCACTTAACTTAATATTCTTGTTACAATCTTGACTAGAGAGTGTTGATGTAGAGAGTAGACATCTTTTCTTCAGATAGACAGAAAGCAGTAGGTATTGTTAACTATAGTTTGTTTGCAGAGAATATTCATTAAGATGAGGAAATTCTTTTCTAGTACTAATTAATTGAGATTTTTAATTTTGAGTGGGTGTTGGTTTTGTCAAATTGTTTTTGGCCTATATTGAGAGGATGCTACAGGCTCTTTACCAGTTAATATGACATAATAGTGTTTAGCTCTTGAACTTGAGTTTTTGAGATAAGTCCCATTTTCCTCCAGTGTATAAACCTCTTGATATATCATTGCATTTTGCTTGCTAATATTTTTGTCAAGGAATCTTTGAAATGATGCTTATTGGTTTATAATGTTATTTCTTTTTTTAAATTTTGAATTTTTTTAATTGTATTATTTTTAC
>NW_006399806.1:663631-665947 GCF_000299155.1 Elephantulus edwardii
GGTGAGCATCTTGGATCTTGACTCTGGTCTCGGGGTCACTCAGGGTCCAGACGTACACCATCATGTCCATGCCACCAGAAGCAAACCGCTCGTTTTCCGGGGACCAGGCCAGGCAGACAATCTTGGCGTGGTGCCCGTAGAAGATGTTCTCTGAGTAGCCGTCGGCCACGTTGTAGACCGTGACCACTTTGCTGACATCACACACGGCGAGGAAGGCCCCATCTTGGGAGTAGGCCAGATCTGTCACAGGGCCCTTGGCCTCCAGGAGCCTGTCCTCTGGCTTCAGCGATGAACCCACGATGGAGTAGAGGCTGACACTCCCGTCCACGCCACCCACGGCCACCGTATCCCCCCCGGGGTGCACGGCCACCACCTCGGGCTCATAGTCAGCGTTGATGCTGAAGCACTTCTTCTGGTCCTTGAGCAGCACAATCTGGGTTTTCTTAAAATGTTAATTTCCACTCTGATATTTGTTTTCTTTCTTGTATTTGAGGTGTTTACTTTGCTTTGATTCCTCCCCCCCCTCAGTTCCTTAAGGTAGAGGCTTAAATTATTGAGTTGAAATTATTATTTTTCTAAATTACTAATTAGTCTGTAAGCACAACTTTAGCTGCTTTCAGGTTTTTCCCCCCACTCATGTTATGTTTCTTATGCTCATTGTCATACATTGTTCATTACATTTTGATAAATGATGTTTTGTTTTTCTTCAGCTCATACTGATTTTCATTATAACTTTTACTTTGATGGGCTTAAGAAATTGTACTGTATAATTTTAAAATATTGTGAAATTTTTTGTTATTAATTTCTAATTTAACTTCATTATTGTCAGAAAACATAAATTGAATTATGTAAATCCTTTAAAATGTACTGAGAAGCATATTAGAGCCCAGTATATGGTATATCTTGCATAATATTCCATATGTGCTCACAAATAATATGTATTCTGTTTTTGTTGGGTTGAATGGCCTATAAATGCCATATAATGGCAGATAAAATGTTAAGTAGTTCACATTTGCTAAAATTTTGGTGATCTTGTTTGTTTTGTTGTTTCATTGTGTTGAGAATGGGATATTGAAATCTCCCCCTGTAATTGCTTCATTGACTATTCTTTCAGTCTTCAGTTTTGCTTTATGGCTCTGTGTTTGTGTGTGTATACACACACACATACACATACACACATACATTTGTAAAGGTTATTTTGATGCACTGATCATAAAATGTCCTAATCATTCTCTAACATTAGAGATGTTAACATTGATTTAAAGGCTATGTTTGCTTTATTAATATATCCACTTTTGCTCTTTAATGGTTATTGTTCATATGATATATCTTCTTTTCCTACCACTTACATTCAGTGTATTTTTTTTTATCTTGGAATCTCCCCGCCCCCCTTTTCTGCCATGTGGTGTTAGGAGTACTAACATATATGTACAGGAGACATAAATGTCAGAAATGAGGAGCTCATGGATGCCTTCACAGTGAGGTACCCAGCTAACAGTAGCCTCTCCTTTGTGTGGTACCTGGAGAGAGGTCCAGGGAAGGGGAGGAGGGCACTGGTTGCCTAGTGGCAAAGGCATGTGGGAGGATGGCCAATCCCCTGCCATGGAGTTTACTGCCTCTGAACACTCACTAAAGGGTCAGCTATGGGTTAATTCCCACTTGATGGCACACAACAATATGAGTCTTTCTTTACTTGCCTTTGACACTTTGAAGTGCTTTCCCAGCAGGGAGAGCTTGCCAGTGAGATGTGCGATGACTTTGGTGAAGTCTTCTGGGAGTCTGTAGTCATGTGTAATCTGCTTTTAGATTTTGTAGCCAACAAACAGAAATAATGTGATTTAATAATATTTCCTATGTGTGGTCTTCTTTACTGGTGGTAACTAAAAAAGATATGGGGTGGCTTGATGTCCTTGTTAATGGGGATCCTCTTATGGCCTTTAAAAGCATGAATGATTTCAGTGTGAGATAGTGTTCATAGCCCCAACCACCACCACTTACAAAAAAACCTTAAAACTTGACCTCTTTCAGATTAAACTCCCTCCAGTATATGTTTTAGAGAACAGTTACAAACTGTTCACATTTTAAAAATGTAATAATTTTGCCTTTTAATTCCCAAATAATACTTTATGTAAATAAATATTATTTATTTATCTGGTTGAATTTGCATCTGCCATTTCCATTTGTGCTGTCTATTTTCATCTCTTTTTAAATCATTTCTTTTTTGTTGTTGTTGTTGTTGTTATGTGCCATTGAGTCGCTTGCGACTCATAGCGACCCTATGTACAAGAGCTCTAAATGCTGTTCTATCCTGTGCCA
>NW_006399806.1:667627-675391 GCF_000299155.1 Elephantulus edwardii
TTTAGCTCTTTGATTTCTTGGTTTCTTCCTTTAGCTTTGGCTTCTCGGCGCTCTAATGCAATATTCAGAGTCTCATCTGACATCCATCATGGTCTTTTCTTCTTTTTCATCCTTTGTAACGATCTTTTGCATTGTTCATGTACGATTTTCTTGATATCCTCCCAGAGCTCATTTGGTCTATGCTCATTGGTGCTCAAGGCCTCAAACCTATTCCTGAGATTGTTTTGGAATTCGAGTGGGGTAGACTGAAGGTCAAATTTTTGTTCCCATGGACTTGATTTAATTTTCCTCAACTTCAGTTTGAACTTGCATATGAGTAGTTGGTGGTCTGTGCCACAATCAGCACCCGGCCTGGTGTTCACTGCTGATATTGAGCTTCTCCACCGAGTCATTCCACAAATATAATCTATTTGATGCCTATGCATACCATCAAGTGAGATCCATGTGTATAGCCTGCATTTATGTTTCTTATAAAAGGTATTTGCAATGAATAGATCATTGAATGTGCAGAACTCTATCATTCTATCTCCAGCCTCATTTCTCTCTTTCTTGGTGTTAAGTAAATAATTTTAGCATGACATTTTAATTTCTCTATTGGAAAAAGGTGTCATGCTTAGAAAAATACAGAGTCAGCAAAGGCAAGGAAGACCTTTAACCAGATAGCTTGATATTGTGATTATAACAGTGGAATTAAAGCACAATCGAGATTGTGAAAATGGCTCAGGATTTGGCAAGATTGTTCTGTTTTATATATATTCTCTTGTGCTATAGGTGAGAACTGTTATTAGTTACTCTAGGAATTGTTTGGCACATTATCACAATCTACGGCACATAGCAACGACAACTCTTAATTAATAGTGATATAATACAGATGGAATAGTATTTTGTCCATTTCATCTCTCTTATAAATTATGTAACATTATAATTTATACTTATTTTTACTCAGTCCTTAACATATATTATTGAGGATTCATAACCTGAATCCATTTTCTTCAAAGGTGAGTATTATCATCACATTTTTTATTTTGTTTTGCACCTTTAATAAAAGTAAAAAAAAAAAAGAAAATAACAGATGTTGAGAACTTAGTGAACTTGACTCACACTAAATGTTCAAATCTGGCCTAGTGCAAAATTTTTTCATCTATTTTGCAGTTTTACAAACTCAAATCTCTGTGATATATGAATCTGATATAAATTATTGGCAAAGTGATTCTTCAGATTCACTTTATTTTTATCAGACTCATTATCCCCTCCCCCGCCCCAGGAATGCTGTCTGGTTAAGTATGACCCATAGTGATCTTATATATAAGAGACCTGTACAATATCAAGTGCCTTTCTCACAATCTCTCACACAGTTGAACCTATTTGCTACAGACTTTGTGTTAAAATAATTGACTCTAAACTAATGAATTGATGGAATAGAAAGAAGATTTATAAGAGCTGTAGTTAAGTTTATCAATCTCTGTGGTGTTTAGTAGATGCTGTTCTTCAATGTTCAACTCATTGAAATGTCTTTGAAATGCAGCCTAGACCTGGGTCCCAAGTTTAGCATCCACTTACAGTCACTCTTTAAAATGCAGTGAAAACTTGACTTAGGTGACTGATTGTGAACAGTTACAGATAGTAAAAAGCTGCCTTTAAGTATTTTAAATTTAAAATGGTGCTTTATAAGAACCATTTAAAAACCTGTGCATTTCATCATCTGTAAAATTGAACCTTTAGGAAATTAGGACATAGTAAACAAACCATTATGGCATAAACCATAACACGTGGAAATCTGGATTATTTAGTTATGAAAACAGTTTTCAGATTTTTTTATACTCCTTTTTAAAGACTCTGAGTTCATATTGGAGAGAGCGAGCTCTACTGTATTGAAAAATATAATTCAAATTTTTGTTATTTTTAACCTGCTTGACTCATCACCACTGAGTTGATTCTGACTCAATGATCCTCTAGGCCAGAGTATATCTGTCCTACAGGTGTTCACAGCTGTAATAGCTACAGAAGCAAACTGTCACATCTTTTACCTGTGTAGTAGTACATGGTCCATTAGCACTACTAACCTTAGAAGTTGAGTGCTTCATCACTGCATCACCAGAGCTTCTTGGTCATCTTTAACACTTATCCCTCATTCTGTGAGGTGGTGGTTAAACATAGTTAATCACATTTTTTTTTCTGAAAAGAAAGCACCTATGTGTGGATCATATGAAATTCTTGGCTTCCTTTTTTTGCCTTGACCAGTTTACTGAATAAAGTGGTCGCTTTATGGAGATTCTAAGAAGTAAATGTCAGATCTTACTGCAGGAGGCAAGCAGAAGAAGAAAGTTGATCCCCAAGTTCTTGCTCTTTGAAAGGGGTTCCAAAATGTTTATTTCTTTTCAAGGAAGATTTCTCCCAGAATTCTTGCAGTGTGACATATATAATGCCTTAAAATAATTGATAGTTCAAGTTCAGAGGCTTCTAATTGGTGAGTGAACAAATGGCTCTATTTATCATCCAGCACTGGTTCAGAGGTACAGGTGAAGGGACAGCCTTACTTCTGCTTTGGAAAAGTTACCAGGAGACTATACCTCCATGTAAATACATGAACCCATACTGTTGTGTTTTCTTGTTTTGTAATCCAGATGTTGTTAAGGATATACTACTGTGTGAATATAATAGTAAAATTGTAGTAAAGAGGAGTTTGAAATAAATTTTTAGAAAAATTTTATATTAGAAGATTTTGGGCAACTTTGATCTATACTGTAGATATTAGAAAACCAAGGTCTATAAACTTCATTAGAGAAAAGCTTGGAAGACCCTGGAAGCACTAATCCAGAACATGAACAATCTTCCAAGCATCCTGAAAAACCTACAACCAGGAGAGGATAAAATAGTTGAATGGGACCTTCTAAGAATCAAATCCCCATGCACATCCAAAACTTCTCCAACAGTGTAAAACGAGAAGACACAGATTGGGAAAAATATTTGGTAATGACATGTCTGATAAAGGACTTATATCTAGAATTTATAGAATACATGAGCACCACAGTGAAATAAAGGTAAACAACCCAATTGCAAAATGGGCACAGGATATGAACAAACACTTAACCAAAGAAGATATTCAGATAATGAATAAACACGTGAAGAAATGTTCAAACTCTGTAGCCTCTAAGTGAGATGCAAATCAAAACAACTATGAAATATCATCTCACCCAGTAACAATGGTAAAATTCAACAAGAGCAGCAAACAGCAAATGCTGGTGAGGTTGTGGAGAAACTAGAACCTTTATTCACTGTTGGTGGGAATGTAGAATGGTGTAGACACTATGGAAAGCAGTATGGTGCTTTCTCAAAAAGCTGGAAATAGAAATATCATTTGGCCCAGCAATTTCACTACTGCAAATATACCCTGCAATTTCACTACTGCAAATATACCCTAAATAAACCAGAACTGCCACCCAAACAGATATATGCACACCCATGTTTATTGCTGCTTTGTTCACTATAGCAAAGAGTTGGAAGCAACCCAATTGCCCATCAAGGAATGGCTAGAGAAGCTGTGGTATATGCAACCAATGGAATATTATGCAGCACTGAAAAAAAAACTCATGAATAAAATAGGTGACAATGGAGGACATTATGCTGAGTGAAATATCTGTCACAAACAGACAAATACTGCATAATACCACTGTGAAAAAAAACAGAACTGACATGAAAAGGTTGAGGAAAAACTAAGACAAGAGGGGATAAATAATGTATACTGCATAGAAACAGCCGAGGGAGGGAACTGTATAAAAGAAATATATGATTAGGTATTATTTTCATGACAGGAGTCCAGAATAAGAGCTGCACAGTAAAGTGGTGGTGAGGGTGGCTGTATAACAATGAAAGAACTTTATTTTGAAAGACAGAAGTGAACTGGGGGGCAGGGAGGAAAATGCAAAAATTAATGAGTGGAAATCCAAGTTCTTTATAAACTTTGATTAAAATCTCAATTAAAAAACAAAACAAAACCAAAACAGAAAAAGAAAATACCATGGTTTGGGGCAGGCACATCTTAGTCTTTTAACTGATATCCTTGCTCCTTAGCACTTTAAAGAGGCTTTGACTGGAAAGCTAGATTTGAAACAGGTCTGGGAATAGGCAAGATCCCTGTGAAAATAAAAATGGAGTTGTGGGTTTTTTTGAAGAAAGTATTACTTTCTTAATGTAATGACGATAATTGTTTTATTACTGTGATAACCATTTTCCAGTGGTTTAATTAATATTCTACTATATGCTATGGTTTTTAGAAACTTTCTTATGAATTTATAACTGTTAAATAACATGTTATTTATTTTACAAAAATATTGCTTTGTTAGTGGATTAAAAATAGAAATATACTTTTGTGAGTTTATAGCCTTCCCTAATTTATTAGAAGTAATAATCTGATTGAATTTTTTTCTAGGTTTTGTTTTTGATTTCTCTATAATCTTTTTGCTTTTATGGATAATGTATTTTAAAGATTTTTACATTTTAGTCTTTCATTTTTTTTCACTTGTAAGACGATACTTAAAATTTGAATTCATACTAATGAATTACTCGACGGCACATAACAACTAATGAATTACAGAAAAGAACAGGTTTTATATTCCTTGATGATTACAAGAAGTCTAATATGTTTTCCTTAATATAAAGATCATTGGGCATTATAAAACTATGTTTTGACATTGTTAAAAGGATGTTATTATGACAATTTTTCATGTAGTTCACAATGTTTATTTTTTCTCATGTATTTTTTTTATAATAACTGTTGTATAATGTAACCTTCTCAATAGTGCTATTATTTTCTTCAAAGTAAGACTTGCTCTTATCATGATTGTATAACTTTCAATTAATTTGATTAAAAGCATGTTTGAGAACCTTCCTAAAGGCTAAATATAGAGTGCATCTATTGTGATTTCTTCAGCCAGTAATTTAATAATTACAGAAAGAAATTAATAAATTGTTCTGCTTGTGATCTTCTTTATAACCTGAGCAAGATATTGTTCCCATATTTCCTAAAGGAAGAAAATGATTCTAAAAATTTCCAAATGTTTTCTGTTACTTCGTATATAAAAATTGACTAGGATTCATCTTTGATTTCATATCTTCATCCATAACCCTTGTTAATTCATTATACCTAACTAGTATTTATTTTTACTTATCATATTATCAGAGTAGAAGTTTTCTGGACTTCTTTCCCATTCTATTCTCCTCACTTCATCTCCCTGACAGGAATTGCTGTTACCGGGTTTATGGCCTGTTTTCAGACTCTCTTATTTTTATTGTATTTAAGATTTCCCTTCTCTACTTTCATTTGTCTCTTTTATCATTATTTGCAGTTGGTATTTGGGTTGGCTTTTTTGGCTTGAAACACCTGGATGGATTAACTAAGACACTATTTTTATCATTACAGTTTTCAAAATCACACTTTGTTTTTGGGTAAAGATTTTCCAGTTTTGATAGCATAAAGTCTCAAGTTTACATAGCATGTTTCAAAACAGATACCAATCATTAACCTGTTTATAAATATACTAATGTGGAAGGTAATTGTTCTTTTATTTCTTAGCTTAACATGTCAGAAAAAAATTTTGTTCATTTTATGAAAAATTGGGATAGAAAATTATTCTGAATTATTTGACATTTTAATTTTATTATTAGAGGAATCAAAATATTTCCTAATCTATTTTCAGTTCAAGTGGAGGCAAGAATCCTGATATGATGTACCCTTTCACAACCGAGGATAATTTTAAGCAGCTTAACTGTTGTGGGAGAGAAGAGAAAAAGTTCTGACAGAGATATTACAGTTGTAAGACAGTTACAGTTCTTTTGTTTTGGTTATAATTGTGAAGGAATTAATAAAATTATTCCTTTTTAAAGTTAAGATTATCTTTAAATTTTGGGATGCCCAGTTTCTGGTCCAAATCTTAATATATTTAGAATGTAGCTGATTTGAGAGTCTATGCTTTTAAAAGCTTTTTCAGGGTTTTGATGTACTTTGGGAAAATAAGGAGAATATTGGGCCGAGAGGCTAAATAGTAGAATTTTCCTACCTTAAGAATGATGATTATGATAATGGTGATGACAATGACTGTGTGTACTTATTGAAAGCTTAGTAATAGGCATTTTTTCTAAACACCATTTTACATGTAGATGGAATAGGAATTAAATCTAGAAACACACAGATACATGTACATTTTTTAAAGTTTATTAGAAAAACTGTTATTCTAGGTACTGTGAAAAACTATTATTCTAGGTACTGTGTAAATCTCCTGTTCTTACAGGGTCTAACTTGGGTAATAAAGTATAATTATATTAAAGATAATAATTAATAGAGAACATATTTATAAATATGTTCATTAACTTAATGTTAGACAGTTCTTATAAGATTTTTCCTTTGAGTTGAGGTACGTTTCTTTTCAGATGTCACACTCAGGCAGTCCATTTGAGTGTCCAGTGAGTGCAAGTATAAATCAGTGGAAAACACAGTTATTGGAAATTGCTTTTTAAATAATTTTGCTTTTGTTTTTGATTTTCATTGTCCTGAGGAAAGCTATTTACACTGCCTCTGGAAATCTTAGAAGTTTATATTTCCTTCTTATGAATTCTAATTTGATACGGTTAAGGTTTGGGTGTTTTTTTTTTTAATACAGTAAGTTTTAATATCAACTTGATTGCTAATAGAAAAGCAGTAATTTGAATCCCCCAGCCACTCACTTTATGGGAGATAGATGTGTCAATCTACTTTTGTAAAGGTTTATTACCTTTGAAATTCTCTAGGACAGGTTTACTTTTCCCTGTAGGATCTTTACTAGTAAGAACCCTTCAAACAGCAATGAGTGTGTGATTTACTCTATCATGTAAAGAAGCAAATCTTATTTATTTTTTTGGAAAAAGGACCTAGAGATACCTATGCCCATGTCATCCTATGAAAACTACCTGTGGCATAACGTAATTCTTTTGGGTTACAGATTAGTTTTATATTTTTAAAATTTCTCAGACTCCATCTCCTTCCACCCTGCAAACCCAAGTCTGCTTCACAGTGGTCCTGTGTTGGGTTCTGAGGCTGTAACTCTTTATCAGGGGTAGACTTTATCAGGGGTGTACTGCCATCTTTCTCTGATGGATGAACTGGTGGATTTGAACTGCTAACTTTTTGGTTTGTAGTCCAACATGTAACCCAGCTTCTTTTAGTAATATGGGCCTATCTTGTTTTATAATTATTATTTCTCCTCAGTCTATAGAAACTGTACTATCATTCTTCTTCCTGTTCTTGTAATTTGATTTTTAAAAATATATTGTTACTATACTTTTTAGAGTTTTCAGCAGTTGTTAAAATATTACGTAAAAATATTACTTCTAATGTATTTTTAATCATATTTTTAAATTTTCACCAGAATATATTAAAATTGTTTATAAGGTCAGACAGATAATGATCTTAACTGTGGGGGTGTGACTGTCAACCTTCAAAAGGCTGCCTTCAACCACAGCTCACCTGGACCATTCACATTAATGAGCCAGCATCTATATTTTGTGGTCAGAAATGTTCAGTATTGTTCATTATTGTATACCTAACAGTTCCATGTTTCCTGGCACACAGCAGGCACTCAGGAAATAAGAGAGAGTGATTGATTTTGTTCTCTTATTAAAGTCAAACTGTGAAGGTTCATGTGACAACATTTTAGAAACATTCTATTTAATGGGAAGTATTGTTGTTGTTTTTGTTATGTGCCGTTGAGTTGCTTGAGACTCATAGCGACC
>NW_006399806.1:677196-696560 GCF_000299155.1 Elephantulus edwardii
CCTATCTACACACCAGTTCTACAGGATGCATCACCTTTGCTCGGGAAACATTACGACTAAACTTCAGAGACATTGGTCCCAACATAAGGAACTACCAGCAGCTATAATGGGAAGTATTAATGTTTTAAATTAGCTCATTAATTAATTAGTTGTCATATTTATGCGTTCACTGTTAACCTAAAACAGTACTGTCACTTAAATAGTATTTCTGTAATTTCTTTGTCACTGTAATCTTTGTGGTTTAGGGCCAACAAAGAAATTGTTTGTTGTTTTTGTTGTTATGTGGCATTGAGTCATAGTGATCCTATGTATAGTTATAGCTCTGAACACTGCCCTATCCTGAGACAGTCTCACTCTCACATTATTTTCTGGATCATTATTTATGATTATTAGTGTAATTTCAGTCATAGTCCAGTGCATAGCAATTATACTTTGTTCTCTTTCATTTGTTAGTATGCTTATGTAAATAGTATTACAAATTTTTATCTCCATCGTTGTTCTTTCCCCACCACCTCCTTCTTCCTTGCCTCAGCTGCTTCTAGACATGGCCCTTTTTGAGATCATTTATTCAACATTTCATCTCAAGCATATACCAAGTACAAATAAAACACATATCTTGCCCTCAAGCAGTCAGTCTTTACTTTATCTATATTGTGCTACATTTTTGCTTCTTATGTCTGCCATTAAATTTTAGTTTCTTAAATGTGAGCTACGTGTTATGAACCCATACAGTTGAACTTTTACAACTGAGTCTGGTGCCTGGCATAAATAAGGTACTTAATCATTTAATAAACTAATGAGTATACACATTGAAGTCTTTATAAGTATTTATTGAAATTATTATTATTGAAGTTAATACTGTTAAGAAAGAGGGAAGATATTTTTAATACTCATTTTACTATCATGGATACATAAATGATACCAGTGAGTTAAGTATATGGTGTGTTGAGGACTCCTTAATCTACTAATCTTTGCCTCAGAAACATATTCCAGAGATGCAGAAGTTAATTACAGAATGTGTACTAAATATTGCCCTAAAGTTAAAGTTTAGGCCCCCTAGATTTTCCTATATATAAAATTCCACACAGATTTTAGAAGGCAGAGAAAAATATTTTATTACTAGGCTAGTTATCAAGGAAGACCAACAACAGGACAGGCTGCATTTGGAGTTTCCCAAACTCCCCTCTCACCAAATGCCCAATTTACAAAGGAAAGAGAAATAACAGCTGAGTGGCAGTAATCAAAAGGCTTATAGATGGCTTATAATGAACATTTTTGTTAAATGTCTTGTTTTGTGATGGCTATCACTTCATCAGTTTGGAAATTTTAGGACTTCATGTCTTCCTATCAGTCCAAACAAGCAGATGTCTTAATGAAAGTCAGTGTTCTCTTACCTGTTCTTGAAGATGTTTTGCAAGTGCTATACATTCCTACCTTTTTTAAGAGTATAAGCTTACAGTAACTCACTGACATGAGACTAGTTACTGGAAAATATGATACAGCTACAAGAAAGACAAAATGGCATCACTACTGCCAACTACTGCTTCTACATCTCTTCAAAAGGAAGATATTTTCAAAAATTTCATAGACTGAAACCTTTTTATTATTAATTTTAATGAAAGTTTACAGAGACTTATGGTTTCCATTCATTCATTGTTGCACTTTTCTCCCTGCCCACCCCCCAAATCATTCTTCTCCTTGAAAAGTAAAGGAAAAACTCAGTATTATGCAGTCCCCCCCCCCAAGTCCACTCCACTGTGCAGCCTTCATTCTGGACTCCTGTCATGACATTAATATTCAATCATATATCCCTTTTAAACAGTTCTCTCATCTGTTTCATTGCAGTATACATAATTCCTCCCCTCCTTCTCTGTCTTCCCTCAACCCCAATGTCAGTCCCGTTTTACAACAGCGGCCCTATGCAATATTTGTGCTTTTGTGACTGAGATATTTCACTTAGCATAATGTCCTCCAAGGTCACCCATTTTGTATAAAATTTCATGAGTTCCTTTTTTTCAATCCTGCATAGTTTTCCATTGTGTGAATATATCACAGCTTCTCTATCCATTTTTTTATTTATGGGCATGTTGGTTGTTTTCAGCTCTTTGTTATTGCGAATAAAGCCGCAATAAACTAGAGTGAAACCTTTTGATCCACGCTGATAAGAAGACGACTTGAGGACAAAATGCAGACAAACTAAGCATCTTCGAAAGTTAATTCAGTAGCTTTAATTCAGTGACTACTTTGCATTAGTCACTGTGCTGTGCAAGATGCTAAGGACGTTGTTGTTGTTGCCTGTGACTCCTAGTGACCCTATGCACAGTAGCTCTGAATCCTGTCCTATCCTGAGCCAATCTCTCTGCCTCCATTACCCCAGTTACGTGTCAATCTCTTTCATCCAGCTCTTCCTTACCAGCACTATCCCTTTACCCTTCTGAGCATGATGTCCTCCTTCAAGAACTGGTCCCTCCTGGCAACATGCCCAAAGTATATGAGACAGAGCTTCAAAATCCTTGTGTCTGAGGAGCAATTTGGTTTCATTCTCTCTGGGACAGACTTGTTTGTTCTCTTGTTTCTCCATGCTATTCTCAATAATCTTTTCCAGCAGCACAACTCAAAGGCATTAATTTTTCTTTTGTCTTTTTAGTCATTGCCTAGCTCTCTGATGTGTAGCAAGTAATTGTGAAGATCATGGCCCAGATCAGTTGCACCGTAGTCTCTAGACTGACATTTTTGCTCGTTTGCTTTATGGAGAGGTACTTGACTGCAGATTTTCCTACTACAATTTATCTTTTGATTTTTGTTGACTTCTGGTACCAAAAGTGTTGATTGTGGACCCAAGCAAGCCAAAATTGTTAACCATCTCAATCTCTTCTCAATTTATCATAATGCTGTCAACTGGCCCAGTAGTAAGAACCCATTTACTTGATGTTGAGCTTCAATCCATATTGAAGACTACAGTCCTTGACTTTCTTCAGCAAGTGCTTCTGGTACTCTTCAGTTTCAGCATGCAAGGTTGTGTCATCTGCAAAACACAGGTTGTTAATGAGTCTTTCTCTAATTCTGATGCCACACTTCTCATAAAGTACAGCCTCCTGAATGAATGATTTTTCCCCCACATATAGATTGAAATATAGACATATTCCTGGCATATTTCTTTCCTGATTTTGAACTGTGCAGTGTTTCCTTGTTCTTGTCTGACATCTTCAAAACCTATAAATCAAATAGGATTTGATTATAAACCTATAATTCAAACAGGAAGCTAAGGAGATAGGAATGAATACACTGTATCTTTTTAAGTTATACATTGTTACACTGGTGGGAAGAAAAGATGCTTAAATACTAAATGTGTTATGGGAATTGCTAAAATGAAGAATAAAGATGACAGAAGAAGAATTGATACAGTTGAGCTGGGTGTTGGAGAAGAGCCCTGAACATCCATGGGCAACCAAAAGAACAAGAAAATATGACTTGGATAGGATACAGCCAGAGTGCTTTTTGGAGGCAAGAATGATGAGGCTTTGTCTAACATACTCTGGGCATATTATTAGGAGGGTCTATTCTTTGGAGAGGGACATGATGCCTGGGAGGGTGGAGGATCAGTGAAGGAAAGAAAGACCCTCCAGCTGGTGGATTGACATGATAATTGCTGCAGTGGGCTCTTGTATGTCAGGAAGTTACTATGATAAACCCCTTGGAATAAACACTTTATATACTTTGTTGGCCTAGTTTTAAGAAACTCTGCTGCCAACCCAGAGGTACCTGGTTCAATTCTACCAATTGTTCTGTGAGAGAAAGATGGGCAACCTATTCGCCTTAGATTTACTGCCTGTGAAAACCTGCTGGAGGGTCAGCTATGTGCTGGTTCCTATTTTAAAGTACCAAACAATAAATAACATACACAGTATAATTGTTTTAACAACCTTATTAAATCTAGTTGCTGTCTCTATTTTACAGGTGAAAAAAAAATTGAACCATGAACTGTGTTTCGGACTGATCTTTACGAGTGACTGTGTCCATGTGTGTGTGATTGGAGAAGTGAGGAATGAATAAAAAGTGACATGATTTTAATTATTTTTACTTAACAAAAAGGTGGCATTTCTTAATGTGAGGGATTTCCCTCCCCCCAGAATTGTTTCAGTACTTTAATCATTATCTGAAAGCTTCTCAGGATCATACCCAGTGTAAAATACTGTCTGGAGAATTGCATTTCGGGCACAGACTCCTGGGACTATTCACAAGGATATCTAAGAATGTGCCAGTTGGCAGGACATGTGGATTAACCAAGGGATTTTTCTGGTCAGGTCTAGGAGGAGAAAAAAAAATCATGTTGCAAGTTCTGCCCTTGGTGTATTTCAGGACATGGGAAATTCAATGTAGTGACCGTGAGACTAATGATGAGAAATCCATAAACAAGTTTTAAAAATAGGCAGTATGCATTCCCTGTTCTTGGCTTTTCTCATAGTGTCACATAATTATATTACATTGCACATGGGCTAAGGCAGGGTGTGTGGCAGATGACCTATAACCCGCAGCCTTTCCCTGCCTCTAGGACATGCTGCATGAATGGAATTGATTATAAAATATAAAAAGAGAACTCAAAACTTGGTTCATTATAGCATTCTGAATATGATAAAAAATTCAGAGAAAGCAGAGGCTCCATTCCTTTTCATTACTAGAATGACAGTGCTTTCAGCAGTTAATGATGCACCAGAGTACCATTATACGAGACTAATTGCAATAAGGACGGTCTGACTAAGGGAAACTCATGAAATATAGATTTTTATTTTTAAAAAGAGATAATTTTGGTACAATTTATTTATTACTGTGAATGAAACCAGTAACTTAATATTCTGCTAGTCACTGTTCAACACTAACATAAAGTGTTTATAAATACTAGCAAAGTTTTTATAAGATGCAGTCTTCTAGGACTTACTTTAATGGATATACGAGATTCATATGTAATTACAATGTGTAAACAGAATACAATTGGAAATGCTAAAGCCATTAGACATGTTTTACTTTTTAAAACAGATTAATTTGTCCTTTAAATAGCAAATCCTGTTTTCACTTTTAATGAAGTGTAATACATCTCTTTTGAGAATAAAAGGCCACATCTCACTCACAGTGATATATTGCAAATTTTTAATTGATGAATTATGATTTTAGAAATTTATTTCCAGTAGTTAAATCACACCAGTGATTCTGCATTTCTGCAGGCTAATTACTTAGTTCCTGTCTGAGTCGTGGGAAGTGTGTTTGCCTTGCATATATTTTCTAGTCCTGTGCCTTCATGGATAACCCAACCTGTTGAAATGCTGACCTCTTGAAAAATCACTAAGGCAGCTCTGAGAAACTCTTAAATCTCCTTTCCTGGCTAAGTGTCTTTAGTTTTAGAAGTTCCTCTTCATTTAATAAAGGTTTTAAGAGGTTATCTCATCTAGCATACCCCCCCCCCCAATGAAAGGCTGTTATTTATCATGAGGTCCTGAGCAGAATGCCATGTCCCAGATGCGAGCTGGGCAGACAGGAGTGAGAGGCCTTCATGAGAAAACCAGGTCTCCATTAGTATAACTCGGCCTTTCTTTTCATGTGTTTGTTTTTGTTTGTCTGGCAACGTATCTTGCTTTTTTGGGCTCAAATTAAATTTGTAGTCAATTACCATTCCAGATCATTTTGAATTAAACTGTTTTTAATCCAAGTTTTTGTTTGCATTACAATTTTGTATTTATGTAACTCATTTATCAATACTAAATTTTATCTTATTAGCTTTATCTTATTGTTTTATCCTACTGAAGTATTTCTGATTGCTTCTGTCATCAGTGTATTTGATATTCCTTCTGGAAGTCCAAGTCTAGTATATCTCTGGGGATAGATAGTAAATCCAACAGGGATTATTTAAAAACACACATAATGATGCCATAATTAGTGCATTAACACTAAGTTTTTATATTATACGCTTCCTATTTTTCTAAGTGCAAAAAACTTTCACATTTACATATGCTCTTAGAGGGAATTATAATGATACTACTTTGTAAGGGCATGATACATCTATTTGAAGCATATAAAACATCATACCTAAAGATATTTTCTACCTTCATGGATGACCTATTTTCGTTACTGTAATTCTTTATCAAATACATTAATCTGATTGTTACTATAACTGTTAAAAGTGCTTTTCTATAGTTATATGGGACAGTTTTGCAGTATTCTTTCTAGAAAACATCCACGAAGCTGTCAATAAAAAAAAAAAAAAAACAACATTTCTTAGCTCTGTGTATCCAGAGTATAAATACTGATGTTATATGTACTGTTGAGTCAGAACCAACTCATTGCTGACCCTCTAGTGGGTTTTTATAGTCTGTAAATCACATGAAAGGAGATTGCCCATCTTTCTTCCGTGGGGCAGCTGGTGGGTTTGAACTGCATGCCTTTGGACTGCTACTGGAACTCTTTACTATTTGGCCACAAGAGCTCCCTTTGGGTATATATACTTGCTTCCCACCACCCCCCCCTTCTTTCTTTTAATCTCCTGGAGGATTTGATGTCTGTTTCTAAACTTCTGGAGTTTCAGAAAATATGTAAGTAAAGAAGCTGTACTGGATTTTACTTTCCTCACAAACCCATATCATAGTATAGTTCTTCTAGCCATCTTCTACAGTCAGTGCCACCCCTCAATAAAGCTTTTTTTTAAATTTTATTTTTTAGGGTTTTTAATTTAGAATTAAGCATTTGTTTTGCATTCTAATAGTTTCATCTTTTGATGCCCTTAATGCTCTGCCAACATTTGTAACATAATAACTTATAACACTGATTGTTGTTGTTATGTACCATCTCCAGTCATCTGCGATTCAAAATGGCCCTATGTACAACAGCCCTAAATTCTGCTCTATCATGTGCCAATTTTATTGTCTCTGACACACCTATCCCTTGTTACCCTAGTCACTGAATCAATCCATCTCATCGAGGGTCTTCCTCTTACACTTTTCCTCCACCCTCCCAAGCATGACGTCCCTCCCCCAGGACTAGACCCACCTTGCAAAATGTCCAAACTATGTCAGACAGCTTCAGAATCTTTGCCTCCAAGGAGCAGCCTGGTCCTACCCTCTCTAGGATGAACCTGTTTTTTCTCCTTGCAGTCCATGGGATATTTTGTTACACAGAAAGACGTAAATAAGAGCCTTACTACATCTATTTATATGTACTTTGTCCTACAGTGTCATCATTGACACTCATTGCCCTTGAGTTCGAACAGACCTATAGTGCACTGTACAGTAGATTTTCAGAGGTTATGAAGTGCACAGGAGGAGATTGTCCATCTTCCTTCCATGGCGTAGCTGGTGGATTCAAACCTCCTGCCTTTGGGTTGATGGCGTGTTGGGGAATATTGGGGAGGAAAGGAGGGCCTCTTGCCAGGGCAGATTGCCTAAGCTACAGATAAGTGCAAGCCTCTCGACGGCCTTTAATACAGGGTAGAAGAAGCGCCCCTGTGTTTGGCTGTACCGGCTTGAGAAAGCTCCTCCACCTGGGAAGACGGCTGTTGAACTGGGAGTGGTCTACAGGAGGCTGAGATTCTCATATCCAATCCCCATGTCCCGTGTCTGTAAGCCCACCCTATCCTGTCTTCCTGTTTACATGCTTGTATATAAGTGCTCTGCAGTCCACAATAAAATTGAGCTGGATCGACTCTCTGATCCTCTCCTGGAGTGGTGTATCACTGTCATACTAGCCCCCATCAAGGTGTTGCTGTTAAGTTGCTGGCGAATAGACAGCAACAATGGCTCAGCTGCTTATCTACAAGGCTAAAAGAATTCACTTTTTTTTTATTCTTTATTTATTCTCTAGTGTCATCCTCATGAGGGATGAAATCCTGTTTTGTGTTACTCTGTTTATCCTACCAGAGAGCACAGTGTGTGTAATTACTCCATAACCAGTAACTTCAGGGTGATACTGACTTGTTATGATCCCATGTGTGTCAGAGTAGTAGAACTGTGGTGCACCATAGAGTTTTAAGTGGCTAGTTTTTCTTTCTTCTGAGGTGCCTCTGGGTGGCTGTGAACCATAAATTTTAGGTCAGTCATGTGTTAATCATTTGCACAACCCAGTGACTCAGTAAATGTCATCAAATTGAAACATGAATGAAAAGATGAATCCTGCCTCTAGGCTTCCCCCCTTCCCTGATTGAGGTCTAGAGCTCTGCTGGTGGTATAAGAATATGATGTACATATCTTTGAAGCATGCAAATATATTGGCTAAAATTTTTTAACCCATTTTCTCTATTGTAGTTATTTATGAGCACCTTACATTTCACAGCTTACCTGCTTGACATTCTTTTAAAACTTTATTTTAAGCAGTTTTCCAATAGGAGATTTTCTTGATTACTACCCCCCCTTTTTTTGTAAATGTGAATGAAAATGAATTTCCTACTTTCAGAATAACTAGGTAAACTTTTTTAATATTAGTTTTTACTTTATTATTATTTTTTTTTTTTTGGTATGTGTATTGTCAAATCAGATCTGACTGGTACAAGAAGAGATTGTCCCTCCTCCAAGCATTTGGTTGGTTTGAACCACGTACTTCTGGGATTGCAGTGCAGCTTCTTGGCACTAGGCCACCAGCTCTCTCCAAGAATGACTAGATAAACTTAAAAGTAAGCATGCTATGCATTTGCAAATAGAGCTCTTTATTGATTTTTATTTATTTATTCATTGTTGCACCTTTTCCTCCCTCCTCCTCCTACTTCCTCAGTTCACATTGCAATAGACTTCTTATTCCAGGTTGTTGTCATACATATAATCCCTAAGCATATATCCCTTTCATAGAGTTGTTTCCCTCATCTGTGCCAAGGTGGTAAAACTTGACCTCAAGTGCTTTGGGAATGTTGTCAGTAGAACACCAGTCCTTGGAAGAAAAAAAAATCATGTTCAGAAAGGCAGAGGAACAGCCAAAGTGAGGAAGACTCGCAACAGAGGGATTGATATAATAACTGTAGTAATGTGTTTCAAGAATATCAAGGATTGTGAGGACGGAGCAGGATAGAGTAAGGCTTAGATGTATTGCTCATTGAGTCGCTATGAATTGTCCACAACTTGATGGCACTTAACAACAGTGCGTTTGATTACTTTTAGGCTATAATTTTTATGAGCGAATGGAAATTTATAAATTAGAAGTTCACAGTACTGGTCTAGGCAACTGACAGAAATGAAGATAGGTTGTGTGAGTAACTTTGTAAAATACACTTTCCCTTAAGCAGCTTGGGGTTTTACCTGGCTGGAAATAATGATTCCTAATACTTAACAGATGTTAGCATATGGGAACTGTGAGCATTATATAATAATTGTTGTTTTAAATAGTGCAGCAGCCCTGTGGTGAAAAGGTGCAGCAAACAGTTTTAGAGAGTCACAGTGAAGAATGGGCATGAAAGGTAACGTTAGAATGACCTGCTAACATATGTACCGTTACTTTTAGCCTAAGGCAATCACGAGCTATGTGTTTGCATCAGGTTTGCAATGAGAGATATAAATGGGAGGATGTATCATAAACTAAAAGAGGACGGAGGAAATGAAGTCCCACTAAAGGACTGTCCTGTCAGACCCTGTAGTCATTCATCATGTTTTAAGTTCATTCTGTGCTTGTATTCTACATTCTCTCAGCAACACTAAGCCCAAAACCTGTTCTTGTCAAGTAGATTCCAATTTGAGAAATGAATCCATAGCAATATCTTTGTTATGATCTTTATGGAAAGAAATTGAAAGGCCTTTCTTCCATGGGTTCACTTGGGAGATTCAGACTGACAACCTTAGGTTAATCTCTGCCTCATTCAAGAATCTTTAGGTATCAAATGATTTTCTTGGCTTCACAATGATGTAACTTGAACTCACTGTGTAAATTTGTTTCCTTGAATTAGTGTGCAATTAGTGCTTGTGGCTGTAGTGCTGAAGCCCTCACTCACAGAGTTATAGGACTTGGAAAAAACTAGCATTTGTAAGAGATCCTTTTCTCAACTCTGGCAGGAAGTTGGTAATGTGGTGTATTGTGGCTTCCTTCTGAGAGCTTGAGGAAGAAGGAAAATAGAACCCCAGCTAGACTTACTGCCAAGGGAATGCTCCTGCTGAGAATCTTCAAAACCACTGACCTGACCGCCAATGAGTTACAATAATTCAAGTGACCCAAATGTTTCCTACAGAGGAAGAACCCCAAACATCTAGAGAGTTTCTTTAGATTCCTGTGGTGCTGTTCTAAAGGCAATCCCTATCAAAGAAAATGGGAGAAATGTGAAAAGTATATGGAAGAAATATGAAAAGTCATGGTGCTGAAGAAACACAATTGAATTTGATACTTCATGACGCATCAGGGAATAATTTTTTGGGTCGAGATAGAGTACATTTCACAGAGACATGTGTTTAGTAGACCACTCAACAACCAAATCAAGAGGTTTTTAAATTGAACTATGAAGAGGAAACAAAAAGTGAGATGGGGTACATTGTAAAAAAAGAAAGAAAATGCCTTTGTGCAATCATCAGAGGAAAAAAAAAACCATCAACAAAGAATCAAGAACAACTATTATGACCTCTGGTATACATGCACTGATATGTATTATTAATAAGTAAACTGAAAAGGAATATTTATTGTAACATTGAGTTGTTATTTGTTGTTATGTGCTGTCAAGTTGACTACAACTCATGGTGATCCTATGAACAATAACTCTAAACCTTGCCCTCTCCTAGTCCAACTTTACCATCTCTGTCATGCCTGACCCTATGTCATTCCATCTCATCCAGGGTTGTCTTCTCTGGCACTGACCTACCTTTCAAGTCTTTGCTTCTAAAGAAACTCCCTAGTTTCAGTTTCTCCAGGAAAGGTTGTTCTCTTGGCAGTCCTTGGTATGTTATATATTGAACATGGTATGTTCAGTTCTCTTCTCCAACACCACATATAAAAGGCATCACTTCTTCTTCTGTCATACATCATCATTGTCCAGCTCTCAGATATCAAGCAAACAGTTGAGAAGACTGACTTGAAGCAGGTGTATCTCTGACTTTGGACTGACATAATTGCTCTTAATTACTCTGCAGGAGTCCTTGACAGCAGGTTTTCCTAATGTAATTGGTCTCCCCCCCCCTTTTACTTCTAGAATGTTCAAATACCATATCAGAATATATTTCACTTTTTTCATCTTTGATTAACAACAAACCTAAAAGTTTATATACATTTAAAAAATTATTTATACCGGTTTACATACAAAGATCATAAAGCTCATATACATTGTTTTTTGATGTCCTGATTGCTAGTGCCAAGGATTATGGCTGTGGATCTGAGAAAGAGAAAATTATTAAAAGCTTCAGTCATTCCTCCATCTATCATGGTGCTGCCTGTTGGCCCGGTGGTGAGGACTTTTGTTTTGCTGATGTTGCTATGCAGTCCACATTGAAGGCTTCATTCCTAGATGTTCCGCAGTAAGCTTCTCAAGTCCTTCTTAGTTTTGCAAGCAAGGCTCTGTCATCTGCTTAATGCAGGTTGTTGATGAGTTTTCCTCTGACCCTGATGCCACATTTTCCTGAAGTCTGGTCTCGCAAATGGTCTATTCATCATATAGATTGAAAAGATATGAGGAAAAACTATATCCATGACACACTATCTTCTTGATTTTGAATCATGCAGTAGTGTCCTCTTGCTCTGTTTTGGGCAGCAGTTTCTTGGTCTAGGTATAGATTGCACATGAGTCAATCAGGTGTTTTGAGATTCCCATTCTTCTCAACATTAGCCACAGTTTGTCATGATCCACCCAGTCAAATGCCTTTGCACAGTTGATAAAACACAAATAGGCATTCTTCTGCTTTCAGCCAAGATCCATCTGACATGAGCAATGGTATCCCTAGTGCCATGACCTCTTCTAAATCCTGCTTGTATTTCTGGAAGTTCTCTGTTGATGTACTGCTCTAGTTGTTTTTGGATAATCTTCTGCAGGATTTTGTTTGCAGGTGGTATTATGTTTGAAAATTTCCAGACTCTGTTGAATTACCCTTTTATTGGGAATAAGAAAGGAGGACCAGTAGTAGGAAAACATGGACTTTGTGAGACACTTGAGGCTGGAGATAGAATGTTAAAATTTTCAAAATAAATAATTCATTGCAAATATCTTTTATTAAAAACACAATGACTATACACCTGGACCTCACCTGATGGACTTACTACACAGAAATCAGATTGGTTACATCTATGGAAAAGACTGGTGGAGAAAGCTCAGTATTAGTTGTAAAAACCAAGCCAGGTGCTGATTGTGAAAGAGACCATCAGTTAGTTACTCATGTGCAAATTCAAATTGAAATGAAAGAATATTAAATCCATACAACCTTGCATCTATCTCATTTGAACTTAAAAACCATCTCAAGAACAGGTAGGATCACTAATAAATGAAGCCAGGTGATATCCAGGATATCACCCATGAAGAAAGCAAAAGGTCTTTAAAAAGACAACAGGAGGAAAAGGCCAAAAGGGGATTTAAGAAAGAACTCCAAATAAATTAATAACATTGAGTAGTATAATTAAGCATTGATACTTAATAATATGTAACTGAGTGGAAATAGTTGCTTTTTAGTTTTAAAGTCAAAGAGAAGAGTAGCAAAGAAATATCTTTTCGTGGAAAGAGGAATCGTTATGATGACAGTTAAAATGAGAGATAAAGTGGCAGTTTCGTAGTCTGGAGTGGCATCCACTTCCGTAAATAGCTTGCCTCCGGAAATCCTATGAACCTGAAGAAAGGATGAAAGTCAAACAAGTGTCGAGGACTTTTGTCCACAGGGTTACAAGAGTCGCCTACGACTCGACGGCACTTAAAAACAACAACAACATACTCTATTGATGATCGCCTGAATCTTGCTCTATTAACAAGAATGGGTGACTTGCAAGTAGTATTTTGGCACTTCAGCTTTCCGCATCTCAATTAGCAAGCTATTGGTAATTGAACTTCAAGAAGAACAAATGATATATTTACTTTTCTTCTTGAAAGTTATTCTATAATGCAATGTACATGTATGTGGAAGTTGGGGGGATCATTTCTCTGTATATATATTTTTCTACCAATGATGGTGTTGTTAGGTTCCATTGAGTCAAGTATGACTCAGAGTGACCCTGTGAACAACAGATTTGAACCCTGTCATATTTTGTACCATGATCACAATCTCTGACACACTCAAATGCATCCCTGCAGTCACTGTGTCAAAATACCTGGTTGAAGTTCTTAACTCCTTTGCTGTCCCTCCACCTTTCCAAACGTGATGGTCCCCCTCCAAGGAATGACCTCTCCTAGGAACCTCCCCAAAGTAGCTGAGACAAAGCTTTATCACCTTTGTATCTGAGGAGCACTCTAGTTTCATCCTTTCCAAAACCTGTTTGTTTGTTCTTTTGGCAGTTCTTGGGATATTCAGTATTCTTTTCCAACATGACAACTTAAAGGTATCAATTCTTCTGTCATCTGTCATCCTTATTCTTTGTCCAGCTCTCAGATGCATCACAAGTGACTGCAAAGATGATGGCTTGAATCAGGTACACCTTGGTTTTACACTGACATAATTTTTCCTCAATAATTTGAGAGGTCCCTGATTACAGACATTCCCAGTGCAGTACATCTGATCTCCTGACTGCTGGTACTGGCTTGTGGAAATGAAAGTGGTAGGAATCTCTGGATAGTATGAGTTATAACAGGAATAAAAATAAACAAACATATAAAAAACATAAACATATAAAAAGAAACAGTAAATGTAAATAACCATCTTAAACTTTTCATCATTGGAAGAGTAGAAATCAAATATTCTGAAAAATATTAAAGCATGATTTCATAGAGTAAGATTACAAAATGGAATTTAAAAGACAGTCTTTTTTCTCTTTCACATAAACTCTTCTCAAAAGACTGCTCCATTTAAACAAAATAGTAAATAGTATATAATAAGAATTACTCTTTTATAGTAATTAACTATTCAAGAATTATTTTTTCTTAAATTATGAATTAATAAATATTAGAGTACTTATTTCATGCCAAATACATAAAATTTTTCCTTGTTGGTCTTTTAAATGTGTATGTAAACTACAAGATTTTCATTTTCTCCTAGTTTAGTCCTAGCACTATATCAAAATAGTTGTTAGAGATTCAGTGAAGTCACAGTTTTAATATAGTTTAAACTGTGATTAAATTTTAATGACCACTGACACCTTTTTTTTTAGACTGAACCATGCATGGCTTTAGTAATTTCAGTGTAATCTTTGTGTATTTACTTGTTTGTGTATTATAACAGTCTAATACTACAGCTTCTAGAAGAAATGAAATTATAAGAACAAGAGCTAAAATCAATGAGAAAGAAAATAGAAAAACAATTGAAACTATCAATAAGACCAGGAGCTGATTTTTCCTATTTTTAAATTTATTATTATTATTATTAATTTCAATGAACATCTACAGAGATTTTGGAATTTCATTCATTCATTGTTGCAGGAGCTGATTTTTTTGAAAGGGTCAATAAAATTGACAAACTACTGGCAAACATAACAAAAGGGGCGGGGAAGACAAAACAGATAATTCAATTAAGAAATGGTAGAGGTGACATCACAACAGAACCAGATGAAATTAAATTGATAACATCAAAATACTATGAAAAGCTACACTTGGATACATTAAAAAAACCTAGAGGAAATGGAAAAAAAAATTCCTTAATACTCATGCCCTGACCAGATTGACCTGGACACTTGAACAAACCCATCACAAAAGAAGAAATTGAATGTTGCAATCCTGAAGGCACACGTTTCAAGGCCACCAGCTGCTCCATGGGAGAAAGATGGGCATTCTCTTTCTGTGCGATTAACTGCCTCTGAAAACCCACTGGAGGATCAGCTATGGCTAGGTTCTGACTCTATGGTATACAACAACAAAAACAACATAAGAAAATTCCTGGACCAGATGGCTTCATAGCTAAAATCTACCAAGAAAATCTATCATCAATTCTACTTACATATTTAAAAAAGTATAAGAAGAGGGAATGCTTCTGGAGTCTTTCTATGAAGCAAACATAACCCTAATGTCAAAATGAGGCAAAGATATTACCATGAAAGAAAACTACAGCTTAGCCCAATATCTCTCATGAATATAGATGCAAAAATCCTTAACAAAGTTCTAGCCAATAGAACCCAAAAGCACATTTAAAAAAGAATTCATTTTGACCAAATAGGATTCATAAGAGGCATTCAAGGATAGTTCAACATAAGAAAAACAACATAATTCATCTCGTTAACAAAGCAAATTACAAGAACCATATGATTTTAGCAATTGATACAGAAAAGACATTTAACAAAATCCAACATCCCTTCCTGGTAAAAACACTCTGCAAAATTGGAATAGAAGAGAATTTCCTCAACTTAGTGAAAAGTATATATGCAATACTGAGAACCAACATTTCAAAAACTACGATACAACTATAATAACAAAAACAACGTGATGCTGGTACAATGACAGGCACGCAGACCAATGGAATAGAAATGAGAATCCAGAAATTAGCCTAAATATGTATTGTCAACTGATATTCAAGAAGGAAACAAACCTATCAAATGGGGAAATGAAAACCTTTTCAACAAATGGTACTGGCGAAAGTGGAATACTACCTGCAAAAAGCTGAAGCAGGAAGCACACCTTTCACCATATACAAAAGTCAGTTTAAGGTGGATCAGAGATCTAGGGGTAAAACCCCAAACCATAAACATAGTAAGAGACAATGTAGGACCAGGCTTCAGAGGCCTAGCTCGTCATATGAAAAAGCTGAGAAATACAGCCTAAAATACACAACCAGGAGAGGATAAAATTGTTGAGTAGGACCTTCTAAAAATTAAATCCCTCTGTGCATCAAAACGTTTTTCCCACACAGTGAAAAGAAAATCTACTGACTGGGAAAAAACAACTCGGCAATACCGTTTCAAACAAGGGTCTTTTAAAGAAGAGAATTACAGGTTTTGGAGGTAAACTTTTACCATGATGTGCTCCATCACAGCAGATGGTCCCTGCAGTGCCCTCTTAGAAATCAGGACTGATGAACAGCAGGCATGCTTTGTTAAATGAAGTATGCAGGCAGGAACATTGTGCTACTTAGTCTCCTTCTCTGTTCTTACTCAGAGAAAGTGCTTAGTTCTTACTCAAAAATATTGAGGAATTTTTAAATGGTAGTGACTAAAAAAAAATAATCACAATTTTAGCTACTTAAAGCATTTACTTGTCCTGGTCAAATCGATGTATATAACACAAAAAGTTTCCAGATGAAAAATTTTTATGTATGTAATTGAATGACATTGATTGCATACATCATGTGCACCCATTGTTACTTCTCCTTTCAAAATTATTCTACCCCATTTACAGAAACTTGGTGTCCAACCACTTTTCAGTTCACTGTTCACCCTAATTCACCCCTCTGTTGTTGTTGTGTACCATCGAATTGAAATCGACCCATAGTTGACCCTCCTGTTCACCCTAATTCACCCCTCTGTTGTTGTTGTGTACCATCGAATTGAAATCGACCCACAGTTGACCCTCCAGCAAGTTTTCAGAGCAGTTAATTATATGCGAGGGGAATGCCCATCCTTAGCTTTGGTTATGTAAAGAATTTCATTGCTAACCTAAAGGTCACACTTTCCTGGCTGTTCGAATCCACAAGTGGCTCAAAGGGAGAAAGATGAAGTCTCTTCCCAGAGAATTTACAGTCTTGGAAACCTGCTGCAGGGTCTGCTATGAGCAAGTTAATAAATCATGGCAATGAATTTGACTTTAGTTTGAAATGTAGTTGATTTATCCCAAGGACGATGACTTAAAGGAGCTTAGTCTGTTGGAAGTTGTGCTGCTAATTTAAAGGCGACACCTCTGGCAATTCCAGTCCACCAGCAGCTCTGTAGGTGAAAGATTAATATTGTTCTTTCAAGTGATTCACAGCCTCAGAGACTCATTGGCATGCCAGGTATATGTTGTTCTCTACTTAATGGCAATGAGATTTGAGAGTCATAATGACTTCACATTTTCTTCTAATATACCAGGCACTTTTCAGTTATTCCTGGATCTGAAGGTGCTGCTCTTTCTATCTGAAACAGTTTTTCTTGACCTTTTTTTTTTTTACATAATTATCTCCTTCTAAAGTTCTAATTTAAACTACTAGCATTTCAGAGGTGCCTTGCTAGTTGATCTGTTTTTGTTGCTATTGATTGCCTTTGAGTCGAGAACAACTCATAGTGACCATATGAACAAAAGGCCTGAAGCCCCTCTACAACTATCAACATTTATCAAAGTTCATGGAGCTTCCAGAGGCATGTTATTTAGGCTTCCAAACTTGTCTTAGTATGTTATGTGCCATTTAGTCACCAGCAATGTATAGCCCTGTGTACAGCAGCTTTGAACTCTTCCCTGTCCTGAGCCAGTCTCACTAATTCTGACACACCAACCCCCATCACCCCAATTACTGTATCCATCTCATCCAGGGTTTCCCTCTCCTGCACTGTCCTTCCACCCTTCTGAGCTTGATGTCTTTCTCCAAGGACCGATCTCTCCTGATCACGTACCCAAAGTAAGTAAGGCAGAGCTTCAAAATCCTAGCCTCCAAGGAGAGACTTGGTTTCAACCTCTCTAAGACAGACCTATTTGTTTTTTTGGCAGTCCATGGTACATCATTCAAGACTCTTCTCCATCACCACAACTCGAAGGCATCGATTCTCCTTCTGTCATCCTTAGTCATTGCTCAACTCTCTGAAGCATAACAAATAGCTGAGAAGACCATGGCCTGAATTAGACACACCTTTGTATCTAGACTGACTTCGTTGCTTTTCAGCACTCTGGGGAGGTCCATAACAACAGATTTTCCCAATGTAATTTGTCAGGTGTTAAAGAGTATTGATTGTGGATCTGAACAAGCTGTAACTGCTAACAACTTCAATCTTTTCTCCACCTAATATGGTGCTTCCAGTTGACCCAGTGGTGAGAATCTTTGTCTTTTTGATGTTGAAGACTACAATTGATCTAAAGAAAGTAGAAATCATTCAGCCATAGTCCTCTTCATAGAAGTAGTAACTGTCTATTAGGAGATAATTCTTTATTATTATTATTGTTCTCACTAAGATGCCACATGAGGGAAAAGGTCTTGTCAGTCTCATTTTGTTTTGTATCTGCAGTGTTTCCATTTAGTTCTTAAGACAGTTTTTGGTTAAATAGAACCAAATAATCCAAATCTTTACTGTTGAGCTGAATTCAGTTCATAGTAGTTACATATGACAGAGTAGAACTGTTTCATACAATTTCCATACCTGTAACTTTATATTAAAAGAGTTTCATATCTTTCTCCCATGAACCACTGGTGTAAGCCAAATTGTGACATTTTGGTTAGCAACCCTGGCATCACCAGGGATCCTTGGTTATGTTGTAGAGAGTCAATAAATATTAGTGGAATCAATAGGTAAATGAGTAATACTTTTCTATTTAAATTTGAACATTCATAATGCTTAATTTCCACCAGGATTTTTATGAAATTTTTACGGATTACCTTGCACATGTAAGAATAGACTCAGTCCAGGGGAATAGCGCTGTTGATGCAATAGTTACGTTCTTGGCTGCTAAATGAAACACTGATAAAGAAAAACCCTCCAGCCAGTCTAATGGTGAGACCTGGCAGGCTGCTCTGGTAAAGGTTACAGCCTCTGGACCTTTATGAGACAATTCCAATTCTGTCATCTAAGGTCTGTGACTTGGAATCAACCAGATGCCACACCAGAAAAATAACAGTTGAAGTTGCCCTATCATGGTGACTGTAATGAATTTACAGTATTGGGACCAAACCTCGCAAGTCACTTTGCTTAATATAGGTAAAATCTTAACAGAGCTCTGTTATACAGAATAGCTACCTATGCTGCTTTGATTAGAGAGCTCTAGTGGCCTAATGGTAAGGAGCTGCACTATCAGCACGAAGGCATGTGGTTCAAACCACCAGATGCTGCATGGGAGAAAGATTGGCGATCTCCTATGTGATTTACAGCATCTTAAACTTGCTGAAGAGTCGGCTAGGTGTGAGTTCTGCCTCAGTGATACAGAGCAACACCTTCCTTAATGTAGATTTTAATACGTCTTACTGTAAAATAATACTTATTTTCAAACATCAGTTACCAACATTTGTTCAGGAAAATTGTTTTTCTCTCTAAAGAACAGTTCTTCTAGTTTAGACCTCCTGGGCTTTCATGAAGTAGAAACATAGATAACATTTTAAGCCAGGGATGCATCCTGTCTCCATACCTTTTCAACATGTATGCAGAGCAGATTATCCAAGAGGCTGGGCTCTATGAGGAGAATTGTGGCATCA
>NW_006399806.1:697317-700619 GCF_000299155.1 Elephantulus edwardii
GACTCGATGGCACATAACAACAACAACAACAAAGAACAAACAAAACAAAAGCATGATTTTGAGAACCTACACTTAGGTCCAGACTCTGAGACTCCTCCTCTAATTTATTATTCACAACAACCTTGTTGTGTAGTAGTTTTGTTGCTTAGTTTTAAAATGAGAATAGGAGTCAGTTAGCAGGCCCTGCTCTGTGTGTTGCTTCAGGTTGTGAACATGCAGAGCTCTAAACCCAGGTCTGTTTGTTGGAATCCCACTCTCTATTAGGCAGTTTTATGTTTTTTTATAAGAAATGCACTTGCTTTTCAGTAAGAAATTTTACTTGCTTTTTCATTTATAAGATTAACATCTCTGTACTTCCTTCAGAAGATCTGGAAGCACAGTGATTAATCTCTTGGGTACAAACTGAAATGTGAGGAATTTGAACTAACTAGTAACTTTGTGAGAGAAAGATGTTGCAGTCTGCTTCTGCAAAGATGGGACAACTCTGTCTTTTAGGGTTGCTGGAAGTCAGAATTGACCTGTGGCAATGGTTTGATTTGAACATTTATGTGGAGGATAGGGATATCTAAGGATATCTTGCATCTTTAATGCAGTTTACTCTTATACCTTTTTTTTTAAATGGAGGTAGTATTTTCTATGTGAGATGTTTTCCATGTAAAATGATGGTGACCTGCTCTCTTGAAAAGGAGACTTAATCTGAGATAAAAAATTCATAATCTCTTTTTAAAATTAATTCATTGTTGCACATTTTTCTTTTATGTTCCTCTCTTAGTCCACTTTGCAATTCATCTCTTGTTCCAGATTGTTATCATACATGTGATGCCTAATCATATGTTCCATTCAGACAGTTCTTCCCTCATCTGTTCCAATGCAATATTCATTCTCTATCCATTTTTTTCCTATTCTCCCTCAACCCCTCATGCCTTACCTGTTTATAACAACAGTGTTAGGCAGTACTTTTCCTTTTGTAACTGAGATATTTCACTCAGCATAATATCCTCCCAGCTCACACATGTTGTGTAATATTTACAATTTCATTGTTTTTCAGTGCTGTGTAATAATCCATTGTGTGAATGTACCATAGTTTTCCTATCCATTCATTTGTTGATGCACATTTGTTTTGCTTTCATCGCTTTGCTGTTATTAATAACTCAACAATAAACATGGGTATGCATAAGAATTATCTCTTCCCTAAGTTCAGTACATTCATTTTACTTTCCGTGGGTCTGATTTGAAATATTATCCCACCAATATTTACATTATTAAATTTCTGACCTTCAGTTGTATAGCATTTAAAATGGATCTGTTACAGATGAGTTGTAAAGATGAAGTGAAATGCCACAGGTAAAGCATTTAATTCAATACTGGCACAAAACTAGTGCTCATAAATCTTGATTATCGTATTGATTCTCTGAAGTGGATGCTATTTGGAATATTATGTATCTAATACTATCATAATGAAAAGATCTATGTATCAAGATAATGAAATTTTCCAGGACAATGTATCTATATATGCAATTCCCAAATCATAAAAATAGTAAATTTATTTCAAATACATAGGTTATAATTTTTCAGCTGTGAATTTTTTAATAGTTTGTGCTAAACAGCTATTAATTTTCTGTACAACTAAAGCTAATCATAAACTGGACTGATGATACAACTGCTATTATTTATCATAATGCAAATAGACTGAATTTAATATTAATTTAAAATATTTATGCATTTGACTTAAGTGTCAAATAAATGTTTCCTATTAACTTTAATCAAAGGAATTCTTGTGATCATTGTTTGGAAGACTATATTCAGAAACAATCACAATTATTGTATGTTTATGTTAGAGCATTTTGATCCTGTCTTTTATGCATCTTACTGCCTTGGGTTCCTTCCTTTTTTTTTTTTTTTAACAATGAGATCTCTGTCAATTATGTAGAAAGAAACTCTTCTGTTTTAACAAGTTAAATCCGGTTTTCAAAGTTTGCAAATTGCAAGGGAGGAAATTACCTTTCTAGATTGCCCATCTTTGTCCCTCAGAGCAGCTGGTAGATTTGAACTTTCTGCTTTTGAGTTGACAGCACAATTCCTCACCCCCTAGGCCACTAGAGCTTGCTAGTTAGGATCCAGAAGGCTGTTTTTCTGTTTGTTTTTAAGTCCAAAGTGGCTTAAAAGTTTTCCACTTATTATCTTCCCCCACTATATTCCCAACAAATAGACATGTGGATTTTAAATGAACAAAATGGGTGAATTGTTAAAATCAGGTAATTTTGTTTATCTCTTGATTGCTGGGGTTCACTTGCACTGAATTTCGTTTGAAGCTAGAAGCTTTAACCTTGATGATGGCCAGAATTGTCTTAGAAACTCTGCTACTGACTTCCCAGTAAACTCTTGTCACATTGCCCTTAAAGTTCTTGAGTAAACCCTTATGTTAGCTAAGACTAACAGTAAGTCCACAAGTAGTGTTTCTCTAGAAACATTCCAAAAAGGCTTTTCATTTCACCTATCACTTTTCCTTCTCACTTGCTAATCAAGTGTTGATTGCATAAGAATGACACTTTTCACAAGTGCTGTGACATTTTCCTCTTTCTCTATCAGTAATATATTTTATTTTTTAGTAAAAGTTTACTCAGCTAGTTAAGTTCCCAGTTGACACTTTCCATATGAATTGTTCAGTGATGTAACCTAATTTAGCACAATATGTGCTATTTTCTTTAATTGTTCAGCACTCCAGTTCATCTTCCCCCCTATCTTCTCATCCTTGCCTTTGACCTTTTAGTCTTAGTTTTTCAAGTAGAGCGCTGATTTTGTGGATAACAGCTTGGATTTCATGACTATCTTGAGGTTAATCTTATGGAATTCTCTCTCTGTTCTCTACTCTTTCACTTTCTCTTTTTTTCTTTTAAGAAATGTGTATTCTGCTGCATGTTTTTCTCCTGTTTTATCTGGAACAGTCAATTATGACCCTGGTCCAAATGGTCAGTGGTACTACTTGTTGTTTTGAACTCAAAGTAGAGGAAATAGTGGCTTGTGGAGTTTTCTTTTTTTTAACTGAACATTTGATTACCTTCTTACTCATATGTGCCTGGTTCATAGAGACAAGTAGCTATACTTTAAAAAAAATTATTTTATACTTTTTTTGTGTGTATACTATAGAATCAGATCTGACTGGTACAGGAGGAGATTGCCCCTCTTTCTCCAGGAAAACATCTGGTGGATTCAAACCATACGTCTTCAGGATTGTAGTGCAGCTTCTTGCCATTAGGCCACCAGAGCTCCCTAGGAAGCTGTATCTTTTTTTTTTTTTTTTA
>NW_006399806.1:700899-746170 GCF_000299155.1 Elephantulus edwardii
CCAGAGTTTCTTTTTATTACAGACATTGGAGAGTTCCAAAGACTAGTGGTTAAATATGACCTGCTAAATATTGTTCAATTCCTCCAGAGTTGGAGGTAGAGAAATTCATCCTCCTTTGTATCCTATCCACTACCACTCTCTTCTGAAGAGGTAGGTTTTTTCCTTCTAATTTTTCAGACATCTCCTCTTCAGACTATAACGGTTTTAAAGCTAATGAGATCAAATCACATAATGACCAAACTGAAACAGGAATCACATCTCCCTCTTGCTGAGCTTTTTGTAAAGCTCACATAACATCTTACCAAGATTTTGAGTTTAACTGCATTCTATTTACTGGTTTAAACCAGTGACAGTGTTTCTGCACATACTGAAACAACTGCAAAAATGACCTTTCTCTTACTTTTACCCCTGAGCTCTTAAATAATCTTTAAGTAATGTAATATACTGAGCTTCAGAGGATGGACTATTCCCCATGACTCCTTCTTATCAATTCCACCTCTGATTTTTAATGCATTTATTTCAGAGGGTGAGAGAAAGTTCCCATGAAATTTCTACTACTTTCCTCCCTGAATTTCTCCTTCAAGGAGTGAAGAAAAACCTCATAAAATCTTTTCTACTTCTACCCCCAGATTTCTAACAAAATTCAGGGTTTGAGGATTTCTTTATGACCCTGCCTTTAATTTTCCCAAAAGTTTCACTTACCCTGAGTGAAATCCCTTTCAGTTTCCTGATGTCTGCACAAAAACAAAAACAGCCATTTTGTATACTTTAAGACTCCACACATCACTCTTTTCTCTAAGAGGTAGCTAATGAATTTTGTGAACTATGCTATGCCAGTTGACTAAGTTATCATGAGCTTTCTTTCAGAAAACCAGTCTTGGAAGATGTTTAGTTCTATCTGAGAAGTATCATGTTTGTGTATTTAATGAATATAAGTGCATGCAGTTATGTTCCAATATTTATGTTTACACATTAGGAATTTGGTGATTAAGATTTAATAACAATACTGATTAGGAGCTTGCCACTGGAGAAGCTCTGGTGGTTTAGAAGTAAGGAATTGTGCTACCAACCCAAAAGGATCTGGTTCAAATCCAACAGATGCTTCATAAGAGAAAGATAGGCAATCTTCTCCCATATATGATTGATTAACTTGCTTCTGAAAACCCACTGGAAGGTCATCCTGGGTTAATTCTGACTCAAGAGTATACAATAACAACAATGCTACTAGCTAATAACTTGATGACTTGATTTTACCAGCTTCTATGCAGGAGAAAGATGGCAATCTGCATCTAAAGAATTGCAGTCTTGGAAACCCTGTGTGACTGTTCTGCTCTGGAATTGACACAGAAGGATCAGGTTGACCAGTGACATTGAACATCTTTTCATGTTGTTTGGCTTTTTGGATGTCCTTTTGGTGAAGATTCTATTCATAGTCTTAGTTCATTTTGTGATTAGGTTGCCTTTCTTGTTAAGGAGTTCTATAGATTTTAGGGATTAGAGCTTTACTGGATAATCTATGAAAATTTTTTTCCAGTCTTCATATTCTCTGTTAATAGGGTTGTTATGAGTCATAGTTGAACTGATGGCACCTAACAACAGCAACAGTGTTGTCTATACATTTTGTTGAGATTAGGAGTTATGCCGCTAGTACAAAGGCTTATTTATGTTCTGAATCCACCAGCTGTTCTGCAAAAGAAAGATGGGCAGTCTTTCCTCATGTGATTCACTGCCTCTTAAAACCCACTAGAGTGTCAGCTAGGAGTCACTTCCAGGTCAACAGTATACAACAACCACAAGAACAACAACATTTGTTGTTATGTATGTTAGCCTATTTTCACAGATTACTTCTCATAGTATTCCCTCTGCTTTATTCCAGTAATTTTATGTTTTTGTATTTATCCTGATATAATTTTTGTTTATGGTATGAAGAATGGGTTCTATTTAATTTTTATGTATGTAGATATCCAGGTTTGCTTATTAAAGAGACTGCTCTCGCTAAATGACTCCTTGTAAAAAATCAATTGTCCATAGGTGGCTGAGTTTAATTCTGAGTTCTCAGTTCTGTGCCATTACTCTGTGTGTCTGTTGTTGAATTAATTTGAGGTTTTGATTACAGTGACTGTACATTATGTTTTGATATTAGGGTCTCCTGCTTTGATTTTTTTTCTTCAATATGGCTTTGGCTGTTCATAATTTCTATATTTTAAAATTTGTCTTTAGTTTTTCAGCAATTAAGTAAAAAATATTGTCAGTATTTGTGTTGGGCTTAAATTGTATTTTTTTTATTTCATTGAGAGAATTGACATTTTCCACTATATCAAATCTTCGAATCTTAAGAACATGCAATGTTTTTACATTTTTTAAATTTTCTACTACTTTATTTATAAAATTCAAATACATTGCTTTCAAGAACAAATTCTTCCAATTTCCCTCACACCCCCCATCAAATTATACAGTCCCATTATTAATCCTCATCCCTCTGCTTCCAACCTCTCCAACCCCTCTTGAATCCTTATACTCATTCTATAATAATGATTTTATACAATATTTATCCTTGTGAGACTGAGTTAGTTCACGCAGCATAATGCTCTCCAGTCTCTCCCAAGTTAGGTAATAATTTACAAAATCATTGCTCCTGTGTGCTGCATAGTATTCCATTGTTGGAATGTACCATAATTTCTCAATCCACTGTTTGTCTTTGAACATTTGAGCTGTTTCATGTTCTTATGATGGTGAATGATGCTGCTGTGAACACTGGTCTACAAATCTCCGTTTGTGCCTCAGTTCTCATATTCTCAAGGTGTATTCCAAGTAGTGAAACATCTGGGTCATATGGAATTTCTATGTTCAGCTTATTGAGGAGGTGCCAAACTGCCTTCCAGAATGGTTGTACCAATTTATAACCCCACCAACAATGTAGAAGAGTTCCTTTCTGGCCATATCTTCTCCAACATTTATTTGTTGCTGCCCTGTTAAATTTTGTTACTTTTATGGCCCTCTCTTAGTCTCTTGAAGAGTGTTTCATAATTTTCAGTGTATAAATCTTTTGTGTCCTGATTAGATTAATTTCTGGGTATTTACTGATTTGAGGGCTTCAATAAATATTATTTGCTGTCTTGATTTCTTTATCTGAGTACTCATTAGTGTAGAGGAATGCAGTTGATATTTTTTACGTTATTCTTTTTTTTTTTTTTTTTACTCTTGTACCTCACAATATTTTATTTATTCCAGGATTTTTTTTAAAGAATCTTTTTATTTTTAGGTGTCATCCCAACTCACGGTAACTCTGCGTACAGCACAATGACACCCTGGTCAATACTGTGCCATCCTCACACTCTCTGCTGTGCGTACACCCACTTTGTGGTCACTGTCAGTCCATCTGATTGAAGGTCTTCCTCTCCTTCACTCTCGGTTTTTCTAAGCCTGGTCTTTCCTTTTGATATGCCCAAATTGTATGAGAACTATCAGTGTTCTTGTTTCTCTCATTTATTTCCCCCCTGTAGTGGTATGAATATTTATTTCATTCTCTCACCTTTCCATTTGGGATACTCCCTTGAGGAATGCCTGCAAAGCTAGTGACAACATTCTCAGCCTTACTGTTTGTTTGGGAATATCTGAGTCTCTCCTTGCTTTTTCAGTGACATCTTTTGAGTGAAGAATTCTGGAGGGGTAAATTTTTCATTTTGTATTTGATATGTGTCACTCTCTTGTCTTTTGAGTTCCAGGAGATTTCTCGGAAGAGAAGATGTTTGATTATTTTGAAAGAACTTTGGTTTTCAATACTGTGTTTTTCTCTTGTTTCCTTCAGAATTATCTTACCATGTTTGGTTTTCAAACCTTTTATTAAGAATAACATGGAGTTGTTTTTTACCTTTCTTCTAGATGACATTTTGTAGCTGTCTTTCTTGTATCTACAGACATGTTTCTCTTCTCATGTCTTTATTATCTCTTGGAAAATTGTTCCTATGCCTTTATTATAGTCAGAGTGCTCTGGGATTTGAGTTATTCTAATATTATGTTGTTGTTGTTATATGCTGCTGTGTACAACAGCTGTGAACCCTACCCTGTCCTGAGCCAGTCTCACTAATTATTACACACCAGCATTCCATTGCCCCAGTTACTGTATCAATCCATCTCATCCAGTGCCTTCCTCGCCTGTGCTGTCCCTCCACTCTTCTTAGTATCATATCTTTCTCCAAGGACAGGTCTCCCTTGGACCCTTGCCCAAAATATATGAGACAGAGCTTAAAAATCATAGCCTCCAAAGACAAATTTTGTTTCACCCTCTCCACGACAGATCTATTTATTTTCTTGACAATCCATGGTATGTTCAAGACTCTTCTCCAGCACCGCAACTCAAAGGCATCAATTCTTCTTCTGTCATCCTTAGTCATTGTCCAGCTCTCCAATGCATAGCAAGTGATTGCAAAGACCATGGCCTTGATTAGGCACACCTTAGTCTCTGGATTGATATTGTTGCAGTTCAGCACTCTGGAGACATCCCTGACAGCAGATTTTCCCAGTGTAATTCGTCTTTTGATTTCCTGACTGCTGGTGTTAAGAGTGTTGATTGTGAAGCCAAACAAGCTGTAATTGTTAATAACCTCAATCTCTTCTCTATCCATACTGGTGCTGGCAATTGGCCCAGTGGTGAGAATCTTTGTCTTCTTGGTGTTGAGATTAAATCCATATTGAAGACTACAGCCCTTGACCTTCTGCAGCAACTGCTTCAGATCTTGTTCAATTTCAGCAAGCCAGGTTGTGTCATCTACATAACACAAGTTGTTCATGAGTCTTCCTTCAATCCTGATGCCATGTTCCTCCTCATAAAGCTGAGTCTCCCAAATAATCTATTCTGTATATGGATTGAAAAGGTATGGAGACAGGATGCATCCCTGACACACTCCTTTCCTGATTTTGATTTATTTTATTAAATTTGACATGAAAATTAATTCCAAAGTTTGTTTTATTACCTACAAATCTTGTAAAAGAATATTTCCACAATTTCCAGGATCACTTGATGAAAATAAGCACTTAAATTACACCATGCTTTAACCAAGCAATGGTAAGAAATTCACAGAGAAAAATGTCAGAAATAGCACAAAGGAAACATAAGCAAAATCATTGACTACATATTGATAATAAGACTTGAAGGAATAATGGGACAGAGAAAAATTACCTACAATTGCTTACACGGAGTAGGTAGCCAGCACTCAGACTGTATGTTTTCAGTAAATACTTTAATATTAAATCATTTCCATGCTAGTCTTATTGTATCTGATTTTCCAGTAGTAGTGAAACGTTTTAGGTGTGTTGTCCATTAAGCTTTCAAATACTTCCACATTTTGTCCCTTTAATCCTCTCTATAAAGTCTTAATTGAATCTTGCATGCGCCCTCTTTCTTTTCTCTTCAGTCTTGAGAAGCTTAGTTATTGTACCTCTTGGAGCATTTATCCTGTTTGTTGTTGAGTGTATCTCTTGGCTTTTCTAATTTAATTGCTTTATTCTTCAGTTTTAACAGAGTTTGTTTTGGTGTTTTTTATTTTAAAGATATTTTCACTTTTATTGTTCAGTGTTTCCTTTTATATTTGTTTTCTAATCTATGCTAGTTTGTTTTCTTCATGCTTTTTTTCCCCCTGTAAATACACCTAGAACTATCATGTGATAATTTTCCATTTTCCCTGTTTATCTGGTCTCTGGAAGAGGAACAATTTGCTTTGGATTGCTTCTTCTATTATTGTGATTTTGCATATTGTCTTTTACTATTTTTTTTTTTTTGAACATTGACCATTTAGTTTTAATTTATTTACTTTCTGAAATGTTGTTTTCAGGACAGGTCTTTTGTGGGTAAATTTTTTTGGTTGGATGCCTCGATGGCAGTGTCCAACTGCCAGGCTACCACCTGAGAATTCGGAGTTCCACATCCACCAGCTGCTCTGTGGGACAAAGATGTGGCAGCCTGCCTCTGCAGGGACTTACAACTCCAGGAAACCAACAGGTAGTTCACTCTTCACAGAGTTACTGTTAGTTGTCAGTAAAAATTGTTAGTTAGTTAGTAATTACTAAGTTGTTAGTGAGCATCAACTTGATGGCAGCGAGTTTGGCTTTGGTTTGTAGCCTGAAAGGGGGTCTTAGGTGTGACAGATTTGGAGAGTTTTGAAGTAAAGAATGTCATGGTCATCTTTTCATTTTAACAAGATTCTTCTAGCTATATTGAAGGACTTGGAACAAATAAGAAGTATGGAAACAGTTTGGAGCTATTTCAGCAATCCAAGTGACAGAGGATGGTCGCTGTATTTTATAAATATTTTTAAGAGAGAATACAAAATATTTTTATAGGGTAAATATGGGGTGCAAACAAAATAGAGCCTGTACGAGTGCCTCTAATGTTGCCTGCCACAGAAATTCTAAGTTTGGAATTGTTACAAATTAAATAGGTAAAACCAAAACTATTGTGTTAGCAAATACAGGATAAATTATATAAATTTACCAAATTGCTTAAGACCAGTGATGTCCTGTTTGAATACTAAGTTATGCCTGATTCAGGCCATAGTCTTTGAACCACTTGCTATACATTTGAGAGCTGGACAGTTAATAAGGATGACAGAAGAAGAATTGATGCCTCTGAGTTGTGGTGTTGGAGAAGAGTACTGAATATCCCATGGATCACCAAAAGAATAAACAGATATGTCTTAGAGAAAGTGCTGCCAGAGTTCTTTGGAGGCAAAGGTGATAAAGCTTCATCTCACATACTTTTGGCATGGTACTAGGACAGGATATTCCTAAGAGAGGGACATCATATTTGAAAGGTGGAGGGGCGTTGAAAGAAGCAGAACCCTCAACTAGATGAATTGACATAGTAACTGCAGCAATGGGCTCAAGTATGTCAGAGATTGGGAGGTTGGTACAGGATAAGACAAGTTTCAGATCTGTTGTTCATAAGGTCAGCACTCAATTCAGTGACATCTAATAACAACAGTTCTGTATGTTTATAATATGATTATCAAGGGGAAGCTTTATAATGGATGTAGTTGACACTTTTGACAATGGCAGGAGAGCTTTTGATTAACTAATAAAGATGCTGTAATGGGAAAATTATGAATTATGCCTTAAAAGAAGTAAATTATTTGGATCATTAGAAATGATGAAAATAAATTACAAGTTAGATGAATGAGATTAAAAAGCCTTTTTCATTTTGTGAACATGCACTTCCATATTTCTTAGACTATTAGCCACTGTAAATTGCATCCACATACCACTATGGATTAGAAGTATTCCTTTTTTACTTTCTGCTAATTTATCAGCTAATTAAAAGAAATCAAGCATTAATAATTTTTAGGAAGTAATGTATTAATTCAACATAATAAAAAGTTCCACAAGTTAGGAATAAAGGGACACTACCTTGAATTTGTAAAGACCAACTGTAAAAAGCCTGATGCTGAAATAATTCTTAATGAAAATTAACTGCTTTCTTTATAATGTCAAGAACAACACAAGGTTGGCTATTCTTGCATTTTCTATTTATCATAGTAATGAACGTTTTAGCTAGTTCAGTAGGTTATGAAATGAATAAAAAAATACTGACTTTGAAACAAGATCATCATAAGAAATCTAAAAAGGATACTACACTCATAGATACTTGGAATTTAATAAAGTCACAAGTTATAACGTCAAAGACACAAAAATCAAGCACATTCTATATATTGAAAGTGAACATATGTAAACCCAGATTAGGAACAAAATGCCATTTGCAGGAATTCTAAAGAAGATGAATTAGAAAGAAATGAATTAGAGAAGAAATAAATTAGAAAGAAAATAAAACATGTGAGGTATTACTGTCTAGTATTTTGTGTATGGTCATGTCCTCAGTGCTTTATGCTTCATATATGTTGTTGTTGTTATGTGCCATCGAGTTGCCTGCGACTCATAGCGACCCTATGTACAACAGCATGAACTCTGCTCCTGTGCTAATCGCACTGTTTCTGATACACCCATCCCGATTACCTCAGTCACTGAATCAATCCAACTCATAGAGGGTCTTCTCCTGTACTGTCTCTCCACCCTCCAAAGCATGATGTCCTTCTTCAAGGACTGGTTTCTCCTTACAACATGTCCAAAGTATGTTAGACAGAGCCTCAGAAGCCTTGCCTCCAAGGAGCCACCCGCTTTAACCCTTTCTAGGATGCATTTGTTTGCTTTCCTAGCAGTCCGTTGTACTCTCAATACTCTTCTCCAGCACCACAGCTCAAAGGCATCAATTCTCTTTCTATGCTCCTTGGTCATTGTCCAACTCTCTGATGCATAACAAGTGATAGCAAAGACCATAGCCTGTATCAGATGTACCTTAGTCTCCAGGGAGACACCATGCTCTTCAGTACTTTGGAGAGGTCCCTAACAGCAGACTTTCCCATGGCAATGTGCCTTTTAATTTCCTGGCTGCTGGTGCCAAGAGTGTTGACTGTGGAGCCAAGCAAACTGAAGCTGTGAACAATCTCGATCTCTTCACCATCCATCCTGTTGCTGCCAATTGGCCCAGTGGTGAGAATCTTTGTCTTCTTGACATTGAGCCTCAATCCATATTGAAGGCTGCAGTCCTTGAGCCTCTGCAGCAAGCGCTTCAGGTCTTCTTAGTTTAAGCAAGCAGGGCTGTGTCATCTGCATAATGCAGATTGTTGATAGATCTTCCACCAATCCTGACACCACAGAATAACAATTCTACAAATCTTACTCTTGTTTGGGTGAAACTTTTTTTTAGAAAAATTGAGTTGCTTGTTTATGGATTGTTAGTGTTCTTCATAAAGCTTAATAGTAATTTGTTGAGTTCTCAATATATCCAGCTTGTTGTTGTTACTATATACCATTGAGTCAGGACAGACCCACATGTAACCCTCCAGTATGTTTTCAGAGGCAGTAAATCACACTAGAGTTGATCGCCCATGTGTCTCCTGTGGAGCAGCTGGTGCATTCAAGCTAGGTGCCTTTGGGTTAGCAGTGCAGCGCCTTACCCAACTAGTTCCACTAGAGCTCTGCAACTGTGACATGGCAGACCTGAACAACAGTACAGCAAAGTCCAGCTTACGGAGCAGGGATGAAAGCCAGCTACAATTTTAGGATTACATTTTCAGATGATTTTAAGAAGATTTAAGCACTTTATTTTGTGCAATATATGAGACCTAAGTGGCAAGAAAGACACATCATGCTTTGTTTCTTTCCTTTCTTTACATTTTAATAAATGAGTCCTAGTATCATTTGCTTATTGTCCCTTGATAGTGCTCTTGAAATACAAGCTTGAATTATATTTTTTCTAGATTTGCAGTATATTAACTAACTCTTCAGCTTCTTTTATATAATACCTGTAAATGTTCAGCAGTTTGGCAAAAGGATCTGAAACTCTGTTCCTTCTTAAAACTGTGGACAATAAAGTTAATTTCTCAAGGAGTTGAAAAAAAAAAAAATGTTAGCAATACTGCAGTCTCAGACAAATGGTGGGATGTTTGTCCCAAGTTGTGGTATAGTAGCCTTTTTTTTTTTTCGTTGTAGCCAGTGATGTGTACTTGATCTCAATTCTCCAAGTCTAACGTTAGGGTGATTTCCATGTTAATTAATTCTCTGACAGAATTATGAGTCAACCTTTCCATTAGAAACAATTTTATAACAGTCTATTTAAATTCTGGGGTACCTGTGCATTAAATAAAATAAATGAGCCATTGGTTGTATAATACCATATTCGTTTAGTTCTAATGAACTGCGTGAAATAACAACTTCTTTCCCTTAGCCACCTCATTGCCTTATATCGAAGTTAGACTCTATGGATCATTTCCTGTCACTTTATGACATGCCATGTATGAAGTTATTTTGCTGTCCTGTTCTGTTAGGTCATCTGAGCGTAGCTTCTGAAATGCACAATTGTATTGCTTATCTACGTTAGCATGCTCTTCCCCACACCCCACCCCCAGAGCAGGAATAATTTCAGCAGAGACAAGAGTACTTAAATTATTATTTTTAATATCAATTAGCTTCATATCTTTTTTTACTCCCCAGATATCCACTAGCATCCTGATTTTTTTTGTATCTGTTTTGGAGACCTAATTCTCTGAGTAAATTAAATCAGTAATAGATTTTGGGCTTAAGTAAAATGTTGGTCTTCAGTTTTGTCTTTTATCTAGCTTTCATCAATGTGTAGTGACATTCTTAAAGGGGTCTGATTAGTTGCATTGCTGACTCAAAGATGACATCTCTTTGCCAGTTTGTTCATCTGCCAGAGACTCTGCATGATTAGGGAGAGCAGTCTTCTGCTGTGTAATTTACAGCTGTGGAAAACCAGCCAGAGGGTCAGCTAATTAGTTGGTTATGACTCAACAATCATGAGTTTGAGCTTTGAGCTTTCATGACTTCTTGAAGTATATTAAGAGAAAGGGTTGACAGTTACAAAATGGGCAAAAGACATGGAAAAATTTTCACAGAGGAAGATAATTGAATGGTCAACAGACACATGAAAAAATGCTCAAATCACTGGCAATAAGAGAGATGTAAATCAAAACCACAGTGAAATACCATCTCACTCCTGTAGCAATTGCACAATTTAACAGGACAGCAAGTAATAAATGTTGGAGAGGAGGTGGTGAGATAGGAACTCTTATACATTGTTGGTGGGATTGTAAAATGTTACAACCACTCTGGAAGTCAGTTTGGTGTTTCCTCAGAAAGCTGAACAGAGAAATTCCGTATGACCCAGCTAGTCCACTGCTTGGAATATATTCCAGGAGGATGAGAACTGAGCCACAAATGGAGACATGTACACCAGTGTTCCCAACAGTGTTACTCACCATTGCAAGAACATGGAAACAGCCCAGATGTCCGACCACAGTTGAATGGATTGAGAAGTTCCATGCAGCACGCAGAAACAATGATTATGTAAATTAATACCTAATTTGGGAGAGACTGGAGAGTGTTATGCTGAATGAACAAACAGCCCCATAAGGACAGATACTGTACAAAACTTTTATTTTAGAATGAGCCCGAGGATCCAAGTGGGGAGAGAATGGAAGCAACAGAGTAAGGATGTGTGGGCAGCGAGGATTAAATAAGAGATCGCACAATTTGATGGCTGGGAGGTTAGGGAAATGGGAAGGAACTAGTGTGAGAAACAATATATTCGAATTTTGTAAATGAGTATAATAAAAAAATACAAAAATAAATAAAAAGAGAATGGGTTTAATTTTGTAATACATTTTAGGCCATCTAAAGAAACTCTGAACTAAAAATCAATTTTAATGAATATTGAAAATATTCTGAAATTTGCTTTTTATTGCTTTCCAAAGAATATGAGAAACCGTCTCAAAGGATTTTATAAAACCTTATGACTTCCTGGGATGTTTGTTTGGTAGGAAAAGATGACTGCAAATATGACCATTTAACCCACACATTGGAGTATTGAGGTGATAAAAGAATTCTTTCTCCACCATTTTTCTTTGTAGGTAGGAAAAGCAATACTTTACATTTTCTTTCTTTTTTTTTTTAAAAAAAAACAAAACTTCTCCTATTTAGTTTTGACTTGATGGCTGCTCATTAAATGACTTTAATTCTTTAGGAAGAAACTTCAGCTGAGCAATGATAGTAGATATTTGGAATCTGATAATTTTCTTAATTATGAACTAGAATGTTAATTCTGATTGCCTCAATTTCATCACTTAAGATACAGTTTGTGATAAAACAAAGGGTTGAAGATGGTTTAGAAAAATACTTCTTACTCTCGAAGAAAATTTTCCATATCAGCTATATCATCAGGAAGTTTTAAAAATTATTATTCTGGCATCATGGAGTGATATGCTATATGGCCTGGTGGAAAGAAGCTGCATTTCATTCCCAAAGGCACGCAGTTTGAATCCACCAGCTGCTTCAGAACAGAAGAATGGGCAATCTGCTTCTGAGCAGTTTACTTCCTCTGAAGACCCATTGGAGAATCACCTATTGATTGGTTCTGACTCAGCAACAAAAAGAGCAACAAAAAATTTTCACAAGAAACCTTGTAGACAATTTTACTTAATTGTGAGTTTGCCATGCTTTGATGATTAATTAGAAATTATCTATTTTTAAAAAATTCTTTTATCTTTTCCTACTGTACCTCACGTCTCCATCTGTCTTTTGCTGCATAGATGATAACAGATATTCTGAATTTTTATGGAGAAAAAAAATGTCTTTTTTATTGATATTTAGCAATTCAAAAAATGAGATAGGAAAGTTAACAATACCCTGGGCTTGCCTTTCAGTGACTAGTTACAGTTTTGGCCAGGGACTGGGGACTATGATGGTCAATTGAACCCTGACCAAAGATTTATGATTTTATTTGTAGAGGGTGTTTGATTTTGGTTAAGTCAAAATTGATTTGGGAGAATTGATAGGATCAAATAATTGCTTAATATATAAAGCTGAAATGTCCTGAACTGTAGGAGAAATTCTACAGTGGTGGTCTTGCTTTTACATTTTGGTTCGGTGCAATATAGGGCATGTAAGAATGTAATACAAAGAAATTCTATATCACTGTTTCTCTAGATACAGTTCAGTAAGGGTCAAAGTTAGATTGAATCAAGATAGACAGGGAATGCAATTGAACTGAGAAAATTGGATATGAGCGTACAGAATTAGAAAACAGTAGGATGGAATTGACTTGAGCTGTGAAAAGCTTCAGAAATAGGTAACGAAAATTTGTAATGTTTCAGAGGAAGTAATTATTGCTAAATAATATCTACTTAGCATTCTGTGCTTGACACTTTGGAAACCTATATTTACTATCTCACACATTAATTTGTTAACCTTTTGAAATTTATACTCTCAAGATTGAACTTACAGTATGAGGACAAAATAAGTAATATAAGTTTAAAGTTGGTTTAAAGTTTTTATATCAGAACAAGTCTGTAGTTTATTGTTTCAATGCAAAAAAACATGCAAGTGCTTTCACTATTATAATGAATATGGGTATTACTGGCCTACTACTGTAAGGGAACAGTGGATAGGGAATTACGTTGTAAACTGAAAGGCAAGGGGTTCAAATCCAACAGCTGCTCTGCAGGAGAAGGGTGGTCAGTCTCCTCTCATGTCAATTGCAACCTCCAAAAACCTTCTGAATGGTAAGCTCAATTCTGACTTGATAGCACATAATAAATAATAACAACAAACTACATAATATTTTAGGGCCCCTTCCATAATTTATTTTAAGGCACTAGCAGTTTTACCCTACATTGCTTTTGCAAGATCTGTGACATGTCAACATGTTGAAAGGCCAACAGTGTTTAATAGTATCATGAAAACAGTTTTAACCTTGTGGATTCCTTGAAATGATCTCAGAGACTATTAGAGATTCAAGAATCACATTGTTTGGTATTGAAGGTCTGATTCTAGTGTGTCCAAGAAGAAGCAGTGGCATAACCTTCTGCCTGATCTTGAAAATGCTCCTCCTCTGTTGGAAAAGTTACTGAATTCCAGAGCACTGATACCATTCATTTAATGAATACTGTAATTTCCGGCTTCACACTCTATAAGTCTTTGACAAATACTTTTTTGTATTTTTTTTAATACTTGGGATAAAAATGAACATGTTTTTTCCTTTGATAATGAAACAAATTTTATACTATTTTAGTAACATGTAAGACATATGCATAGAAGTCTTCTGGGAGATCATAGAGAACAACAACAGCAACACTGGCAAGATATGTTTTCAGAAATTACTCAGAAAAGGAATCTTATGCTTAGAAATATCAACTATTATTTAGTTTTACTACAGATATTATGTGCTCATTTGAGTATGAATATTTTATCAGTTTCTTTGGTTAGCTAATCTTAAAGCTTTTGTTTAATTATGTTTACTTTTGCTTCAAACACTTCAGCTCTTTCCAAACACCACATATAAAGTATTATTAAGCCTTTGGATGAGTTTCAGGGGCTTTATGAAACTTCTGCCTTATTATTTTGTAAAATTTGAAGGACAGTTAACATTTTCTGGGATGAAGATTCACCAGATTACCAAAATAATTTCTTAGAAATCCTAAATCCTAATTGTTTTTTACATTTAAAGAAATTACAAGTACTGTATTTTACTTCAGAAATAGAAAAAAAAAAGATTTTTAGCATAAGATAAAGTAAACATCTGGTTGTTTAAATTTTCTATCTGTAACTGTTGTTTTGTTATTATGTAGACAAAGCCCAAGTCCTTAATTATGCCTGAATTAATTTACAATACATGAAATTCGCCCACACTTGTTCTATTTATTTCTCCATGGAAACAGCATGCTTTGGGCTGCTACTAAATTTTCCAAATGCAGGACATTTCAACTTTTAGATTTAACAACATTCTCCTAGATTATATGTCTCGTGTAAACTCTTACTGGAAATGCAGTAAAGTTTAAAATTCTTTTAGGAATGCATTTGGAATCAGCCAGCTTTTCATTGCAAAGACTGATTTCCTTACTCTCAGATAACCTATTGTATTTTCCTTGCTTTTCAGATGACATTTCTTAGATACTTCCTATTGAAAAAAGAATTATCATTGTTGTTGTTGTTGTGCACCATAGAGTAAGAGCTAACCCATAGCAGACCCTCCAGAGGGTTTTCAAAGGCAATTAATCTCATAAGAGGAGATTGTCCATCCTTCTCCTGCAGAGCAGCTGGTGGCTTCTAACTATGTGCCTTTGGGATTGCAGTGCAGATTTTTGAAAATAAAGATTATCATGTTGTTGATTGCCATCGAGTTGAGCTCAACTCATAGCGACCCTGTGAGCAAAGAGCCTGAAGCCTTTCTGTAACTTTCGTCATTTATCAAAGTATATAGAGTTTCCAGAGGCATGTTATTTAGGAAGTAGATGCCACTTCTGCTTCCAAAAAAAAGATTATTATAGGGGGCTTTTAATACTGTGTTTCCTACATATATATCCAACTGTACATTTTTAAATGGTCTATATTGTAGCTGGCGCAAGGTCCTGTTGAGTCAAGCCGACTCCAAGTAAACCGGTGAACAGTAGATCTGAACCCTTCCCTGTTCTGTGTCATTCTCACAGTCTCCAACACCCTCAAGCCTACTGTCCCAGTCAATGTGTCAGTCCACTTCATTGAGGGTTTTCCTCCATTTCACTGTCACAAATGCACGTAATACTAGAGAAACAGTATAGTTGTTGCTGTTGTTATGTGCTGTCGAGTCGCTTGCGACTCATAGCAACCCTATGTACAACAACCCTAAATTCTGCTCTGTCCTGTGTCAGTTGCACTGTCTCTGACACTCCCATTCCAATTACCCCAGTCACTGAATCAATCCACCTCATAGAGGGCCTTCCTCTCCTGCGCTGTCCCTCCACCCTACCAAGCATGGTGTCCCTCTCCAAGGACCAGTCTCTCCTTACAACATGTCCAAAGTATGTTAGACAGAGCCTCAGAATCCTTGACTCCAAGGAACCACCCGGTTTAACCCTTTCCAGGATGAATTTTATTTCCTGCCAGTCCATTGTACTCTCAATACTCTTCTCAAGCACCACAGCTCAAAGGCATCAATTCTTCTATCCTCCTTGGTCATTGTCCAACTCTCTGATGCATAACAAGTGATTTCAGAGACTATGACCTATGTCAGACACATCTTAGTCTCCAGAGAGACACCATTGTTCTTCAGTACTTTGGTGAGGTCCCTAACAGCACATTTTCCCATGGAAATATGCCTTTTAATTTCCTAGCTACTGATGCCAAGAGTGTTGATTGTGGAGCCAAGCTTGGTTTTAATGAAATTAGCTTAATTAGGGATAGATTATCTATGCATCTTTGCCTTAAAGAGAGAAAAATAATGTTAGAAGATTAATGAGCAGGAGAAATCAGGAGACAACATGATATCGTTTTACTGGGATCATGAACATAAAAAGAGAAGGCAGTCTGGAGCTAGTAAATTTGCCCTGTCCTGCACCATCCTCAGGATGTGTGATATGCTCGAACCCATTGCGGTGGTTACTATATCAGTTGTTGAGAATCAGTTCCATGAGCAGGGGATTTATGTTTTGTCATTTGATTTGTCCTCTGTAAGTATCTTCCTCTATGGCTTTTCTGGGCTTTTTTAAACACATGGGAACTCATCTGGCAGAAAAGAAAAAGAAATATAGATACTAAAAATACTATCTCTGACCTTCTGAGAAATGTACAATGTCAGAGGCAGAAATTAGGTGCATTTTATCCTTGAGAATAAGAGAAGAAAAAAACTGCAGACCTGGGATATGGTAATGAAAATGTGATGCATGGGATTATGTAAAGAAGCACTTCAGGGCCATGCATCGAAACACTTTTTAGCTGATGAAACTCTTTGAAATGTTTGCTTTTAAAATTTCATTTCTTTATTTTAAATAGTAGCTAAAAGCAGACACTCACCAAGTTGGTCTGTTGATTCCAGTTCACTCCACGTGTTGGCAAAATAGAACTGTACTCCTAAGGGGTTTTGAAGATTATGACATTTCAGAATGTGATTGACAGACTTCACTTCAGACTGGCTTAGAGTATATTTGGATAACCTTTTGGTTAATAGAATACTTAAAAATTTCTACCATCCAGATGGATTGATTCAGTAAATGGGGCAGTGGGGCTTCATGTGTTGGAAATAGTGAGACTGGCTCAGGACAGGGCAGGGTTCAGAGCTGCTTTGCATAGGGCCACTATGGATCACAGGTGACTTGACAGCACATAAAAATATAATAATAACAGCACTCTTAATAAAAAGAAGTACTGGAATTATAAATAAGCCTTTCAAATTGTACCTTCAAAGAGGATTGTCTTCTTTTACTTTGAATGTTCATTTTGTGTTTTCTAAAGGTCTTTCTGTCCTCAATAAGTCTTAAAAGAACTGGCTATTCTAAACTAGTAGATGGGCTAAGATAGGAGGATACATCAAGATGCCTAATTGGAAAGGAAATCAATTACTTTTTTCAATGAATGAAGTGTTCTAATTATTAATATGGAACAGGCACAATTACCATTATGTTGTTATCCAGGAACTCAGAATGATAAAATTAGATATTTACTAAATTATTATACCCATTGTGGTACAAACACCTGTTAACCATGAGGGAGGGGGGAGTATCATCTTTAAAAGGAACAGAAGGCAAGGGAGGTGAAATCAGTCAGAGGGTATAATTCTCACAAGTCTGTGGAATAAAAATAGGTTAATTATCCAAAATAATTTTTAACTTCACCATCTTTAAAAGAACTTTCAACTTGCCCTTCAGAAAAATAAGTAGACACAAGTAATTATTCTGAAGTGTTGGGTTTTTGGGTGGTTTTTTCCTTTTTTCAAGTTAAATAGAGCACTGGCAAGAAAATGTTAAAGTCATTTAGTCAGAATTGATGTGGAATTAACTTTTTGAAATTTATAAAATAACTAAATTAAAAAACTTAGGACTCTAAGTCTACTGGCTATAGTTATGAGAAGAATATAAAGTACATAAGTTGACAATTCCTACTGTAATATGGAAGTATACACAAGGTTAGGATTACTTTCTTTTATGCATATTTTTTTTAAATATTATGATGATTAATTTACAAAGTTTGAGCACATTGTTTTTCATACAAGATCTTTCCCGCTGGCTTGAGAGATTAAATTCTATAGCTTTTACACACATGAAATGCCATTATAAATTTTAGAGATGAAATACTATCTTCTTTAGTTTTGATCCTTGTTAAACTCAAAAGTTTGCATCTCTGTTCTCTCTTTGTCCACTAACTGTCCTTCCTCATCTGCCTAAAGCACTAAAGGCGAATGGAAATCCATAATGCTGTGAAAAAGCATAGGTGTTAAGTTATTGTAGCCCGCAGGAACACCTGGAATTAAAAGCAAGTAATTAATTAAACCAGAGGAAATGATTTGCTAGATTGGTGTGATGCAAAATAGCATTAAGAAGAGTGATGGAATTAATAATACAAGTGACAGAATGATTGAAGTTACTGGGATGCCGCTCAGGCTGGAGAGGAAATGAAGTGAATTGAGCAGGTATGCCTGATGGCTAGAAAAATAGCATGAATTTAGGCAAAGGACATTTAAGTGTATGTTTAGTGACCAAGAGTCAGTGGGAAAAGTTTCTTGTTTTGAATAATAAAGATGGATTTCAAATTTTAAGATACCATTGTCTCTGTGTATAATGTGTAGTGTGTTCAGCTGTTAGTGGTTTGAACCCACTAAGTTCTCCATGAAAGAAAGTCGTGCAGTCTCTTTTCGTAAGTATTTACAGCCTCTGGAACCCAGTGAAGGGTCACCATGAAATGACATGGACTAGAGGGTGATGGGTAAATGGAGAGAGGAAGGTCAACAAAATAAAGTGAAGCAGCCATGACGACAGGGTGCTGGATGATGGGGTCATCTGGATGAATACAGAACAGAGCCAACTTCGAATTAATCAGTACCTTAATAAATCACTTACTAAACATCTGTGCGTGTGTTGTTGTTGTTGTTAGTTGCATCCGAGTTGATTCCAATCCTGGAAATCTGATTTGTTAATAAGTAGAGTGATAGAATTTTCTGATTATAATTGTAATGGTAGCACATATTCCAGCCATTCCTTCAAGGAACTGGATAGAGCATTAGAAATTAGTAAAAAAAGAATGAAATGTAATAAAAACATACTATCCATGGTTCAAAATTGGGAAGGGCGTACGAAAGGGATGCATCCCATCTCCATACCTTTTCAACCTCTATGCAGAGCAGATTATGCAGGAGGCTGGGCTCTATGAGAAATGTGGTGTCAGGATTGGTGGAAGATCTATCAACAATCTGTTTTATGCAGATGACACAACCCTGCTTGCTGAAACTAAGGAGGACCTGAAGGGTCAGATTAGAAATTAGGGTGAGGACTGCAGCCTTCAATATGGATTGAGGCTCAATATCAAGAAGACAAAGATTCTCACCACTGGTCCAATTGGCAGCATCAGGATGGATGGTGAAGAGATTGAGTTTGTTCACAGCTTCAGTTTGCTTGGCTCCACAGTCAACGCTCTTGGCAACAGCAGCCAGGAAATGAAAAGATGTATTGCGATGGGAAAGTCAGCTGTTAGGACCTCTCCAAAGTACTGAAGAGTAATGGTGTCACTCTTTAGAAAAAGGTGCATCTGATACAGGCCACGGTCTTTGCAATCACTTGTTATGGATCAGAGAGTTGGACAATGACTAGGGAGGATAGAAGGAGAATTGATGCATCTGAGCTGTGGTGCTGGAGCAGAGTATTGTATGTACCATGGACTGCCAAGAAAACGAACAGATTCATCCTAGAGAGGGTTAAACCAGGCTGCTCCTTGGAGGCAAGGATTCTGGGGCTTCCTCTGATATACTTTGGACATGTTGTAAGAAAGGACCGGTCCTTGGAGAGGGACATCATGTTTGGGAAGGTGGAGGGACAGCACAGGAGGGGAAGACCCTGTATGAGGTGGATTGAGTCAGTGACCGGGGTAATCGGGACGGGTATATTTGAGACAGTGCAATTGGCACAGGATAAAGCAGGTTTAGGGCTTTTGTACATAGGGTCGCTATGAGTCACAAGGGACACCAAGGCACATAACAACAACAACAGTCATTACTTGGAGTTGACATAATAAAAAAATCAATTACAATGTAAATTATGACTGTAATAGGTATAAGATAACTCTCCCCTCTGCCAAACCAACTTCCTGCCATTAACTTGATTCCAGTTCATGTTGAACTTAGGGAACCCTGTAAAGCTGCTGCCCAAGTTGGTTTTCAAGGCAGGGAGCAGACTGCTCCACCACTCACTCGGGGAGTGCCTGGTGAGTTCAGACCTCTGGTCTTTCTGTTTGAAGCTGAGTACTTGACAACTGAGCCACTAAGGCACTTGATATAAGATAGGATCATGTAAGAGACAATCATCAAATAATTACAAATTACTATGGGGGTACTTGAGCTTTTTTAGGGAGCCTGAAGGAACTGATGTCAAAGGGCGGAAGCGGGGCTTCTCATGGTTTGGTGGGTGGAGAGAGAGAGGGTTAGAGGTGGGGAGATCCAGTGTGAAGAGCATTGTATACAAACGTTGTAGGTAAACCAGTTTAAAATGGAGAGAGAAAAAAAAAGGGCAAATACTGTATAGCACCACTGCTATACAGCAAGCCTGACATGAGGGCTTGGGAGGAGTAGATAATAGATAAAGACTGTTGCATTGGAACAGAAGTTTGAAATAAATGTATGATTAAGTATTATACATATGACAGCAGCCCAGAATAAGATATATCATTGTAAAGAGGACTTTGGAGGGTATAGGTAATAGTGCAACAGTAAATGAATATTTTAAAAAAGGGAGCTGGAGGAACGGGAAGGGAAGGTGAGTGGTAAAATGTGCAACAATGTATGAATGAAAATCTAACTTTTCTGTGTTTGTTAAAATCACACTTAATGTTATATTTTTTTAAAGGCAACAAGTGAGTATGTAAGAGTGTATGCAAAGACTCCTAGAGTAAATAAAAGTTGAACTAAAAATTGAAAGATAGCTTCTTATTGTGATTGTTAGGTGATGTCAAGTCGAGTGTCACTGATAGCGACCCTGTGAACCTGAATCCCGCCCTGTCTTGGACACACTTAAATCCCTTGCTATAGTTACTGCATCAATCCATCTTGTTGGGGGGCTTCTTCTCTTTCACTGACCCTCCACCCTTCTCAGCATTATACACTTTTCCAAGACATAGCTTCTCCTAGCAACATGTTTAAAGTATAAGAAAGGAAGCTTTACCATCCTTGCATCCAAAGAGATAATCATCTGAAAACCAGAGTTAGGTGTGTCAAGCAGAAGCCCAAACCGCCTCTCTGTTCAAGCTGAGGATAGAATACTCAATCTGTGCTGGAGCAGAAAAACAAGCTTCATTTTTGTTAGGTGCTATTGAGTTGAGTATGACTTGTAACAGCCCTATCAACAACAGACCTGAACTTTGCCTAATCCTGTGCCATCCTCATCAACTCTGACACACTTGAGCCCATTACTGCAGTCACTGTCAACCCATCTCAATAGGGTCTTTTCCTTTGCATGATGTCCCTTTTCAAGAAGAGCTTTGTCTAGCAGTATGTCTAAAGTTTGATAGACAGTGCCTCATCTTAAGTATGTTGGAAAGTTCCCTGACAGGGACATTGCCTGATACAGTGTCTCCTGACTTCCTGACTGCTGGTATCAAGGGTGTTGATTGTGGATCCCAGCAAAATGACATTATTGTCAGTTTCAGTTCTTTCTCCATTTATCTTGATGTTGACTGTTGACTCCATGGTGAGGACATTTGTTTTCTTGATGTTGAGATGTAATCCATATCGAAGGCTGTAGTTCTTCATTTGAGCAAGCATTTCAAGTCCTCCTCACTTTCCACAAGCAAGGTTGTGTCATCTGCATAAAGCAAATTGTTGATGAGTCTTCCTCCTAACCTGATGTCACATTTCTTTTCATAATGTCTAGCTTCATGAGTTAGTTGCTCAGCATGCAGATTGAATAGTTGTTGTTGTGTGCCATTGAGGCACTTGTGACTCATAGTGACCCTATGTACAGTAGCCTGAAACCAGCTCTATCATGTGCCAGCCTTATTGCCTGACACACCTAACCTCATTAACCCAGTTACTGAATCAATCCATTCCATCGAAGGACTTCCTTTCTTGCACTGTCCCTACCTTTCCAAACATGATGTGTCTCTCCAAAGACTGATCCCTCCTTGCAACATGCCAAAAGTATGTCACATGAAGCCTCAGAATCTTTGCCTTCATGGAGCATCCTTGTCTCACCTTCTCTAGGACGACCTTGTTTGTTCTCCTGGCAGTCCATGGTATATTCAATACTCTTCTCCAGCACCACAGCTCAAAGGCAGCAATTCTCACTCTATCATCCCTAGTCATTGTCCAGCTTTCTGACACATAGAAAGCAGTTGGGAAGACTTTGACCTGGATCAGGCACACTATAGTCTCCAGATTGACATCATTACTCTTTGAACCCTGGAGAGGTCCCTGAAATCAGACTTTCCCAGTGCAATTTATCTTTTCATTTCCTCGCTGCTGATACCAAGAGTGTTGACTAAAGCTGTTAACAATCTTAATCTCTTCACTCTGTCATGATGCTGCCAGTTGGTTCATTGGTGAGAATCTTTGTCTTCTTGATGTTGAGCTTCAATCCATATTGAAGACTGCAGTCCTTGATCATCTGCAGCAAGTGCTTCATACTCTTCTCAGTTTTAGCAAGTACGGTTGTTTTATTTGCATAACACAGATTGTTGATGAGTATCCCTTCAGTCCTGATGCCATACTCCTCCTTTTAGAGCCCAGCCTCCTGGATGATCTATTCTGCATATAGATTGACAAGATATGGAGATAGGAAACATCCCTGGCATACACCCTTCCTGATTCTGAACCATGCGCTGTTTCCTTGCTATCTTCTCACTACTACCTCCTGGCCCAAGTATAAGTTTCACAGAAGCACAATCAAGTGTTCTGGGATATATTCCTTACATACACGCTTCTGATTTTAAGCCAGGTAATGTTCCCTTGCTCTGTTTAGTAAGAAGCTTCTTGATCTAGGTCTAGATTTCTAATTAGCAAAGTGAAGTGTTCTGGGATTCTTATTCTTCTCAATGTTAACCATAGATTTTTATGATACACACAGTCAAATGCCTTTGTGTAGTCAATAAAACTCAAGTAGACATTTTTTCTGGTATTCTCTACTTTCAGCCAGGATCCATCTGATATCTGCAATGATATCTCTGCTGCTATGGCCTCTTCTTAATCCATCTTAAGCTTCTGACAATTCCATCTCAATGTTCTCTTCTAGCTGTGCTTTTTTTTTAATTATTCTAATTTGGAAGCAGAGGTGACATACACATCCTAAATGCCCCTGGAAACTATGAACTTAGATAAATGTCGATAGTTGTAGAGGACCTTTTCAAGCCTTTTGTTCATAGGATTGCTATGAATTGTGCTCGACTCAAAGACAGTCAACAGCAAACAACAATTCTGATTTATTTATAAAGTTTGGATACATTGTTTTTCACAAAAGATCCTTCCTCTTTCCTTTATCTCACCCACCCTTCGAATTGTGCAACCCTGTTATTAACACCCTACCCCAGATCCCACCCCTTTATTTTTACCCTCCCCCTCACCTTGGATCCTCCTGCTCCTTTTACAATACAGCATTTGTCCTTGTGGAACTGAGTTAGTTAAGACAGCATAATGCAAAACCATAGTTGAAATATGTCAGTTGGTCTTTCATCAACTCCTGGAGCCTGTTGCCAGAGCCTGTGATGCAGGTTGAACTTTATCCTTTATTACCATTGGCTTTTGTTCATATGATACTTCTGAAATATTTCAGTGTTAACTAATTCTTTTTTGTACAGTGACTCTGCATACTCCTTCCATCATCTTTTGATGATTTTTGGACTATGCGTGATTTTTGCCCATAGCACCTCGTAGTGTTGCACTTGAGACTTGAATTTATTTTTCAGTTCTTTTAGCTTGAGAAATGCTGATTAAGTTCACTTTTTCTTCTCTGACTCAAAAGTCTTTGCACATTTCATTATAATATTTTGCCATTATATTTGTCTTCTTGAGCTGCCCTTTGAAATCTTTGGTTCAGCAGTTTAACTTTGGCATTCCTCTATAATGAGCTCTGGTACATGGCATCTGAGAGCACTGGTGACTTAGTGGTAAAGAATTACACTGCCATTCCAAAGGTACACGATTTGAATCTACCTGCTGCTTCACCAAAGAAGGGTCGACAGTCTCCTCCCATGTTGTTTACTGCCTTTGAAAACCTGCTGTAGGGTTAGCTATGTGTCAGTTCTGACTTAGTTGGAAATCACAACAACAGGAAAAAGCTCCCTTAGGAAGGATGATAAGCCCTATTAAAATATTTGGACTCTGTTCGGAGGCAGTAGAGTGCCACAGGAGAGCTTTCAATTGGGATGTAATAAGATCAAATTTATAATTAAATTTTCCAGTGAGTGTTTTCTTGGCAGCGTGGAGATTGGATGGGAGAGGACAGTACTGTTGGAGCAGGTCTGGGGCATTCCATATTTAATGTGTTTCCTTCTAGATAGTGGAATAGTCACATGCTTTTTTGTATATGTATGTGTGTTACTTCAAATTGGGTGTTATTATTGTTATATGCTGTGACTCATAGCGACTCTGTGTACAACAGCTCTGAAGCCTGCCTTATCCTGAGCCAATCTTACTGTCTCCAGAAGCACCTACCCTAAATCCAAGGTACTGTGTCCATCCATCTCATCTGGCATCTTCCTCTCCTGTACAATCTCTCTATCATTTTAAGCATGATGTCCTTCTTCAAGAACTGGCCCGCCTGGCAACATGTCCATAAGACTTGCCTCCAAGGAGCAACTTCTCTTCACCCTCTCCAGGAAAGACCTGCTTGTTCTTTTGGCAGTCCATGGTATGTTCAATACTCTTCTCCAGCACTACAGCTCAAAGCCATTGATTCTTCTGTCATCCTCAGTCATTATCCAACTCTCTGATGCACAGCACCTAACTGCAAAGATCATGGCCTGGATCAGGCACACCTTAATCTTTGCACTGACATCTTTGCACTTCAGTACTCTGGAGAGAACCCTGACAACATATTTTCCTAATGCAGTCCAACTTTTGATATCTTGATTGCTGGTGCCAAGAATGTTGTTTGTGGAGTCAAGCAAGCTGAAATTGTTAACAATCTCAGTCTCTTCTCCATCTATTATGATGCTGCCAATTGGCCCAGTGGTGAAAATCTTTTTTTTCTTGATGTTGAGCTTCAATCCATATTGAAAACTGCAGTCCTTGACCTAAAACCTAAACATAAACCTCTTTTGTGATGTTGATTATGACTCATGGTAGCCCTATATGTATTTTATTATATTTTTTCTGTTTATAATTAGTCATACATATAAATGTACATAACAGAAACAAACTGTCTCATCTTTCCGCCAAGGATCTGCTGTGGGGTTCCCACTTTTAATCCCAGCATTTAATCCACTATGCCACCAGGTTTCCTCTATAAACAAACTAACTACACATGTATAAGGAACCTGAGGAGTATCAACTGCTAGCCTAAAACTTGGCAAAGTAATCTCAAGCAGATGTTCTAAAGAATAAAGACCTGACCATCTGCTCTCGTAAAAATTCAAGACCTAGAAAATCTCATTGTCATTCATTTGGAACTGACATATAGTTCACTTCTCCAGTGGGTTTTCAGAGGCTGTTATTAGTTCAGTAGGAGTTTCTCCATCTTTGTCCTGAAGAACAGCTGGTGGACTTGAACTACCTGCCTTTTATTTAGTAGCATAACCTCTTACCCACTAGGCCACCAAAATTCATCTTTGGATGGTTCTCTTTTGGGTAATATGGATCAGAATAGACTCAGTGACACCCAGAAACAACACATACACTATTAGGTGTTTGTTGGTAACTGAAGACAGAATGACAGAAGTAATTTCTTTTTCTAGTGAAAGAAGCATGCAGATGTCCAGGTAGTTGTGTAGCAGGGTCCTAGGTACCTTTTATCTCTTTCTTCTGCTTCTCTCAGCCTCCTCTAGACCCAGGGTGTCTGCATGAGCTTTGGCCTCATAAACTTTCTAAATAGCAGGAAGGAGGAACTCATCAAAGAGATGGGTACTTTATGTTTCAAAAAGTCTCTTACTCTAAGGACATATGATGATTGAGCACAACTAATTAAAGCAAGCTGCAAGTTATTGCTTACTGTCAAGTTATAACCAACATAATAGGTAACCCTTCAGTGGTTTTTCAGAGGCAGTAAACACACAAGAGATTGCTCATCTTTCTCCCACAGAGGAGCTGCTAAATTTTAACCATGTCACTGTTAGTTGGCAGTGCAACTCCCTACCACTGGAGTTCCCATTAAGCAGTGTTCTAGGTTGTGATGATGTTATTATGTGCTCTTGAGTCACTTGTGACTCATAGAAACCCTATGTACAAGAGTCCTAAACCCTGCTCTATCCTGTGCCAACTTCAATGTCTCTGACACACCTACTCCCACTACCCCAATCTCTAAATCAATCCATCTCGTCGAAGGTCTTCCTATTTGCGCTGTCCCTCCAACCTCCCAAACATGATGCCCCTTTCCAAGGACTGACCCTTCCTTGAAACATGCCCAAAGTATGTCAGACGAAGCTTCAGAATCCTTGCCTCCAAGGAGCAGCCTAGTTTCACCCTTTCCAGAACAAACTTCTTTGTTCTCCTAGCAGTCCATGGTACATTCAACACTCTTCTCCAGCACCACAGCTCAAAGGCATCAATTCGCTTTCTCTCATACCTAGTCATTGTCCAGCTCTCTAACACAAAGCACACAATTGCAAAGACTGAGTCCTAGATCAGGCACACCTTAGTTTCCAGCTTGACATCATTGCTTTTCAGTACTGTGGAGATGTCCCTGACAGCTGACTTTCTCAGTGCAATTCATCTCTTGATTCCTGGCTGCTTGTACCAAGAGTGTTGACTGTGGAACCAAGCAAACTAAAATTGTTAACAATCTCAATCTCTTCACTAGCCATAATGATGCCACAAAGTGGCCCAGTGGTGAGAATCTTTGTTTTCTTGATGTTGAGCTTCAATCAGTATTGAAGGCTGCAGTCCTTGACCTTCTGAAAACCCTATGTACAATAGATTGTGATATCTACAGTTAAAATGGAGTTGATCCTCTAACACATGCTCCTATTAATGAAGCCAAACTTCTCTGGTGGTTTGAATCTACCAGCTGCTCCTTAGGAGAAAGATGGAAAAATTTCTATCTGATTTATATCCTTAGAAGTCCACTGGAGGGTCAGCTATAAGTCAGTTTCAACACTTGGGGTATGTGTTTTTTAATGAGCTTTTATAAGGAAGCAGTCTGAGATTAACAGGTTTTGCATGGACAGGTAGTTTGACTTCTCCACTGGTAGTTCTATCTGGAGAAGATCTGAATATTTGTGCATGTAGTTAGAATTTTTTAGATTTTCTTTCATTTTGGAGAAACACAGTTAACACATATTTTCTGGACAATATTAAAATTTTATAAGTAAAATAATTTTTAAATAAGGCTATAGTTATGGTATTGACTTGATGTAAATTACAAATTATTATAATAAGTTGCATTTGTATAGAACATTTAAAATTTTACAAAGTGCACACAAACCTATTATTGCACACAATTTATATCACATTTTTAAAGTGAATAATTAATTACCATTGAGTCAAAACCAACTTATAGCCGACCCTGTAGGAGGTTTTGGAGAGCAGAAATCCCATGAGAAGTGATTGCCCATCTTTTTCTTGTTCACCTGCTGGTGGATTTGAACTACCAGAGAGAGGTGTGGCAGCTAGCTGAGCAACTCCGCATAGACTGTGCCACTGGGTCGGCTGCACTCTCCTCTTTTTATAACTTGGGAAATGAAATCATGTGGTTTGATGCTGAAAGTGGGGATTCATGTCCATTATCCCCCTCCCCCATTTTAGCACTACTAATGAAGGTGAATAATGACATGGAATTTTGAGAAGAGAGGATAAATAGGAAATAATTTTTATATTTGAAAGAATATTTGCTGATGAACATAGCATTCTTGCCAATTCCTTGAAAACGTACCTTCTAAGAATCCATTTTTAGCTATTGTTTATATGGATAGAAATATGTTGGTCATGGTTAGAGGCCATTTTCCTAGAGATGTGGTTGCTTTTTCTTCCTAGTAGGAGAATTGTTTGTTTGATTTTACTCAGTTCACCTGAGTATGATGAAGCCAATTTCTTGCTAAACTCATCTCATTGTCATCAAATCTAAACCAACTCGTAGTTGACCCTCCAGAGAGTTTTCTGAGGCTGGAAATTGTACTGAGAGAGATTTCTCATCTCTCTGTCACAGAGCTGCTAGTCCAACCACCAGAGAGGGGCCATCTTTGGATTAGCAGCGCACCTCCCTACTAATTTTGCCACCAGAGCTTCCTTGGCAAATATTACCTTTCAGTTCCAACACAAGAATCATACTCAAATATTAATTGTTTCATATATATTCATCATAAAAAAGAACTTAAGAATCCAAGAAATATTTTTGTTTTACTACAGTAATACTTTGTGGAAACAGTACCCTGTGGTAATTGTAAAGGCAAAATGTAGCTGTCTTCAGTATTTAACTCACATCATGATGTTTTTAACGGATTCCAGGTATTACACAATTTATGTGCTAGTTATTTTTACAAATAGTATAAAATACTTTAAACCTATTACCTGTGTGAGTAGATATTCTGAAGATTATTTGGTCTTAAAATGGCAAGTAGAAAGAAAACTACTGAGTCATTGACTGAGGTCAAGTGATGAGCCACCTTTTTTAGAAAACGCTGCATTTTCGCTAAAAAACCCAAGTGATACTATTGATATTCTTCTCAATAATTAAAACCTTGTCACAATGGACCCATCTTGGTGTCAAGCATCAAGCTTCTTACTTGTTTTAAGATGCATTTTATATTGATGAGATTAGTGTGTTGAGATCTGGTGGTCTAGGAGGTAAGGAGTTGCACTGCAAAGCCAAAGGTACATGGTTTGAACTCACCAGTTGCTCTGTGGGAGGAAGATGGGTAGTCTCCTTCTGTGCAATTTTACAGCCTCTGGATACTCACTGGAGGGTTAACTGTGAATCGCTTCCAATATCTAGCTCATAACAACAGTAAAGTGTTAAGAGGGAGCTCTGGTTTAGTAGTCTATGGGGAGCTATGCTGCTAATCCCAAAGCCTAGGTCTTTCTACTGGTTTGAATCCACCAGCTATTCTGCAGGAGAAAGATGGACAGTTTTCTCTCATATAACTTAAAGCCTCTGGAAATTTTGCTGGAGGATCAGCTATGAATTAGTTCTGAATGGATGACTAAGATTTGAGTTACTGTCTTAAGAGTAGCACTGCTAACCCAAAGGTCAGTGGTTCCAATCCTTTTCAAAGGAGAAAGAGAGGTTATTGAAGAGCTGTTATTATATATTTTTTGATTGAAACACTTTCTTCCTTTAGTCTGTAACTTTATATGCTCTTTTTATCTTTCCAAACACTTCCTACTCCTTAATTTTCTCTGTAGCTTTACTCATGTAATCCCAGTCTTTGGATGCCACCTGTTCCTTCTTCTCCTCACTTCCACTCAAACTCAGAGCAGTTGTACATGTTTCACTCTCTACGTGCACTCAAATACCTGTTTAACCCCTATTGTTGTTAGTTACTGTCTAGTTGGAACCAACTCCTGGCTGACCCTCCAGAGGGTTTTCAAAGGCTATGAACTACACAGAATAAGGCCCATCTTTCTCCTGTCGATCAACTGATGAATTCAAACCAGCTGCCTTTGGTTTAGCAGTGCTACTCTGTACCACTGGGCTGCTAGAGTGACCACAACTGCTTATAAGTTTTAATTTATCATTCACATGGTTGTGTGTGTGTGTGTGTGTGTGTGTGTGTGTGTTGAGTCAGAACTGACCAATAACTGATCTTCCAGTGGATTTTCAGAGGGACTAAATCTTATAGGAAAAGATTGCCCATCCTTCACCCATGGAGCAGCTGGTAGATTCAAACCTCTTGCTTTTAGAATTGTAGCACAGCTCCTTACCACTAGGCCACCAGAGCTCACCCATCACATGTTGTATACCATTGCATCAGAAATGACTCATAGCTAACCCTAACATCAGTTTTCAGAGGCACATAATTGCACTGGAGGAGATTGCCATCTTTCTCCCACGGAACAGCTGGTGGACTCAAACCTCATGTCTCCAGGTTTAGGGAATCCTTAATAAAATCACTCTTTACTATTTTTCATAGAATTGTCTAGGAGAATAGTAAGAGCCATTTTCTTTTTCTCACACTTCTGTCCTAATGTTTAATGAAATGTGTGTAGCATACTAATTGCACAACAAAAATTTTTAAATGAATGAGTACATTACATTGTCATAATAACATATGTGGAACCACTCCTTGTATAACATACATTAATAAAGATGAATTTGTCCAGAAGTTTCTCTTTTTGACTGAGTTGAGATTTGAGCACAGTGACTAAATGAAAGGTGAATATCAAACATTCTGTTTTCAGGGAGGTTCTTGGGCTTTGTTCTGATTACGGTGAGATTTAAAAAGATGCTCTGGCATACACTGAGCAGAATAAACAGAAATGGTTAGAAGTGTCACTTCATCCTCTCTAGTAAGACTTTGCTTTCTGTGGATATCTTCAATATGTAATGTCAAAGGCAAATACCATTTTTCTTTATCCAAACACACAGGCTGGTATACACAGTGAAGATGACAGAGTGATAGTGAGATGTCTGTCAGTTAGCTAAATACTTACCCCAAGTATTCAGTTTTTATGCATTTCTTGAATGTAAATGCAAATAATTGAATTAATAATACCTTTGGGATTACTGACATGGCTTAGTTTTAGATATATCTGAATCAGAAATGATAAAATATTGATATTAAATCTTCTAGCATGGATCAGTAGGCCAAAAATAATAAAAACTTAATGTTAAGTCTCAAATCAGCATGTGAATAGAAGATGAACATGACACTTGATACTCCTTCTTTACCAAGGATAAAATATTTTCCTTTCTAGAGAGAAACTATATAGTTTTACAGTCAATTAGCATGTCAATACATGCATATTTTTTATTTGTATAATTCTTTTTGGCTTTTAAATTTTTTATTAATTATAATGAAAGTTTATAGAGACTTTGAATTTCTGTTGATTCATTTTTGCACTTTTCTCCCTGCCCCCTACTCCCCCCTTTCCAATTAGTCATTCTCTTTGAAAAGTAAAAGAAAAATTCTTTCATTGTTATACAATCCCTCTCCTCAAGTCCACTGTACTATGCAGGCTTCATTCTGGACTCCTGTCATGACAATAATACCTAATCACATATCCCTTTTAAAGAGTTTTCTCCCTCATCTGTTTCAATGCAGTATACATTATTTATCCCCTCTTTCTCAGTCTCCCCTCAACCCCGATGTCAGTCCCATTTTACAATAGTGCCATTATGCAATATTTGTCCTTTTGTGACTGAGATAATTCTATGTGCAATAAAAAGGAGCTCTGGTGACCTTGTGGATACAGAGTTGCATTGCCAACACCAAGGCTGACAGTTTGAATTCAACAGCTGCACTGAGGGAGAAAGATGGGCAGTCTCCTCTTATTTGATTTACTGCCTCTGAAAACCTCTGGAGAGTCAGATATGAATTGGTTACAGCTTGGTGGTACAAAGCAACAACAATGTGAAAAACCAGTGGAAAAGTTGCAAGGTAATGTCAAAGTATTATATCTATGCTTAGCCCTAGGTCAAAAAGCTTCTCTTGTAGATTAAATATATAAAGTTCTGTGTAAATGTCTTGTGTCTGTTTCTGCTATTTTAAATCATTTAACACACATTTCATCTTGGCCTGTCCCTTGGGTAACAGTAATTTGGTAATTGTTTCAACAATCATGTCCCTTTCTTTTCTTCCTCCCTCTCTTGACCTTTTTCAGTTGATTGTTATAAATTACGAATTTATTAAATCCTCCAAAGAACATTTTGGAACTCAGAGCTATTAGGGAAATCTGAAGCTCAGAGTTGGCAATTATCTAAAGAAAATGATTCCTGTTAAATTCGATTTTGAACAAAGCAGGTCCTATCCTGTTCTCACTGTGTATTTCCATTGTTGTTGTTGTTATGTGCCATTTCGGTTACCTGTGACCTATAACGACCCTGTGTACAGCAGCTCTGAACCCTGCCCTGTCCTGAACCAGTTTCACTAATTCTGATACCAGTCCACATTGCTCCAGTCACTGTATCAATACATCTTATCTGGGTTCTTCCTCACCTTCACTGTCCCTCCACCCTTCCAAGCATGATGTCCTTCTTCAAGGACCAGTCTCTCCTGGCCATGTGTCCAAAGTATGTGAGGTGGAGCTTCAAAATCTTAGCCTCCAAGGAGACTCTTGGTTTAACCTTCTCCAAGACAGACTGAATTATCTTTTTGGCAGTCCATGGTGTGTTCAAGACTCTTCTTCAGCATCACAATTCGAAGGCATTGATGATTCTTCTGTCATCTCTAGTCATTGTCCAACTCTATGAAGCATAAAAAGTAATTGTGAAGACCTTGGCCTGGATTAGGTGCACCTTAGTTTCTGGACTGACGTCATTACTCTTCAGCACTCTGGAGAGGTCCGTGACAGCAGATTTTCCCATGGCAGTTTGTTTTTTTAATTTCCTGACTGCTGGTGTTAAGAGTATTGATTGTGGAGCTGAGCAAGCAGTGTTAACAACCTCAATCTCTTCTTCATCTATCATGGTGCTGCCAGTTGGCCTGGTGGTGAGAATATTTGTCTTCTGGATGTTAAGCTTCAATCCATATTGAGGACTACAGTCCTTGACCTTCTGCAGCAAGCACTTCAGGTCTTCTTCAGTTTCAGTGGGCAAGATTTTGTCATCTGCATAATGTAAGTTGTTTGTGAGTCTTCCTCCAATCCTGATGCCACATTCATTCTCATAAAGCCTTGCTTCCTGAATGATCTGTTCTGCATATTGATTGAAAAGCTTTAGAGACAGGATACATCCCTGATGCAATCCTTTTCTGATTTTGAACCATGCAGTGTTTTCTTGCTCTCTTCTGAGGACTGCTTCCTGGTCCAAGTATAGGTTTTGCATAAGCACAGTCAAGTGTTCTGGGAATCTCATTCTCCTCAAGGTGAGCTACAGTTTGTTGTGATCCACACAGTCAAATGCCTTTGCATAGTCAATGAAAGACAGACATTCCTCTGGGACTCTGCTTTCTGCCAAGATCCATCTGACATTGATAGTAATGCCTCTAGTGTAATGACTTCTTCTAAACCCAGCTTGTACTGTTCTTTGTCAATGTACTGTTCCAGTCATTTTTGAATGATCCTTAGCAGCATTCTGCTTGTATGTGGTATTAGTGATATTGTTTGATAATTTCTATACTCTGTTGGGTCATCTTTCTTTGGAATGGGAATAAATATGGATCTCTTCCAGTTAGTTGGCCAAGTATTTGTCCTCCAGATTTCTAGGCACAACTTGGTGAGCACATCTGTTTGTTGAAATATGTCAATTCCTGGGGCTTTATTTTTTGCCAGGTCCTTCAAAGCAGCCTGAATTTCCTACTTTATCACCATTGCCCCTTGATTATATGTTGTTTCTTAAGAATTGTAACTCATGACTTGAATTTGTTCTTCAGTTCCTTTAGCTTATGAAATGCTGAGTGAGTTTGGCCCTTCTGATTTTTCGACCCCAGCTCCTTGCATATTTCATTATAATACTTTGCCTTTTTTTCCCCAAGCTACCCTTTGAACTCTTCTATTCAACTCTTTCACTTCTTGCTTTCTTCCCTTTGCTTTAGCTTCTCGATTCTCTATTCAGATTCTCTTCTGACATCTATTTTGGTATTTTCTTCTTCTTTCATTGTAATAATGCCTTTTTGCATTCTTAATGAACTATATTCTTGATGTCTTCCCACAGTTCCTCTGGTCTTCATTCATTAGTGATCAAGGCCTCAAACCTATTCCTGAGTTGGTTTTTAAATTCAGGGCAGGGATAGACTCAAGATCAAATTTTGATTCCTGTGGATATGAGTTAACTTTCTTTATCTGTACTTTTAACTTGTATATGAGTAGTTGATGATTTGTTCTACAATCAGTGTGTATTCCCATTAACATCCAGCATCTCTACCAGTCACTTTGAATAAGTGGACTGGCCACTTGAATTACCCACTAGACCATCAGACCTTCCTTCTCCATTAATAGAATAGGACTTCGGATGTAATTCCTGAAGGGGCTGTGAAGGATGCTCTTCACCAATGTTAGAATGACATTTGTATCAATGAATTGTGTGTGTGTGTGTGTGTGTGTGTAGTTATATATATATACACACACACAAATATATACATAACAAATATATAGTTATATATGTATAACTATATATATATACACACACACATATATGTATATGTATTAAATATATAATATCTTCTCATTGTTATTGTTAGTGATTGATATTTAAAATGTCATGTACAACAAAAATATTTGTTATTTCTCAGGCAGGGAAACAGTAAAGCAATGAAACAGATACTTTGGAAGTTTTGTACTATTCCTTAACAATTGGCCACAATGGAACATTGTGAATTTCCTTGCTTAATGTACTATTGAAAGTACTGTCTGTGGGTTACCTCTGAGAAGAAGAGCAGAGGTTATATAATACAAGAAGGAGAACCTGAGGGATTTCAGCCACATTGGCATCTTCTTTAGGTGAATGGTAAATTTTAATAAATGTATTACATTTTATACATACTAAATATTAATAATAACTTTGAATAATAACACAGTGTTAATATAATCCTGAGTTTTATGAAACTGAAGAAGCAAATTGTATGGTCTTTTTTTGGACCTTAATAGATTTTCTATAAAAATCAAAAGCAAAAAAATAATATAATTCTTTAAGAAAAAAGTTGGAGGAGTCATAGCCATGTTGAACTTAATATAGAAGAACAAAGACTATATAGCCTCCAATATGAATCACATTTCAACATCAGTAAAACACAATAGATCAATAGAACTCTTATAATCAATAGAGTGAATAGGTTAATAAATAGAATCAATAGAACTTTTCACCACTAGACCAATAAACAACATTATAATAGATGGAGAAAAGATTTAAATTGTTAACAATTTCATCTTACTTTGATCCACAGTCAATACCCATGGTAAAATCAGTCAACATATCAAAAAAGTGTTGTTGCATTGAGAAAAATCTTATGACAAAGATCTCTCCTAAAGAGTAAAGATGGCAATATAAAGATTAAGGTGTGACTGGTATTTTCATTTGCTTACTATGCATATGAAATGAATAAGAATGGCTGAAGAAGAAATGATACCTTTGAATTATTATGTTGGAGAAGAATATCAGGTATACCATAGGTTGACAAAAGAACAAACTACTATATCTTAGAGGAAGAGCACTTCTTCCTCTCATGCGTTTTGGACATGTTATTAGGAAGGACTAGTCCTTAGAAAAAGACATCATACTAAGACAGGTAGAGGCTTGGCAAAAGAGCAGATGTTTCTCAATGAGGTTGATTAACAGAGTGGGTGAGATGGGATGAGATAGAGTAGGCAAAGCACTCATCTTTTTTATAAGGTTGTTATAAGTTGTAATTAACTTGATGGCATCTAATAATAACAATATACCCTCCTCATGACCTTAAAACAACTATTGTTGTTGTTATGTGCCGTCGAGTTGCTTGCAACTCATAGCGACCCTATGTACAACAGCCCTAAACTCCGCTCTGTCCTGTGCCAATCACACTGTCTCTGACACTTCCATCCTTATTATCTCAGTCACTGAATCAATCCACCTCATAGAGGGCCTTCCTCTCCTGTGCTGTCCCTCCACCCTCCCAATTAGTTTAGTAAATATTCTGAGAAAACGTACTGGAATGTTCTAAGAAGAATTACTGTAATCTGTATTCTTTTCAATCCTCTCTGTCTCTTGTATTTTTGGTGAACAAGTTCCATATGAAACATCCGGTATATTTTTAAGAATAAAATTTAGATATGATACTAAATTAGTCTAATTGCTTTAATTATCATGTAATCTAATAAAAATAGATTATAGAGTAATTTAGATTTTTCTGATATGGGAACATATAGAGTCACTTTAGCATAATTAAAGAGACAAATTTCTGTAAGTACTGGTTTATACTTTTCATTTCTTGGGTTATTGAAGAGACTGAATTAGAATATGTTTCCTTCCAATGAAAACTGACTGCAGAACATGGTGATGAAAATGATAATTAGTAAGAATAAGCATTTGAAAAATAAATATTAGACCATGACAATGAAAAGAAGATAAAGAGAAAAGAGACCTGAAAAAGATATTAGGAGCTTTGTGGATTCCAGTTCTATTGTGATATCTAAGGAGTGATGGGAGCTGGAGCTAAGTCAGTCAACTGTTTTGGTTTTGTGAGATTGACAAATTCTCTGCAGGTCAAAAGTGCTTACAACACATTAAATACTTACTTAAATGAATATTAACCAGGACATTTTTTTGTCTTTACCAGAAAAGACTCAGTTGGATCACTAAAATTTAGCTTTATAATTGCGTATACTTTCTGGGATGTGGTTTTGGATTATCACAAGACTGTTTAATCCTAATTATATTTACATCAATGCAAACAAAACATTGCTTCTAGCATCAGAAGAAAAACATAAAATTTGTCTGCACATAATTTATTGTTTTTGCTTGCCTAGAATCCAGGCTTTTTATTTTTTTTCTTCTTCTAATAAAAACCCATCACAGACTGCCAAGAAAACAAACAGATTCATCCTAGAGAGGGTTAAACCAGGCTGCTCCTTGGAGGCAAGGATTCTGGGGCTTCGTCTGACATACTTTGGACATTTTGTAAGGAGAGACAGGTCTTTGGAGAGGGACATCATGCTGGGTAGAGTAGAGGGACAGCGCAGGAGGGGAAAATCCTCTATGAGGTGGATTGATTCAGTGACTGGGGTAATCGGGATGGGTGTGTCAGAGGCAATGAGATTGGCACAGAATAGAGTATGGTTTAGGGCTATTGTACATAGGGTCACTATGAGTCGCAAACAACTCAACGGCACATAACAACAACAACAATAAAAACCCTTTTCTGTTCTTCCCCTCTCACATTCTATAGTTTCACCCTTCTCTAAAGCTTGATGACCAGTTCAGTTCAGAGTGATTTATTCTGCTGTTGGTTTATAACCTACTTGGGTGTTAGTAGTGTTAGCACTGCAGGAGATGTGGCAATGGTTTTAAAGTTGATGTTTAAGGTGGTTAGAACTCAAGTCTGTTGTTCCTGAGATTTGCCACTGTTGAAAGCTTTCATAACCACAAAGACAACACATACGGAAGTAAGGCAGTAAAGCAAGATCTCAGTCCTGGTGAGATGTGAGCCCTGGGTCTAGCCACGACTGGAGTTATTTCCAGCCCTCCTCTTTGTTTTTATCAGATGATATATTTTCTTCATGACTAAAGCGGAATTTAGTTGTGCACCTATATATTTGAAGTCAATTTTCCACTTTAATTCACATACACACAATGCGCAGGACTCACATGTGGCCTCCCCTGTGTCTTTGGGGTTCTTACCTGACATTTGAAAAAGGTCTTCAGAGTGTTTGCCTCCATGCTCTCTCACCTTGTATTCTCAGCAGAAGTGAGCCAGCTGTTCTTGGACGGCCTCTTAATTTAGAGTTCTAAAACTCTGCAAATACAGTACTATCAATTTTAGCAATGATAAAAGTGTTGTTTGTTTGTTTTTCTGAGAAGAGACTGCCCTTCTCTTAATAGGAGGTGGAATCTGGTTGGTGAATTCTTTCCTTGCATTTTTCCTGTGTATGGAATTAAGAGAATGGACCCAAATCAAATGTAGTTCATCAATTACCTTTATGGCTCACCCCTCCTACCTCTTAACCCTTTCCAGCAGCCATACCTTTTTTTTAAAGGCATTCTTAGTTTATTACAGGACTTACACAAGAATTTACTTGGCAAATCTCCAAAGATTTTATTTAACACATGAAATTCATCAAATTCTTTGAATCGGATGTGATTTTGATGTAATTTTTACTTAGAATGATGCTCAAGGTCTTTTAAAGAAGAAATATGGCAGTATCTTTTTTGTATCCTCTTTTTGTCTTTTTGCTAGTTTATGTTTTAATGAACTTATGTAACTGCTGGGGGAGAGGAAACGTTTCCTGTTGCAAGTTTGTAGAGAAATCTTGTCTTCTTTCATTTGTGCTTTTGTGCCAGCGAGATATGTAACATTTTTCTTTGAAGAAATAAATAAACTATATTTTATAAGTAAATTGGACTACAGAAATATTTGGGAAATAGCATGAGGAGTATAAAATTAGTTAGAATAAATGAAGGAACAAACAGAATCGCTCTGACTGCAGAACTGCCGGGCTTTGAAGTGCTTTGACACAAAATAAGGGAAGGAAAGGTAGCCTCAAAAGCAAATTTCTTGAATAGGAAAAGAACCATCTTTTAATTTATATCATCCTTCTCTATGGTTATTAAGTAACTCTTTTGACCCAGTGGTAAGAAGTTGCACTGAAGTCCCAAAGCCACAAGGCTTGAATCCACCACCTGCTCTGTGAGAGAGAGAGAGATGGTCAGTCTCCTGTGTTACTAACTGCCTCTGAAATTGCACCAGAGGGTCAAGTTCTGATGTGATCGTATGTAATAACAACAATGGTCATTCATTTTTGTTCTTCAACACGTAATACCTGCTGTTTCTCTATTAGTCAATTCCTGAACTATCCATTTTCTGTGTTCAGTTATACAAGTGCTATAGAATTTTAAAGAATATGCAGCTCAACATCCCACTAAATGAAGGGAGGGCACTCTAACAAGTTTGAGGCAAATTTTTTTATTATCTATTAATTTTTTGGAAGCAGGAGTGGCTTCCACTTCTTAAATAACATGCCTCCGGAAACTCTATGAACTTTGATAAATGTCGATAGTTATAGAGGTGCTTCAGGCCTTTTTGTTCATAGGGTCGCTATGAGTCTTGCTTGACTCGGAGACAATCAGTACACACACATGTATTAATTTTTAGACAGTAAATTATATACCAGAAATGAATAAGATCAACCACTTCCATTCTCTACTCTATGGAAGATCAAAATCTAGTGGAAGAGATAGATGAGAGAAGTAAAAGACTATTACAATAGCCTGTGATAAAGACTGTAACAGTTTTATATGTCACAAATTGTAGCAGCATTAGAGTTAAGGTACTTACTACATGTGACAGCAGCTAGCAAGTTCATCTTGGTGTGCATTGTTTCAGACAGGCTTTGTATATAAAACATACATAATAAAGTGGAAGCACATAAACAAGAGAGTTTGCAAACACATAGATGGAAATTTGGCAGGTAATTTGGAAAACAGTGAAGAGTGATACTAGATAGGACGAACCATTGCTAAAGAATGTATGAATAATCACTAAGGTAGAAAATAGTTGACTTACAACAAATTGCAGTTGCCATGAAATGGTTGGTGATTTTTGGCTTATTGTTTGGTGGTGGTTGTTGCTGTTTTATTTTATTTTAAACATCTTATTGTTGATAATATATACTATTTTTGCAATGTTGTAGTGTATAATTTTCTTATGTCATCATTCTTTGCTGTTTACTAACAGCTCCTCAGTGTGTTATGATCTACTCTTAAAAACACTGCTGTGTGTAGCATGTTGTTTAAAATGAAAAGAAAAAGAGATGTTAGACGTAGGGAGACACTGATTTATGACAAAGTCATTGAAAGTTGAGTAAGTTGAGGAATGCTTGCATTGGGAAAGACTATTTCTGTGCCCCTCTGAGGGAAAAGAAAATAAAAAGAAAAAATGTAGTTAAGAGTTACTCTTGGAGGCAAGGATGGTGAAACTTGATCTCATGTATTTTGAGCACATTACTAGGGGAGGCTGTTCTTAGAAAGGGATATGACAGGCTTGGGAAGGTGGAGGGTAAGTAAAAGAGAGGAAGACCCTCAGTGAGGTGAATTTTCACAGTGACTTCAGCAGTGAGCTAAAGTATGTCAGAGACGATGAGGACAGCAGGGTAGGGCAGGGTTTAGATATGGTTACAGCATCACTGAGCTGTACTTGACTCTGGCACCCAATAACTGAGGAAACAAGGCTTAGGAAGATCACCCGAATTGTACGATCATGTCCAGCGTTCACAGAGACTCAATTACACAGGTCAGTAGTATAAGTGCCAGACACTTCACTCCATATTTATTTTGTCAAAATCCATCTCATCCTGATTTTTATTCAGTGGTCCTAGTTTTGATTGCATAACTTAGTCTGTTTTTATTTCATTTGACCATCTTTCAACTCTGTGGAGGTAACTTTTCCTTATTTTCAGTTTTCCAAATCTACATTCTTGTCATTTTGCCTATTTCTTGTGCTCTTCTTGGTGCCTCTCAGCTCTACTCTGAGTGTACAGTATGTTCTTTCTAGTCAAGTATGGAACACAATTCAGATTATATCCTGCATTCTGTGTGTAGATCTATGAGTGACACTGGAAATTACAGTAATATTTTGGTCTTATTGTTATTACTTCAGTTATTTACATGTGTTAACTTTTGTTGTCCCTGTGTGCCCTTGAATTGGAACTGACCCATAGCTGACCCTCCAGCAAGTTTTCAAGATTATTAATCACACAAGAGGACATTCCCCATCTTTCTACTGTGAAGCACCTGTTGGATCTGAACCATGTACCTTTGGGTTACCAACAACATATTAACTTTTAGTCAACAAAAACCTTATACTGTTTTCACATACTGTGCTTTTTTAATTGATTTTCTCTAACCTTATTACTGTGCAATTAACTTTTTCAACCTACTTTCTGAGGTTTTACATTTATCTGTATTCATTTCATTAAATTTAATATAATTTTCATTTACTATATATTTGTCAGTAGATGTATTTTGAATCATGTAAAAATTATACCTACATACTTTGATGCCAGTTTTTGGTATGAGTATAGAAATTTCAATGGACCGTTGGAGAATCTTGCCATAGAGAAGCAGAGACCACATTTCAAGACTGATAATTTTGCATCGTTATTATTTTGGAAATGTAGCTTATCAACTCTTAATTTTTAGCAATTATGCCCTGGATAAGATGAACTGATACAGTAACTGAGATAATCAGAGTAGATGTGTCAGAGTCAGTGAGACTGGCTCAGTGTAAGACACAGTGCAAAACTATTATACATAGGATCACTGAGTCAGAGGTGACTTGATGGCACATAACAGCTGTAGCTCTGCAGGTGAAAAACTGCAGGGGAAATATAAAGATCCCAGTCTAGAAAATCCTATGGTGCAATTCCACTCTGTCATACACACTGTTATGAGTTGAAATTTCTCTGTGGTACATAATATCAATAACAACAACATTTCCCTGGCATTGCCTACATCTAGCCAATTGTTAATTTGAAATTTCCTGAACATGTATGGAGTCTTAGAAATTTCCATTTCTTGATCAGTATGTTTCTAAACTAGTTTTAGCTAGACATAGATGTTGCTTTCCATAATCCATTTTGAAATTAGTCTAATATATGCTTCTCTTGATTCTTTGGACAATGTTTCTTGTTTTCTGTTACTGTCTCGAAATTTTGAAGTACATTAATTATCACACTTCAAAGGGATTTAATGCCCTGGGATACAGTTTCTTAGAATTTATACACATGTCAAACAATTAGATATTCTCTTACTCCTTTCTTCATTTATTTAGAATTATTTATTGCTAACAATGAATTTGTGCCCAACATAGAAACTGGAAATAACAGATTTATTCCTTAGACTTCAGAAGAAGTTTATGGTCAATGTGAGTCATAGGCCAGTTAAAACATCAATGACTAGAGTAAAAAATGCTTTCAGAGAAGGAGATATATAAAGTGTAAAGTCATGAGTATACAATAGGATGAATGGAATTTAGCATAGGGGGAAATCAATGAATTAAGGAAAAATAAATGAGATTCATGTAATTAGCATGAAATCTAGTTAAGTAAGTGTATTTGAAATGCCAGGTAAGGAACAACAAAAAGAAAGCTAAGGAAGTAGATCACAACTAATTCTTGACAGGTCTTGATTTCTTCCCTGAGGGCAACAGACAGTCATTAAAACAGCTTTAATTTCTCCCTAAACTTGAATAATAGAACAAGTCTTTTCAAAGAAAGGTCAGAAAATTTGCACAACAGAACAACTACACACAAACCTGTTCTGGTTGATTCCTAGTGTTGACTTAAAATATTTTTCATGTTCATTAGTTGTGTACAGACATAAGTTAGAGATACTGTACATCCAACTTACATGAATGTTGTTGTTGTTGTTGTTGATTGCCTTTGAGTCGAGGGCAACTCATAGTGACCCTGTGAACAAAAGACTTGAAGCCCCTTTACAACCATCGACATTTATCAAAGTTCATAGAGTTTCTGGAGGCATGTTGTTTAGAAAGTGAATGCCATTCCTGCCTGCAACTTACATAAATACATAACTAAATATATCATCTGACATACTTTGGGAAACTTGCAAGGAGGGACCAGTCCTTGAGAGGGACATCGTGCTTGGGAAGATGGAGGGACAGCGCAAGAGAGGAAGACCCTCAATGAGATGGATTGACTCAGTGTCTGGGGTAAGGGAGATGGATATGTCAGAGGTGTTAAGTCTGGCTCAGGCTAGAGCAGGGTTCAAAGCTGTTTGTACATAGGGTCGCTATGAGTCACAAGTGACTCAATGGCTCATAACAACAAACAATGACAAATGTATCCACAACTTAAATATAAACACTATAGTAAATTGAGATTCAATTTAACAATATTAATATACGTGAGAGTAGAAGTTTTAGTGAAAGCATACCAGGTATAACTAATACTGATACTTAACTTTTCTACTTGAACATCATGTAACTTTCACTATCACAGGTTCTCCTGACATTCTTTTACTTTTGCTTTGTCAAAATGTCATTTAAATTTTTTCTCTTATTAATCTATGGCAAAAAGCTTGTACTGTTTGGTGATAAAGAAAGCATAAGAACAAATGCAATAACAATCAGATTGTATGATAACACTTGGTTGTGTTGTTGTGTGTTGTGTACCATAGAGTTGGAACTGACCAATAGCTTACCCTCCAGCAGGTTTTCACACAGGAGGAGATTGCCTACCCTCCCAGGGAGCAGCTGGTGCCCTCAAATCACATGCCTTTGAGATTGCAGTGAAGCTTCTTGCCACTAGGCCGCCAGAGCTCCTTAATATAAGTTATAATAAAAATATGTTTATCCTAAATATTTTGTGTTCTAGGGCATATTAAATTCTTTCTTAGATTATTTATTTTGATCCTAGATTTTAAAGATGCTGTATTTAAAAATTCTTAAGCAAGAGGTTGACCTTATATTTCCTGTCTGCTACTCGATATTTTCTTTCTTCAATTTTGAAGATTATTATATTGTTAAAAGAAAGGTAATGAAATAGGAATGCTCTGCTTTTTCTTTTCTTTTGCAACATTATTTATTTATTCATTTATGTAACTAAATAAATAATGCACTAAAGCATTGTGACAGGTCCTGATAGGCTAGACAGGAGCTTTAAAAGGCTAGGTTTTCTAATGTTATTGAAAAGTTTTTTTCCGAGTAATAAATCATTATGTTTGGAGAGCAGAATTAAAAATAAATAAGTAAATTTTATCATGCCCTTTTAATGTATAGAGTTACACTGTGCTTATGTAATAGTGATTGGCCACCTGCAATATTTATGTTTAAATGAATGAAAATCTAATAAAATTAAAGACTTGCTATCTCAATTGCACAAGTCACATTTCAAGTGCTCAACAACTATATATATATAAATATATATATAAATAATATGGTTAGTTGCTGCTTTTCTGGAGAGTTGTGGGTACAGAACATTTCTATCATTGCAGCTAGTTTTATGGCCAACTACTGACATAGAGAATGATGTTGTTACCTTGATACAAAATTGTTAAGTGGGAACCGGATAAAATACTTCTTGAGCAATTTACTCATTATGTTGTGTGTTTATTTTAGCTACAAGAAAGAGAAATTTTCTTTGAAAGTGGCAGAGTCTCTAGAGGATTGCACTACTAACCTAAAAGCCACGGTTCTCTCTCTGGCAGCTCAGATCCACCAGCCACTCCACAGGAGAAAGATGAACATCTTCTGTGTGACTTTCAGCCTCCTGAAAACCCAAGGAAGGGTCATTATGAGTCAGTTACCAGGCAACTGAAATGAATTTGAATTCCAATGACACCCATTAGAAAGACAACATACTTTGAAGCAAAGTCCTGGCTTTTCTTATCTAATTTATCTAACTCCCTCAGGGAGGGGCTCTGGTGGCTTAATGGTCACTAAGGAATGTTGCTGCCAACCCCAGTGCACATGGTGCAAAGCCAACAACTGCTCTTCAGGAGAAAGATGGGCATTCTCCTCCTGTGCAATTTGCTGTCTCTAGAAACCCACTGGAGGGCCAGCTATGAGATGCTTCCTACTCAGAGTACAAAACAACAATAATAGACATGAGTTTAGAATGACACCAGATCCTAAAGGAGTTCTGGCGGTATAGTCTATCCAGTGAGTTTCATTGACAAAGTAAAGCTGTGAGAGTTGGGAGGTTCAAATCCATCAGTCACACCGTTTGAGAAAGAATAGAATCTCTTGTTTGTGCTTTTTAGCCTCAGAAACTTGATGGAGGAAGTTGAACCTATTAGAAAGTAGTGATTTTAAGGTTTTTTTTATGTACCATTACATTAAAGTACCATAAATGTATTTTAATATTTCCATTCAACCTAATGCTTAATGATAGATCTTTGTTTTGTCTTGTTTTTGAGACATTTGGTAGTCTTAAAATTTTGGTATCACAAATTGGATTTCAGTTATTTATTGTAGAGACTTTTAAAAAGAGATATTTTAAAAGTAAAACAGAATCCATGAGAGTGATTGTATGAAACAGAAGGTGAATGCAGAATAGTGTGAAAAACAATGTATATGAACTTTGTAAGCAAACCAATAAAAAAATAGGTATAAATAGTGACTCTTTAGCTCACACATTAAAAAAAATGAATTTATATAGAAAAACACTTATTTTAAGGAAAGTATTTTATAAACAATACTTTCAACAGAATTAAATTCTTAAAACACAGTATAAAATTATTTTTAAAAGTTACTTGATTGATACTGCTTTAAAATGCTTCCATGTAAATCAGTGTCCTAGATTTTTTAAGGAACAGAGAGGAATTTTCTGTTCCTTAAAAAATATTAAAAGTATTGAAGACTGGAAATACTGATTATGTAAATATTTCTTTTCAAAAATAATTTTAAAAATATTTTATTTCCACCTCCTTGATGTATACAGAGTTGAATGGAGAGTTCTCGGTAAGCCTATATTTGTGTGTTTTGTGCCTCAGGTCAGTTCTGACTCTTAGAAGCTTTGTATACAACATACTAGAACACTGCCTTGTTTGGTGAAATCCTCACAGTCTCCACTGTGTTTAAGTCCTTGTTGTAGTCACCATTTCAGTCCATCTCATTGAGGGTCTTTTTCTTCTTTGTTGACCCTCCACTATGTTTGATGCCCCTTTCCAAGGACTGACTCCTCCTGATTATGTGTCCAAAGTGCTTGAGGCCAAGTCATTCCCACCAACTTTACCACTAAAGAGCATGCCAGTTTGCATGTCTTAGAAGACAGACTTGTTTTGAGCAGTCAATAGTATATCCA
>NW_006399806.1:747175-754234 GCF_000299155.1 Elephantulus edwardii
TGTTAAATTTTGCTGTTCTGACTGGGGTGAGATGATATCTCATAGTTAAGGCTTCAGTTTTTAAGTTTTTCTTATTCTTTGATTGATTTTTACCAGCTTATGGAACAGTTGAAAATACCATGGGGAAACATCTTAGGTTTTAAATTTATATGTTCTTGCTCTTTAACACTTTAAAGAAGCCCTTGGCAGCAGATTAGATCAGTGCAACACATCTTTTGATTTATGGACTGCTGGCTTCCATGCATGCCAGTTATGGATCCAAGTAAAATGAAATCCTTGTCAATTTCAGTGTTTTCTCCGTTTTCCAAGATATTTATTCATCAAGTTGGGAAGATTTGATGAATGTTTTCTTGATGTTGAGATGTAATCCATATTGAAGGATATAGAGTCTGGCCTTCTTTAGTAAGTGCTTCAGGTCCTCAGTTTTGTTTATTCATTGTCCAATTTTCAGATGAATGCCAAGCAATCAAAAAAACAGTGACTAGAATCAAAAACATCATAGTCTTTAAATGGGTCTCTTTGCTCTTTGGTGCTTTAGTGGGGTCCTTGATAGACTTGGGGTTTTTTTTTTTGGTTGTTGTTGTTTTTTGTTTGTTTGTTTTTTACTGCTGCTACCATCGGTGTTAATTGTGGATACAACTAAAATGGAATAGTTGACAGCTTCAGTCTTTTCTCCATCTATTATGATGTTGGTATTAGTCCTGTTGGTTTAATTGAGAGGATTTTTGCTTTCTTGATGCTTTCAGCACTAAGGAAACCTGGTAACACTGTGACTAAGCACGTACTTTCTAACTCAAAGGTCAAAAGTTTGAAACCACAGCCATCCTGTTGAAGAAATATGTTTCAGTCCCTTCTGTAAAATTTATAACTTTGGAAATCCTGTAGAATTTCACTCTAAGTCAGAATCAACTGTATAACAGTTGTGTGGAAATAACTCAGATACACCTGAAACTATTCAATAAAGTATGATAGAATTTCCACACAAATGTTAAAAGTATTCTAGATAGAAAGGATTTAAATATAAGGTTCCTTTTCCCCACCTCCTTTTTTTCTCTCATCACTCTGCTGTTGTTAGATGTTGTCCTGTTGACCTCAACTTATAGTAGTTCTCTCCAGGACAGAATTAAAACACTGTCTGGGTCCTGTCCTATCCTCGAAGCCTGTTTCTGTTTGAGCTCATATTTGCAGTCACGGTGCCAGTGTTAGCTCACTGAGGTCTTCCTATATTTATTTGTGCTGACCTTTTACTTCACCTTACAAGCATGATGCCCTTCACCATGGCCGTCAGATGTTAACAGAACCAAACATCCTCAGACAATAACATAACCAGATCTCACCATTCTCATCTAATGTACATTCTTTCTGTACCCAGAATGCATTTATTTGTTTTTCTGGCAGTTTATGATATATTTGGTATTTTTCAGCCAATTCATTACACACCTCCTTGATTGCAAGTTTGTTTTTGAGGACCAAGCAAAGATAGCATCTACACTCTCAGGTATTATCTCCAGAGTGCTAAAGAGTAATGACGGCACAATGGAGATTAAGGTGTGCCTGATCCACACCATGGTCTTCTTAGTTACTTATGTGCATCCGAGAGCTGGACCATGACTAAGAATGAGAGAAAACTAATTGATGCCCTTGAGTTGTGGTACTGGAGAAATAGGTCTGCCCCAGAAAGTGTAAACCCAAGTTGCTGCTTGGAGGCAAGAATTCTTAAATGCCATCTCACATTCTTTGGGCATATTGCAAGAAGGGGCCAGTTTTTGGAAAATTACATCATACTTAGAAGAGTGGAAAGTCAGTGTGGGAGGGGAAGACCCTGGATGACATAGATTAACACAGTGACTGTGACAGTCAGGGCAAGTGTGTTATAGACAATGAGATTGGCTCAAGATAGAGCAGGGTTCAGAGGTCTTGTTCAAATGGTCACTATGAGTTGTAGCTGACTTGATGACATGAATCTAAATGAAAGAGAGAAAATATAAGAACAGTAGTTTACAGATCTCAAATTTCCTGTATTCATTTATCTGAGAGTTTGACTGGAGATTAATTTGTCAGGGGAGGTTAATATTCTACTTCTTCCTTCTCTTAAACCCAAATCCTTAGAATGGAATCTAGAGAATTTCCTGTCCCAACTCTCTTTACCCCATTTTCTAGTCAGGGAAATAATTGGATTAGAATCTGTAGTGACATTTTTCCCCTTAAATATTTGTTCATTATTGCACAATTACCACCCCTCCTCCTTCCCCCAGTCTTCTTTGCAATGTCCCTCTTATTCTGGGCTGTTGTCATACATTTAATGCTGAAACAAAAATTTCTTTTTAAAAAAACAACATATATTTCTTTTAAACAGTCCTTTTCTTTATCTATTCCAATAAAGTATTATTTATCCACTCTTTTCTTAGTTTCTATCCAACCCTCATACCAGTCCTATTTTATAACAGTAGTATTATGCAATATTTTCCCTTTTGTGATGGAAATATTTCACAAAAGTGAACTGCGGGAAGGAAGGGAGAAGTGGGTATAATGTACAACTATGAATGGAAGAAAGTCTAACTTTTCTGTAAAGATTCATTAAAATAATAATTTAAATATTTTATTCAAAAGAAGATAAAAGAATCTGTTGTTACTGTAGGGGAACTCTGGTGGCTTATTGGTAAGGTTGGAATGCTAACCCGAAGGCAGAAAGTTCTGATCCACCGGCTGTTTTACAGAACAAAAGTGGGAAGTCCCCTTCCATGAGATTTACTGCCTCAGAAAACCCACCTTCAGGGTTAGTTGTGAGTCAGTTCTAACTAACAGCACATAACACAACAAAAGTCACTGTAGCAAAATTATACCACAGAGCAGTCATTACTAAGGAAGAAAGCAGTTACCATCCTTCTGTGGCTATTCCTTCAGATGTGTAGCAAGTGATTGAAAAGACCATAAGCTGAATCCGGTGTACTAAGATCTTTGAACTGGCATCATTGCTCTTAAGTATTTTGAAGAGGTCCCTAATAGCAGACTAGCCCAATGCAATACGTCTCCTGATTTCCTGGCTGCTGGTACCAAGGGTGTTGATTGCTGATCCAAACACAATTAAATCATTGACAGCTTCAATCTTTTCTCCTTCATCGAGATGTTTCCTTTTGGCCTGGTGGTGAGGACCTTTGTTTTATTGATGCTGAGATGTCATCTATACCAAAAGCTATGGTTCTTAATCTTCTACAGCAAGCATTTCAAGTCTTCCTTACTTTAAACAAGAGAGATTGTGTCATCTGCATAATGCAGGTAATTGATAAATCTTCCTCTGATCCTGACGGCACATTCCTTTTTACAGAGTCTAATTTATGAATTTGCTCAGCATACAGATTGAATAGGTATGGAGAAGAGATCTAACCCTGACACATACCCTTCCTGATTTTAAACCATGCACTGTTGACTTGTTCCATTCAGACAATTTCTTGAGGAAGGTGTAAATTTTGTATGAACACAATTAAATGTTTGGAGAGTCCCATTCTTTTCAATGTTAGCCACAGTTTGTTATGATCTACATGGTCAGATGCCTTTGTATAGTCAGTAAAACACAAATACACATTTTTCTGGATTCTCTTCTTTCACCTAGAATTCATCTGACATCCCCAATGATATCCCTTGTTATCCATGTCTAAACTTCTTTTGGACTTCTTGAAGTTCCCTATCAATATACTATTCTAGCTCTTTTTTTTCTACTTACTTTTGTTATTTGCCACCAAGTTGCCTGTAACTCATTGGAACCCTGAGTTCTAGCTCTTTTTTTATAATCTTCAACAATATTTTGTACTATTAATGATACTGTTTGATAATGCCATATTATGTAGAGTCACTTTTCTTGGGAATGGAAACAAATATATATCTCTTCCAGTCAATCATCCAGGTAGCTGTCTTCCAAGTTTCTTGGCATGGATTAGTGAGCACATCAAAGATTGCATCTGTTACTTGAAACATTTCAGTTGGTATCCCATCAATTCCTTGGGCCTATATTTCATCAATCTCTTCAATGCAGCTAAATTTCTTCCTTTATTACTATTGTTTATATGGTACTTCCTGAAATTTCTCAATGTTGACCAGCATCTGAGAACTGAACAATGAATAAGGATGACAGAAGAACTGTTGATGTCTTTGAGTTATAGTGTTGGAAAAGGGTACTGAATATTCCATGGACTGACAAAAGGTCAAACATATCTTTCTTGGGAAATGTGCAGCCATAGTGCTCCTTGGAAGCAAAGATGGTACAGCTCCATCTCTTATACTTTGGGCATGCTGACACTCCTCCCCAACCCAAAATATGTTGACACTGACTGCAGCAATGGGCTCTAGTATGTCAGAGATGATGAGGATGGTATAGGATAGGACAGGGTTCAGGTCTGTTGTTCATAGGGTCACTAGGAGGCATACTTGGCTAGATGGCACCTTACAACAACAAGTGAATATTCACTAGGATGAAAATAATGTTTTAGGTTTTTCTTTACTCCTTCAGTGAGATGCTACTTACTATGGCTTTTACATTAGAAAAGACCATTTTGTTAAAAAAAAATTATGTAAAATTCAGTTGCATTCTTAATGAGAGGTGTTTCCTGATGGGATGATGGGAATGACATAATAGTAACAATATCCAGAACCACACTGCATTCCATTTCATATTCTTTATTGCACCAGAATCTAAACTACACTTTTATTTTTCTGTATTTTATTGTATCTTTGTAAGAATTACTAGTATCATCCCCCTTTTACAAGTGAGGGGCAAAGTAACTTTCCCAAGACTAATGATAGCTTGATACAGACAATTATCTTGTCTGACCTCAAAGTTCAACCTCTTAGGTGGTAAAAAGAAACTACTCATGGCTGACTCCCTAACAGTCATTCAGAGGCTATACACAACATGAGAGGAGGTTGCCCATCATTTCCCCCATGAAGCAACTGGTAGAATTGAACCACCTGCCTTTGGGTTGGCTGCACAATTAATTCTCTATTCACTAGTCCACCAGAGCACACTCTCAGTTAAAAAAAAATAAATTCTAAGTCTATTGATGGGATGGATTGGATAAATGATACTGACACTATGCTTCTATTAGGGACCTTTATGTAGACTATTACAGTAGCTTACTTTTTTTTTTTAAAGGAAAACTTTTGGAATCAACTGATGTACTATGTTGTTGTTGTTGATTGCCTTCAAGTCGAGCACGACTCATAGTGACTTTAAGGACTGAAGGCCTGAAGTCTTTCTATAACTATTGACATTTATCAAAGTTTATAGAGTTTCTGGAGGCATGTTGTTTAGGAAATGGATGCCAGTCCTCTGTGTCTGATGTACTATTGTCCATAAGAAAGGTAAGCACTTGATTTTGAAAGTTTTCACTACTAAGTTGTAAAAGAGTTTCATTATTTTACAGTGCATTTGCCATAAAAATATACTTTTCTAAACTTTAAATAGGAGGGTTTTTACTGTATGTAAATTATATCTTAATTTTAAGAACAACAAAGAAGCCAATTTTAGATAAGCATTAAGAGAATTAAAAAAGAGAAATGAGATGGAGCAAATAAAAATGCTCCTTTTAACTCAAGTGATTGCTTCATATTTGATTTTTTTAACATTTCATTTTTAATAGCTTGCTTTTCTGTGGAAAAAAATGCAATTACGGTAGTTTAGGCTTGAATAAACAACATATAAAGAGGAGCTCTAATTTTAAACATACTTTTATTCATATACATCTTTGCATTCAGTATTGTGTGGCGGTGTTCATTGCCATCAAGTTAGAACTCAATGTAGACGCAGCACCAGGTTTTCAGAGACTGCCAGTGGCATGGTTAGAGATTACTTGTCTTCCTCCTGTGGGGCAGCTGATAGATTTTAATCACTTGCCTTTGAGTTAGTAGCACAACTCTTTACCTACCAGGCCACGACAGTTTCCTCCTTTAGAACTGTTGTTGTTAAGTGCTGTTGAGTCAAATATGACTCATAGCAACACTATTCACAGCAAAGCTGAACCCTGTCCCATTCTGCACCATCCTTAACAGGATATACTTGATGACATTGCTGCAGCCATGACATCAGTCTATCTCCTTGAGGATCTTCCTCTCATTTGCTGACCCTCCACCTTTCTAAGAATGATGGCCCTTTCCAAGGAATAATCCCTCCTAATAACATACCCAATATAAATGAGATCAAGCTTTATTGTCTTCGTCCCTAAGGACCACTCTGACTGCACTTTCTCTAGAACATGTGTATGTTTTTTGACAGTCCATGGAACACTCACCACTCTGCTCCAACACTACAGCTCAAAGGTATCAATCTTTTTTCCATCATTTTATTCATTGTCCGGCTCTCAGATGCATAGCTGGTGATTGAAAAGAGTATGGCCTGAATTACTCACATTTTAGTCTTTAGGCTAACATCATTTATCTTCAGTACTTTGGAGAGGTCCTTGACAGCAGACTTTCCCATTTTCTTTTGATTTCTTGACTGCTGGTACTGATGGTATTGGTTTTGGACCAAGCTGGAATACATGACAACTTCAGTCTTTTCTCCAGCAACCATGATGCTGCCTGTTAGACCAGTAGTGAGAATTTTTTTGTTTGTTTTTTGCTTTTTCTTTATGTTGAGATGTAATCCAGATTGAGTGCTATAGTTTTTGATCTGCAACAAGTCTTTCAAGTCCTCCTCATTTTCAGCAAGCAAGGTTGTGTCACCTGCATAATGAAGGTTGGTGATGAGTCTTTCTCTGATCCTAATATCACATTCTTCTTCAAAAAGTCCTGGTTCTTGAATGATTTATTTCGTATACAGATTGAATAGATACGGAGAGGGGATACAGTTTTGATGCACATCTTTCTTGATTTTAAACAATGTAGTGTTATGTGTTGTGGGTTTTTATTTGGTTTGTTTGTTTGTTTTTTAATTTCCTGGCTACTGGTGCCAACAGTGTTGGCTGTGGAGCTAAGCAGACTAAGGTTGTTAACAATCTCAATCTCTTCACCATTCATTCTGATACTCCCAGTTGGTCCAGTGGTGAAAATCTTTGTCTTCTTGACATT
>NW_006399806.1:755359-758871 GCF_000299155.1 Elephantulus edwardii
CTTTGAGCCAATATCCATCTGACATCAGCAGTGGTGCTATGGCCTCTTCTAAACCCAGCTTATACTTGGGCAGTTTTTTGTCAGTATATTGTTTTAGCCATTTTTTTGGTGATCCTCAACAATACTTTGCTTACATGTGATAACAGTGGTCCTATTCGATAATTTCCACATTCTGGTGGATCGTCTTTCTAGGGAATTAGAATGGGCCTGCAACTTGCTAGTTGTGAAAATTCTTGGATGTGGTGGCCCACCTTGTTATCAGAACACTGTTCCTTGAGGGAAGGAGATGACTTCAGGACTGAGAATTGGTGAGAATCTGAATGATACATGAAAAGGGTATGTCAAGTAAGTAAAGAATCCTGATAGAAAGAGAGACAGTTCACATTGACTTGGCAGGTGAAAAAGTCAGCTTTATTATTAAGCATAACAGGAGAGTACTTACAAGTAGATAGCCCGCATAGGCTGGGAAATTGTTATGACATTCCACAAAATTTTTATAGCAAAACTGAAGGAAGTGCAATAAACTTCCTTTTATTCCTGTTACATTCCAAGGTATCTGGATTAATTTTGGATGTACTGTGTACATTTTAAGAGACTGTGAACTCTGTGACTATAAATCTCATGCTTAGATTTACCTCCTGTGATCCACTGCCTCTTACCTCTTACTCACTGCAGGACACCCACAGGTTGGTTCTTACTTGGTGTCATATAACAACACTCACTGGAGGGATGGACCTGTTTTAGAACAATGTCTGTGGTTCATTATGTTTTCATTTTTCAATTGTGGTTAGACATTCTGGAATCCTAGTGATAAGGAATTGCACTGCAATTCTGAAGGCACACAGTTCAAATCCACTAGCTGGTCTGCAGGAGAAGGATGGGCAATTAGCTCTTCCTGTGCAATTAGCTGCCTCTGAAAACCCACTGGAACGCCAGCTATGTTTCAGTTTCGATTCAAAAGTGAACAACAACAACAACAAAAAACATGTATTTAATAAAATAATTGCCATTTCAGTATTTTTTCACTTGTGCAATTTGGTGACATTAATATGTTCATCATGTTGTACAATCATCATCACTTTTTGTTTCTACTTTATTCCATTAATCTAAAAGACACTCAGTGTCTCCTAAGCAATACGTTCCCCTTTCTCCTTCTTTCCTACTCCTTTATTAACAAATAATATACATTTTAAAATTATTCCTAGAGTCAGAAACATAGCAGGATTTTTTTTGTTGGTTTTTATGATCTGTAATTTATCCCGTGAACTCAGGGTCAAGCTGAAGCTAGGGTCGGGGTTGTCTCTCTTAAATAATTCATGATAGCATTATTCAGTGGTAGCAACAGATGATGAATCCTTTTCTTTGGTTTTGGGATAATTCTGCAATTATAGCAATAAGTGAAAGTGCAGACATTAAAGCCTTCTTTTTATGGAGTTTCATTAATTGGCAATATCAAGTTTATGAATTCTCTTTAAAATGAGAAAGACCAAAGGGGTGTAAGGAGCTGAAATACAGGCCATGAAGTCCATTTAGACTTTGCCTTTTTGTAGAGTCCATTAAACTCTCACTTAGTCTCTTTACAGATCATTTCATATACCTCGATGTCTCTTTTTCTAGTGCACAATAGATCATATGCAATATATTAGAATATGCTTTAAGTCTCTAATTGTAACAAGTTTGAGAGTGGGAAGCTCTGTGTCACTGGAGCTACAAAGGAAAATGACTTGTAATCTGGAAAATGGAAAAAGTCTAACACTATGACATTTCCAATTAAATTGTAATATTAAATAATTCCGGATTGTTATTTGTTGTTATGTGCCATCAAGTCACTTGCAACTCATAGCAACCTTATGTACAACAGCCCTGAAACCTGCTCTGTCTTGTGACAACTTAACTGTCCCTGACACACCTATCCTTATTACTCCAGTCAGTGTATCAGACCATCTCACTGAGGGTCTCTCTCTCTCTTTCTCTGTCCCTCCACCCTTCCAAGCATGATGTTCCTCCCCAAGGGCCATTCCTTCCTTGCAACATGCCCAATGTATGTCAGACAAAGCCTTAGAATCCTTGCCTCCAAGGAGCAGCCTGGCTTCACCATCTCTAGGATGAACCTATTTGTTCTCCTAGCAGTCCATGGTATATTCAACACTCTTCTCCAGCACCACATTTCAAAGGCATCAATTCTCTTTCTGTCATTCCTAGTCATTGTCTAGCTCTCTGATGCATAGCAAGCAATTGTGAAAACTATGGTCTGCGTCAGGTGCATCTTAGTCTTAATTAAGACTGACGTCATTGCTTTTCAATACTCTAGAAAGTTCCTTGGCAGCCGACTTTTCCAATGCTGTTCGTCTCTTCATTTCCTGGCTGCTGGTACCAAGAATGTTGATTGTGGAGCCAAGCAAACTAAAGCTGTTAACAATATCAGTTTCTTCACCATCTGTCCTAATAATTCCAGTCAGCACAGTGTTGAGAATCTTTGTTTTCTTGTGGTTGAGCTTCCGTTCATATTGAATGCTACAGTCCCTGATCTTCTGCAGCAAGTGTTTCAGGTCCTTCTCAGTTTCAGCAAGCAGGCTTATGTTATCTGCATAACTCAGGTTGTTGATTAGTTTTCCTCCAATTCTTATGCCACATTCCTCCTCATACAGCCTCCCAGATGATCTGTTCTGCATACAGATTGAAAAGCTATGGAGACAGTATACATCCCTGTCATACACCCTTCCCAATTTTGATCCATGAAGTGTCTACTTGCTCTGCTCTGACAGGTTTCTGGCTCTGATTGGTTTCTCATAAGCACAATCAATTGTTCTGTGATTCCTATTCTTCTCAGAGTCAGCTACAGTTTGTTGTGATCCACACAGTCAAATTCCAAATAGTGAATTAATAGTATTTCAGATATGTCAGCAAAAGAGGGGAAGATCTTTAGCAAGATGGATTGACACAGTGTTTCTAACAATGAGCTCAAATATGTCAGAGATGATGAGGACAGCACAGGTTAGGGCAAGACCCAGGTCTGATAGTCATGAGATCACTATGAGTCATAGGCAACTTGAGGACATCTAACAACAACAGCCAGTGATTAAAAACTATCTTAATCAATTTACATAATCTTTTATCATTTATCCTAAGAGATGAGGCACTTCTTATTCCATCACATATAACATAACTTTCTGCTTAGTATTATCATTCACATCATTATTTTTCATAATACTTTCCCCTCTTTGTAAAATGCAAGTTCCGGAGGACAAAAGTCAGTTTGACTAGTATTTTTATTTTATGTTCATGTCTTTTAGATAATATTAGAGTTTTATAGAACTGTTGTTGCTGTTAAGTGCTGTCAAGTCACAGGCGACTCATAGTGACCCTATGAAGGAGAGTCTTCAACACTTTTGTGTCTCTCATCCTTTCTCCAGGTTCATAGGGTTTCTGGAGGCAAGCTGTTACGGGAAGTGGATGCCACTCCTGCTTCTAAGCTTGTTTTAATCGGGGAGTTCCACCCCACACTGTCCTCA